>NW_024080672.1:3634061-3670915 GCF_003009895.1 Hyaena hyaena
TTGCCATGTAGTATTCCATGGTATAGATAAACCACATCTTCTTGATCCATTCATCCGTTGATGGACACTTAGGCTCTTTCCATGTTTTGGCTATTGTGGAGAGTGCTGCTATGAACATTAGGGTACATGTGCTCCTATGCATCAGCATTCCTGTATCCCTTGGGTAAATTCCTAGCAGTGCTATTGCTGGGTCATAGTGGAGTTCTATTGTTAGTTTCCTGAGGAACCTCCACACTGTTTTCCAGAGGGGCTGTACCAGTTTACATTCCCACCAACAGTGTAGGAGGGTGCCCGTTTCTCCACATCCTCGCCAGCATCTAGAGTCTCCTGATTTGCTCATTTTAGCCACTCTGACTGGCGTGAGGTGGTATCTCAGTGTGGTTTTGATTTGTATGTCCCTGATGAGGAGGGATGCTGAGCATCATTTCATGTGTCTGTTGGCCATGCATGATGCAAATTCTTTAAAATATTTGAGACTTGTTGATCATTACTTTTAGAATTTTATACACATTCATTAAATCAAGCTCGCTAATTATATTGTTCAAATCTTCTTTGTCTTACTGTGTTCCATTTTGGTTAATTTCTTCTAATCTGTGAATCTTATTGGCAGCAATGTCTAATAGGTTCTTTATTGCAAGCACTGGGTTTTAAATACAACTGTATTTTTCATTTTTAACACTTCTTATTGGTTCTCCTTCACATTGGCCTAGCCATATCGGATGGTTCCTTGCTTATTGCTTATTTTAAACTCCATTTCTATGTGTTTAAATATTTCATACATAGTTAGTTTCTATTCCATCCCTCATATTTCCTACATCTGAGGTGCCTTGGATATCTATACAATTTTTAACTGTTTCTGCTTATCCTCCACAATGGTAGCCTGTTGACCAGCATCCTGGGTGATTTACAATTATGAGATTACATTTGTGTCAAACTTAGCTAATAAAAATCTGAAAAATCAAAATACCTCTAGCTGTTGTGTTTTGGTTTCTATTGGTTGCCAGAGGTCACCACCACAGGGGACCAATTAGCCCCTCCGTGTGTGACAGGCTTGGTGCCAGGCTCTCAGGGTAGCAACTTCACCTTACTTGGGCCCATGGCCCTGTCACCAACTGCAGAGCTGAGGACATTGAGCCTCTGGACCGCCCTGTGTTATTACTCTTACTCCACAGGATTTAGTTCTCTATATTTTGTTTTCCTTTGTTTTTGCTTTCTTTTTTTTTGTTTTTTTTTCCACTTTGAGATCTCCTTTGGTTAAAAACACTGCAATCATATTTGTTGTGATTTACTCTGAATTTAGTTATATTTCAATGAAGGGGTCTTCCAATATCTATTTTATCACGGTGCTGGAAGCAGAAATTGAGTCTACCTTTTATCAACTCTACTGGTATGTATCTCTTTTACTAAGCAGACAATAAATCTTTTTGGTTTTTAATTCCTAAGCTTTACTTTTTAGAGCATTTTAGGCACACAGCACAATTGAACAGAAAGTGAGACAGATCCATTACATCCCCTGTTCCCACATAGCATATGCACAAACTCCCCCACTATCAACAGCCCCCCCCCCCACAGTGATACATTTGTTACAGCACATGAACCTACAATAATACATCATTATCACTAAAAGTCCCTAGTTTACATTAGGGTTCACTGTGGAGGTGTACTTTTTATGGATTTTAAGAAGTATAACGACACCTCTGCATCACCGTAAGATCATATAGAATAGTTTCACTGCCCTAAAGATCGATGCCCTGCTTATTCACCACACCGTCCTCCCTAACCCCTGGCAAGAAGTGAACCTTTTACTATCTCCATACTTTTGTCTTTTCCAGAATCTCCTATAGCTGGAACATACTATGTAGCTTTTTCATATTGACTTCTTTCAATAAAGTTTCCTCCATGTCTTTCCATGGCTTGATAGCTCACTCTTTTTAGTGCTGAGTAATACTGTCCACTGTCTATACTACAGTTCGATCTAGTCACCTACCAAAGGACATCTTGTTTTCTTCCAAGTTTTGGCAATTATGAATAAAGCTGCTAGAAACAGCTGCATGAAGGATTTTGCGTGGACATGAGTTTTCAATTCATTTGGGTAAGTACCAAAGAGTATGATTAGTGCATCATGTGGTAAGAGTTGTTTAGTTTTATAACTAACAAACAAATGAACTGCCAAGGTGCTGTACCATTTTGCATTGCCACCAGCAACAAATAAGAGTTCCTATTGCTCTGTATCCTCCTTAGCACTTGGTATTGTCAGTGTTTTAGATTTTGGCCATTCTGAAAGGTATGTAGTGGTATCCTATGGTTTAAATTTGCAATTCACTAATGGCATATGATGCTGAACATCTCTGCATATGTGTCCATCCCATCTGCATATTTTCTTGAGTGAGGTCTTAAGACTTGGGTCTGTTGGGGTGCATGAGTGGCTCAGTTGGTTAAGCGTCGGACTTCGGCTTAGGTCATGAAGTTCATGGTTTTGAGCCCGGCGTTGGGCTCTGTGCTGACAGCTCAGAGCCTGAAGCCTGCTTCAGATTCTGTCTCCCTCTCTCTTTGCCTCTCCCTTGCTCATGCTCTGTCCCTCAAAAATGAATAAACATTAAAAAGAATTAATAAAAAAAACTTGGGGATGTTAAGGTCTTTCACTCTTTTTTAAATGAGTTGTTCATTGTCTTATTGCAAAAAATTACAGTGCAGGCTTTCCTACCCTGGCATTGGTTCCTATGGAAGTTTCTTCTTGGATAAATTGTGGTTCTCTCTATTCGTCTCTTTCTAATTTGTGGGGAAGTGGTTTGCCCTCTGACCTCACTTCTCTCACAGATCTAAGAAGATTTGTTGACTTTTCAGTTTAACTTTTTACTTATTCTTGGGATCAAGTGGTAACTTCTAAGCTCCTTACATGCTGAACTAGAAACTAAAAGTCTGTTAAGTCTTTCTTATTTTTGTGTTTTCCAGGGTTTCTTATACAACTTTTGTATATAGCACATACTTAAGGAGTTTTGCTAAAATTTGTTGAACATCAATGGTAACAGCTTATATTTTCAAGCACTTTCTAACCATCAGTCACTGTTCTAAGTGTTTTTACATACGTAATCTATTTGAACCTCACAAGAACTCACCTACAAGTATTATTATTATTCTCATTCTATGCATGAGAAATCTGAAGAACAGAGAGTTTAAGTATCTTCCTCCAAACGGACATAGCCAGAGAATGGTGAACCTGAATTCAAACTCAAAATATTTGAGAACCCAAGCTCATAACCACCATGCTCTACAACCCAGCTGACTCCTAAATATCCTGATAATATTGTGACTTTGATTTAATGATGACGAATCCCAATAGTCCAAGAGATTATTTCTCTTTCTGGTCATTTTGAAAACTGCTAATATATTTCAATTTACTGCCCAAACATCTGAAGTTAATGAAAGAGAATGACTTTGAATACACATTCCCTGTAAAGCAATACAAGAAAAAGATTGTTTTTATGCAGTCCACACAGAAACTGATGTGCCCCAGGAGTGTTATTAGTTGCCAGAAGCTGATGAAGGTCTTCCTCAGCCCATCAGAGATACCCACGTTGCTGAAAATGATTCTAGTACTGGAAAGAGACTTCCATGTTCCTATGAATAGAAACATGTGCACTGTTTTCTATGACAAATTAGCACTCAGACTTGCATAAATATAACTTTGAGCATACTAATGTTTTAAGCCAACGTAGGCTGTTCTGATTCTATTGCATTATACGTTGAAGTTCACCACCATTAATAGACAAGCCAAAGATAACCGTTGCCCTGTAGGCAACCCTGGCTGTAGCAAAATGCACAGCCTGCTTTAGAAGGAGCAATTTTTAGTCTACACTCGGCCTGACTGCATATTTTGTTCTCTTTTTTTACAGAAACATGATTTATCTGTACCACTTATCTATTCTCTTTTTTTTTCTAACAACGGAGTCAGAATTTCGAGTTTCAAAAATATTCTGATTTCATTAAAATTCATATTGGTTGGTTTAAGAGATATGGGAAACAAGGACAGAGATGTTTACATATCAAAATACTGGATCATTTTTAGTCAATATAGTTTTTATCAATTAAATGGATACTCCATGGCAATTAGCCAGTATCAGGTAAGTTTATAGCCAATACCAGGTGAGATTCATGTTCCACTCTATCCTCACGTGGCTGAGAAAAGAATCATATTCTACGTAAATCTAGAATACCGTGAGAAAATGTATCTCCCAAGGGCACGAAAAATGTACAAACTTCCTTATTTGCTCTCTGTTAAAAAAAAAAAACCCACTTTGCATTCCTTTATGTTGTATTATAGTCCATCGTTTATGTCTCAAAAACACAAGTGCTCAGCTCTTTTTGGTCCAATAAATTTGTAGATAAAATCCAACGATTTACGGACAAGTAGATTAGATAGATTTTTGATGTATCACTAATTTATAGAACTGATTTTTCATTCATTCATTCATTCATTCATTCATTATTTAGATTGCTCCAGTGCTGGAAGGGACAGCCTGTAATGGCAGTACAGTGTCCTAAGTGTGACCACAGTTACAGAGACCACATGGTCTGAGAACTTGCAGAAGAGAACAACCAGCTAAGTGCTTTAAAAAAGGTCTCCAACTAGGCAAGCACGAAGGGACCAAAAAAAGAACAGAACACAAGGATGGTTGAAACTCTGACCTCATCCAGTTAGATGCTTTCATTCCTAGAAAGTATTGCATCAAGTTCTGCAAACTGATAACGGGTTTGTAGACTGCATGCCATTGACCTTAGATTATTTTTGGTGAAGGTTGTATATATGTCTAGGGACTCAAACCATGTACTAACAGCAGCATCAACAAAATGGGCCTTCTAGGTCTG
Source organism: Hyaena hyaena (assembly GCF_003009895.1). NCBI lineage: Eukaryota > Metazoa > Chordata > Mammalia > Carnivora > Hyaenidae > Hyaena > Hyaena hyaena. Next base: position 3,638,928 of record NW_024080672.1, read on the forward strand.
GCATATTTCAAAACACAATCTAATAAGGGTACATTTGGCAATGGATTCCCTTGCACAGTACTGACAGCTGAATAATCCTGAGGGAAAGTATTCTTTTAAAAACATTTTTTTAATGTTTATTTTTGAGAGACAGAGACAGAATGCAAGTGGGGAAGGAGCAGAGACAGAGGGAGACACAGAATGTGAAGCAGGCTCCAGGCTCTGACCTGTCAGCACAGAGCCTGATGCGGGGCTCGAACTCAGAAACCATGAGATCATGACCTGAGCCGAAGATGGATGCCCAACCAACTGAGCCACCCAGGCGCCCCGAAAGTATTCTTTTTTTAAAATTTTTTTTTAATTTATTATTTCTAGGAGAGAGAAAGAGTAAGCAGGGGAGGGTCAGAGAGAGAGGGAGTCACAGACTGAAACAGGCCCCAGGCTCTGAGCTGGCAGTCAGCACAGAGCCCGACACGGGGCTCGAACCCACGAACCGCGAGATCATGACCTGAGCGAAAGTCGGACGCCTAACCGACTAAGCCTCCCAGGCGACCCGAAAGTATTCTTAATATAGACATCGTAGACCTGTGTATTCCTCACGGCAGGAAATGGTAGTAGAAAGGGTTTGGCCAAATTAAAGCGATATATATTGAGATTATTTTGGCCAACGGAACCAAAGTATCCTGAGGGGAGGTTGCCGTTTTGATAATTCATACAAAGGTGTGCAGGTGACGAGCCGCCCTGTTTTTTGTTACTCTTGCCTCTGTCAGGAAATAGAGAGGAAGTGGATCCCCTCAGCGGCTGATCTTCTCTATCGTGAGCACGCTTCTCCTTGCAGAGCTGGCCCAGATACTAGGCCTGGCACAGATGATAAGAGCCCAAGAAAATCAGAGGAGGAAGTGAGAATAAAGGAGCAGCAAGGAAATTCACAGGATGACTCTTCTCCATCACTTGCTCCTGGTACCCTTCCCCCGCAGGGGGAATTCTAGGATCCAGGACCCCTTTGCCTGAACTTTCAGGGCCTCATTCTTTCACTTCCTTTTGGCACCTCCACCAGCAAATCAGGCAGAACAGCTCAGATAATGAGGTGCTTGGATTCACGCTCCTCAAAACAAGGACTCTTTCTCATTCATTGTTTCAACCTGACGGCCTAGCACAGTCTTGGGCTTAAAGCAGATACTGAAAAAACGGTGGGTGAGCAAGGGGAATGAATACAATTATTAGGTAAGATGCATTTTTTTTGGAATAGCCAGTTGATTGGATTGATTTCCGACTTTGTCGGGATTCATGTTATAAAGCAGGCAACAAGGCAAAACTGGCTTCCACAGGCCAATCAGCTTCTTGGCTCGGCTGTAGTTCTTTCCTCAAGGAATGATGAGAGGTGGCATGTGGCAAGGAGAATTTCATTTGAAGGAACTATCAGGGGATAGCGATTTAGTTAGAAGGGGGAAAAAACCTTAATTCAAAGAAATCAAACAGTAGGGGAGCTGTTATTTATATTTGTAAAATACCATAAAGACAAAAAAAGTGTCAGGAGTCAAATTACAAATAAAAGAAAGTCACCTCTGTGCTAGATAATCTAAAACGTTCCTGAAATAAACAGTAAATGAAGTAACCGTCTTACCTTATTTTTTTTTTATTTTTTTTTTTAATGTTTTTATTTATTTCTAGGAGAGAGAGAGAGACAGCGTGAACAGGGGAGGGTCAGAGAAAGAGGGAGTCACAGACTGAAACAGGCCCCAGGCTCTGAGCTGGCAGTCAGCACAGAGCCCGACACGGGGCTCGAACCCACGAACCGCGAGATCATGACCTGAGCGAAAGTCGGACGCCTAACCGACTAAGCCTCCCAGGCGACCCGAAAGTATTCTTAATATAGACATCGTAGACCTGTGTATTCCTCACGGCAGGAAATGGTAGTAGAAAGGGTTTGGCCAAATTAAAGCGATATATATTGAGATTATTTTGGCCAACGGAACCAAAGTATCCTGAGGGGAGGTTGCCGTTTTGATAATTCATACAAAGGTGTGCAGGTGACGAGCCGCCCTGTTTTTTGTTACTCTTGCCTCTGTCAGGAAATAGAGAGGAAGTGGATCCCCTCAGCGGCTGATCTTCTCTATCGTGAGCACGCTTCTCCTTGCAGAGCTGGCCCAGATACTAGGCCTGGCACAGATGATAAGAGCCCAAGAAAATCAGAGGAGGAAGTGAGAATAAAGGAGCAGCAAGGAAATTCACAGGATGACTCTTCTCCATCACTTGCTCCTGGTACCCTTCCCCCGCAGGGGGAATTCTAGGATCCAGGACCCCTTTGCCTGAACTTTCAGGGCCTCATTCTTTCACTTCCTTTTGGCACCTCCACCAGCAAATCAGGCAGAACAGCTCAGATAATGAGGTGCTTGGATTCACGCTCCTCAAAACAAGGACTCTTTCTCATTCATTGTTTCAACCTGACGGCCTAGCACAGTCTTGGGCTTAAAGCAGATACTGAAAAAACGGTGGGTGAGCAAGGGGAATGAATACAATTATTAGGTAAGATGCATTTTTTTTGGAATAGCCAGTTGATTGGATTGATTTCCGACTTTGTCGGGATTCATGTTATAAAGCAGGCAACAAGGCAAAACTGGCTTCCACAGGCCAATCAGCTTCTTGGCTCGGCTGTAGTTCTTTCCTCAAGGAATGATGAGAGGTGGCATGTGGCAAGGAGAATTTCATTTGAAGGAACTATCAGGGGATAGCGATTTAGTTAGAAGGGGGAAAAAACCTTAATTCAAAGAAATCAAACAGTAGGGGAGCTGTTATTTATATTTGTAAAATACCATAAAGACAAAAAAAGTGTCAGGAGTCAAATTACAAATAAAAGAAAGTCACCTCTGTGCTAGATAATCTAAAACGTTCCTGAAATAAACAGTAAATGAAGTAACCGTCTTACCTTATTTTTTTTTTATTTTTTTTTTTAATGTTTTTATTTATTTCTAGGAGAGAGAGAGAGACAGCGTGAACAGGGGAGGGTCAGAGAAAGAGGGAGTCACAGACTGAAACAGGCTCCAGGCTCTGAGCTGGCAGTCAGCACAGAGCCCGACGCGGGGCTCGAACCCACGAACCGCGAGATCATGACCTAAGCGATAGTCGGACGCTTAACCGACTAAGCCACCCAGGCGCCCCATAACCGCCTTACCTTATAATTATTCATGATTTCAGCTAACCATGGCTTAACAGACTTTACTGTATCTTCTCGCATGTACTTTTCGACTTCGGATCCATCACTAAAAGTCCGGTTTCCCACGTGGATGGCTTGTCTCACGTGTGGAAGGGACAAAAATTTCCCATAGTAATTTTGGTCCTCAGGTTCCTGGTGGAGGGAGACATCAGAAAAATATTGGAGAACGTGACTTGGTGACAGGAATAGCATGCTGAGAAAGCTTCCATTTCTCAGAACATAAACCGTAATGAACAAGAAGAAACATGACTATTCACTTTGGTCTCCACCCTGATATTTTCAATTTGGGGGTTTTGAGGTCATTTCAATGTTACTGACAATAAGACCGGATGATCTGATACCTTTGGAGCCAACACCCAATTTGCAGATGCTCAATCTTCTTTTCTTAGTAAACCAAACTTCTGCAATCTGTGATTCCAATCAACAACCCGAGTGGGGCAGAGACCAGAAAAACGGAAGAGGTGAGATTATCAAAAGCAATTTGCTCCTTGTCAGAGGCCTTTTGGGAGGAAGGTCAAATAGGCCACAGGAGCCACAACTGGGCTTTCTTTTGCATGTTCCGCTGTTTATTAAAACCATACACGGAAAATAATCGGCTAACCATAATTGCAGGGGGGAATATACCAAGTGTAAAACAGATGATACTTTATGAAGGACATTAGACAAAAGAAAAGTTGTCCATGAGCCTTATTTAAAAAAAAATACTGCATAAAGTCTGTGGCATTGAAAGTCTGTGATAGTCATCATACTAAGAGAAAAAAGAGCGTTGTTTTAACAAATGACAAAAGGATAAAAAAACTTAGAATTCAAGATCAGTGATTTTGTGCATCATCAATTTTAGCTAATTTGTTGAATACATTACTTTGTAAGGAAAAAAGAAATGTAATTACAAATTCTGTTTCTCTTTTCTACCATGTGTTTTCCTCTTGGTAGACTTGAAATCCAAAACCACAGGGTTAGCAAATGCTATTGAAATTAGCTTTATATTTTATTTATGAAGTAGTTAATGAGGCAAATTTATTTATTTTATTTTTTAATTTTTTTTAATGTTTATTCATTTTTTGAGAGACAGAGAGAGACAAAGCATGAGCAGGGGAGGGGCAGAGAGAGAGGGAGACACAGAGTCCAAAGCAGGCTCCAAGCTCTGAGCTGTCAGCACAGAGCCTGACACGGGGCTTGAACCTACGAGCAGTGAGACGATGACCTGAGCCGAAGTCAGACGCTTAATCGACTGAGCCACCCAGGCACTCCTAATAAAGCAATCTTAAAAACAAGATGCATTGTCATATATGCTAGACCAAGATTGTACAAATCCAAATCCCCACTTTTTTATCCCAAGGGATAAAATCCCTTGGTTTTATTTGATTAACTCTGCACAAAAGGCATCAACTTTGGCCTGCTTTTATGAAAGAAGACTACTTGAATACTTCGAGAAATATTCCAGAGGGCTCAAAGTGAAGGCCATACTAAGTGCACAAACCTTCTTAAGCTAAAAGAAAGAAAATGCAAATGTTTCCATAAAGGCTTTGGCAATTTTGATGATCCAAGCTGCCTTAAGAACAGAACAAATAATGTGGACATTTTCAAGAAACTCACTATAGGCTTGGGGTTCTGAAACTTAATACCCAGAACTGCAATGCTGACCTATCCTTGACAAAAGAACTTTTGTATCACAAGTTCTGTTGGTGGGAACCCGTGTTAATCAGAGATTGTTCTGAGTTATCAGGAGTATCATACATTCTTGATGGTCAGATTATAACATATACAAACAACATCGGTGGGAGGGAAATCCTACAGATTAGTAGACCAAATAACGCAATACCGTTAGGACATATTTTTCTAGTACAGCGTCAGCTGTAGTATTTCTCAAATTGAAGGAAGTTTGGTGTTACCAAAAGGTTTAAGCAAACACTAGTAAAGTTTGAAAAGTGTTACGTTGCATTACCTTGCACTGTAACAGGTTATAGTAAGTAGGACATCCTGTGACATTCTGGAAATAAGAAGGGTTGTTTGTTAAATCACCATCTAGTAGTTTATCCAGTACCTAGGTCGGGAGAGAGGGAAGAAAGAAAGAAGGAAACCATCAGGTGGGTAAATACATACAGGCATTTGTCATTGCATCAACTGAATAATTTTCTCACTTTGCATTGTTTTGTGTGACAACCTTTTACTGCTCATCTTCTCTGTGCTAGACGCGGTCTGAGGCTTGGGGACGCAGCAGTGTGAAGAAGACAGAGCAAAAGTCCTCTCTAATATAGTTTATATCTTGGAGGGGTACAAGCAAAATACAATATTGCATATACAAATATGCAAGCATTTGTAGGAAAAACATGCAGTAAATTGAGTGCTAAGTGCTAAGGAGAAAACTAAAGAGAAGAAGAGTAGGGACTGCCATGGGGGCGTGTGGGCATACGTGTGTGTGCGAGCGCAAGGGATGCTGAGGAGAGGAGGAAACATCTCACTGAGAAAGGGACATTGAGTAAACACCTGTTGGAAAGGAGTGAACCACGCAGACATCTAGGGAAATAACATTCCAGGCAGAGGAAACAGTGAGCCCACAGGCCCTGACTGTGGGAGCAAGCCTCGTAGGGAAGGACAGCCGTAGCATGGATGGTTGGCCACTAACCCACAGTACGAGGCAATAGGGCAGAGGAGATGGAAACATGCACAGGTGCTTGGAGCTGGCGCAAGTTCTCTCTGGACTCCTGACCTTAGAAACTGGTCATCAGCGAGGTGAGAGCCGCCAGCATGGTTGTGTGCTCTCCTCCAGCCACGTGCAGCTGCACAGAGGCACGCGTGGGGTGACAGAGAGGCACTTGTAGCCAGAATGGTGGTTCAGCCAGAGGAGGTGGACTGCCCTTGAGCTTCATTTGGGTAATTAGAGAAACAGATTTTGAAGCCGTGTTCGGATCAATGGACCAGAAGACAATGGGGTTGCAGGACTGTTGTTTGAGTTCATATATTCAGAAGAGTGAGCTGACACAATGGGAATCTGAGATTGTGGAGTGATTTTCAGAGGGTTTTTTTTCTTTTCTTTTTTTCTTTCTTCTCCTTTTTTTTTTTTTTTTTGTGGTGGACTGAGCAGCTAAGGTAAAGAGGGGAACAAGGTCACAGAAAGACAGAAGGCTAAAGAACCGAGGGGCCAGGAATGAAAAGGGTCATTCATGCAGATACTGTGATTGCTAGAAATCATGACAGGCACAATATCCTTGAGAGAGAAGGACAGTGAGGCAGGAGCTAAAATACTCAGAGAATGAGGAGAGGGCCAGAGGGTAGTAGTTAACTACAAGATGTGGTGGGTGGTGGGTGGTGGGGTGCCTGGGTGGCTCAGTCGGTTAAGCATCAGACTTCAGCTCAGGTTATGATCTCATGGTCTGTGGGTGGGAGCCCCGCATCCGGCTCTATGCTAATAGCTCAGAGCCCGGAGCCTGCTTCAGATTCTGTATCTACCGCTCTCTCTGGGCCTCCCCCCACCTCTCAAAAATAAATAAACATTAAAACAAATTGGTGGATGGTATCATGTGAGGATATGAGAGTCAAAGCTTCAAAGCTTCCAGAAGGACATGATCCGGAGAAAGCACTGAGGAACAAGGACACCCCCTCTTCCTCCTAACCAAGTGCCGTACAGAGTAGGTAAGAGAGAACACAGTCCCTGCATGAGGGAGGAAGCCGCAGCAGCAGAAAAGAAGCAGGTTTTGGGGTAGAGCAAGAAGATGAAAGGAAATGACATAAAAGGGATTGAGAACACTGGCATTTTTTGGCTGAGGAAACTGAGTCTGTAAGGAGCTCTTGTAAAAGGATGAATTCTGCACATGTTCAAAACCAACAATCAAGTGTGATTTTAGGTTTTCTTACAAGGTAAGAATTTCGGATACCAGTATCCTAGGTTTACAGGTAAAGAAACAGGCACACAGAGGGTAAGTCACTTGCCAGCGACGCCTTCCTAATAACGTCAGATGTGAGATTCAAGCCCAGGCCATGCTTCTCCAGCCCACGTGCCCACCCCCCACTCCCCACCCCCTGCTACCTCCCCAAGGGTCACACTGCTGTCTCTCCTAGTTTTCAATTCTTTCTGGCCATGCTTTTGGGTTTAATATAAAATTTTATTATTGTATTGGATCAGTTTTCTTTATCAAACATGAGCAACTTAATTGATCCGAGTTACTATGGCCACAGGCCTAGGGACCACGTCTGAAAAGGATCATCGCTGTGGAAAGGAGAGGAGGTAAAAAAGTATGCTCCAGCAATGCTACGGTGGCTCAGGACCCCTGCCTCTGGCTGTGCAGAGTGTGCACGACATGGGGATGCCTGGTGGATGGGACAGAAGGGCCAGAGAACCAGCCAAAGTTCTGCCTCCCAGGCTGTTATAACCAGGCTTGGGCTGCAATTGGAGAAACAGCCATCTTTATCCTCATACAATGGCGGTACCCGCTTGCCAAACCCTCAATCCACAGGACTGCGTCAGCCCGGAGGAAGATGCCTTTTCCTAAACTGTCCACCCAGAGGGGACACTGTAGGCTAGCAGTAGTCCTGAATGGGTGCAGCCTTTGGGGTATTTGCCTTTGGAAATTATCAACACCAACGGGAAGATAAATTCAACCCTTAAGAATGGATCTGAATTGTCTTTCAGCCATCTTTGAACCCGTGGAGGCCTGCTGGGAACAGGACTCCTGAAACGACAAATATGTCTGGAAGGTTGTGGTCCAAAGCCATTTTTGCTGGCTATAAACGGGGTCTCAGGAACCAGAGGGAGCACACAGCTCTTCTTAAAATTGAAGGTGTTTATGCCCGAGATGAAACTGAGTTCTATCTAGGCAAGAGATGTGCTTATGTGTACAAAGCAAAGAACAACACAGTGACTCCTGGTGGCAAACCGAATAAAACCAGAGTAATCTGGGGAAAAGTAACTCGTGCTCATGGAAACAGTGGCATGGTTCGTGCAAAATTCCGAAGCAACCTTCCTGCTAAAGCCATTGGCCACAGAATCCGTGTGATGCTGTACCCCTCAAGGATTTAAACTAACTGAAAAGTAAATAAATAAAGGTGTAGATTTGTTCTCTTGAAAAAAAAAGAAAAAAAAAAAAGAATGGATCTGAATTCAGAACGAGTCAACAATCATTCGTTATCAAAAAAATAACTAAATTGGGTGGTTAAGACCTGTGAAATCCAGTTTCTGGTCAAAACTTGCTTCACAAAAAGAACTCTGTGATCCAGAACACTGTCATGATAAGGGAGACAGTAAGGACCAGAGATGGGCATTTAACAGAATGTCTAAATGTCCCAGGATTTTTACAGACTACCTGAAAGTTAGCCACAGGAGAAATACTGGAGTGGGAATCTAGGGCCTGGGGGTGGGGAACGACTCTAGGCCTGCCACAATCTAGCAAGTGGCTTTTGCACTTGAATGCCTGCCCTCTGGGGAGGCATGCCTATGTGTGTGTGAAAGGGCAGAGGACAGTCTATAAAGTTCCCTCCAGCTCTGAGTGATTGCTCTTTGATTACCTAAATCATTTTAAGGGATCAGAGCATCTAACAGGTTCTATTATTTAGGCCTTGGTGATTTTGACATTTGTATTCCCTTGGGTCTCAGGATTTCTTGGAGACTTCTACTGCATATGCCGAAACACATTTGACCAGCACTTGCTTACTTTCCCAAGTACCATTTTATCTACTTCCCTTGAAAAAAAAAAAAAACAAAGGTTTTTATGTCCATTCATCACTCCAAATATCGGACCAATGGTCCCAGAGACATGGCATACCTTCAAAGGTTTCAGGTTTTGTTGTTTGGTTTTGTTTGGTTTTGTTTTGCATTGAATTTTGGTGTCTTCTGCGTTTTTTTTTCCTAATGAATCTGATTTGGCAGAGACTCTAACCTTCTAGGGCTTCTTCTCATCACCTCCAAATATGAAGAATAACCTGAACTTGTCAACTGTTTCACTAAGCCTGTGAGTGCTCAGTCTCCTGCATAAGGTAATAAGGATTATCTTTACATCGATAATTCCTGGATGCTTCTTCAAAAACACATCAGATATCTCACTTCCCTAGTGGTCTCCCATGATGTAAAATTGGATATTAACTTTAAATTCTAAAGGCTCAATCCTTTTACCCTTTCTGCCGACTACAACAGATAGCCTAACACTAGACTGAAAATAGTCATCGCAAGTTGAAAGTCAATCCTCATCATCCCCACAAGATCCCTCTTCTTTGCAAGATCCTATAAGATCCCATTTACAACTGCACAGGAGATTCCAAATCTACACTCTGTGGCCATGCCAGGGAGGCCCCTGGCGTCTTGCAGGATGGGCTGGGGCTTCCTGGATTGGCTTTGCACATCTGTTGCAAATACTGTTTGCAAAAATACTGTTGCTGTCATAATTCACGGTGATGGCATTCACTGCCTTGGGGATTTCAGGTAGTGCCATGTGCCCTACTTACAAAATGGAGCATAACTTGGCTACCCCCTTCTCTCCAAGTTTGTATGTCTCCTGTTTTGATCTGAACCGGCTGGCCTGCGGTGCCTAGAAGACTATTAATATCAGGCTTCAGCATTAATAACAATAATGCCATCAGGGGATGGTGCAGGATATGCCCCCAATAACGAAAAGACTGAAGTCCTCAGAATGCAATCCTTGACTCATTTACTAATGTGTGAAACACGATGGCTCTATGGCAAAGGTGGCAGAAAACAAAACAAAACAAAAACCCTTAAAAAATACTGTTGATACACGATCTTTGTCTGCACTGGCAAAATCAAACCAAATCAAACCCAAACCCCGAATATCTTAACATTTAGTATAGTCTCAGATTTAAAATAACTCTCCCCTCAGCAAAAAAGGGTGAGGAATATAACCCTATTAATTTGATCCTCAAATTCAGTTTTAGGGGAGTCATGCTACAATATTTACAAATACCGGTGGCCCTTTGTAAAAGTTTCTGATTTCTATACTTTATACTCTTTGTTCCTGATGCACAGGAACATGTGACATTTGTTACACACTGTGGCCAGTTCTCTGGCTGACACGCTGTGTGTAGATATTACCCTTCTGAAGGGTTTAGAGCATATGTTAAAGCATATGCATCCACTTTCTGGGTCGCCTTTCTTCTGATTTCCTTGTGATAGGGTACGCCTTTAGGGCTACACAGCATTTAAAGAAATCAAAACGGTTAATGAAAGACACAGGTAGAGAAACACTCCAAGGTGATCGCAGGTTTAAAATGCAGCCAAAGTAAACTCAGAGAGACCTGGACAGATCTTGTCTTCATTTCAAGCCCATGCATCTGCCTCCCGATCTCAGACAGCATCTCAGATAGACCTTCTTGAACAACAACAAAATGCCTGAGTGCCATAGGGATTCTAGGGCCTGCTCACATGGTTCTCATTGCTCCAGGGCAACGCGGGCCCCAGAACTCACTTCAAAGGCTTGAAACCACCTCTCGTCCCTGATGTATTTCACGCAGGCATCACACTGCTTCTGGAAGTACTTTCTCTGCTTCTCATCCAACAAGCCAATTTGGTACAGGAATGTTGCATAGCCCCCTATGATCTGAGGAGAAAAGAGAAAAACAAAAGCCACAGGGAGAGAAAGAGAGAAGTTAGGGACCCACTTGCTTGGTGAAATAACCCTTTGTAATTCGCATGCTGAAATGAATCAAGCAAGACAATTACCTACACACACACACACACACACACACACACACACATTCCACAGAACACACAAACACATACACAACACATACAAACATACACAACACATATACCACACACAAGGCACACACATACCACCAGCACACACATGCAACACACACGTGCACAAAATACACACAAACATATCCACACATGTGCGTGCCCAATACTCACACTCACAGCCAATGGAGGCTGACAGAGTGAACTGACCACTTAAAACATTTCCTAAGAATTGGAAGATTTCAATCATTAGAAAGTCAACTGGGCAACATGATTTCTCTCTATAAAGTTAGGTCTCTGGGGTAAGAGGAGCCTCCATTTGACAAAAGGGGATTTAATCTTTTTAGGGACCGAACGGAAAGGCAAAAGGGGACACTTACTGACTCAGGATCAGAATACGCATCGCCAATAGCAACTCCTTTCAGGTTGATCTTCGTTGTCATCATGGGGTTGAGTGTGTGGATATAGTGCGCAATGGCCGGCACGTACTTCCCTGCGTAAGACTGAGAGGGGCAGATGTTAAAATGAACCATCACCATCATGCATTGGTGCTATAAAAATGATGTGTTTATAGGGAGTCTGGGTGGCTCAGTCAGTTAAGCCTCTGACTTCGGCTCAGGTCATGATCTCACGATCATGGGTTCGAGCCCCGCGTTGGGCTCTGTGCTGACAGTTCGGAGCCTGGAGCCTGCTTCAGATTCTGTGTCTCCCTCTCTCTCTGCCCCTCCCCTGCTCAAACTCTATTTCTCTCTCTCTCAAAAATAAATAAACATTAAAAAAAGGTATACACTTATGTGTTTAAGCTAATTAAAATAACAATAAAACAGCAGTCTTTCCGCAAGAGACATACCATGTGTTTTCTTACTGTAAACTGCACAGTAGCATGAAGCTCTGTCTCTCACTTCTTTTGGCTTCCCAAACAGCACCAGTGACAAGCAAGTCATGGGCATGGCACACAAAAAATGACAAGTGGACACATAATAGGTGAATAGTCTAATTTCCTTCCCTAATACAGTAACATGGGCCAATGAATAAAATTCTTCCACCCACCAAGCCTTTCTTACCAGAAAGGTCCATTCAAAACCTTACTAAAAAAGAAGAAAGATCTCAAGGCCAAAATTAAGATTTCAAAATATGTATGATGATGCGGTTTGAAAACAACACATGTTAAAGCAAGAGGGAAAGGAAAGTAATATTTATTGGCTACTGAAATTGTCACTTAACAATTATGTCTGTTTCCAACCTTTCCAGGTACAAAGTTCTTTTTCAATTCTAAAATACTTTGCGGACACAAACATTCTAATTCTGCTTTTAGATTACTCTGATAAAGGCTACTACTCAGTATATTTTAAAATGGTTTTGTATGTTTTACATTAAAGAGCTTCCTTTTGGACATCTCCACTTGCACGTCTAATTATCAGACTTCATTGTCCAAAATGAAGCTCTAATCCCCAGGCCTTCCAACAGCCTCTTTTGTTAATTCTGTTCTAACTGTTTAGGCCAAAAATCTTGATGCCTTTCCTTATTTTTCTCTCTCTCTCTCACCCCACAGAAGTCCATCAGCGAACCTTGTCAATTCTACCTGTTCTGTCAAAATAGGTCCAGGATCCAGTGTTTTCACATACCCACATTTCATCACCTCACTCCAGGTTCACTCATCTTTTACCTGGATGATTGCAGTAGCCTAACTGGCTCCCCACTGTTGTCCTTCCCCTCATCCAGTCTATTTTCAAGATGGTGGTCTACTAACACATAAATCTGACCAGGCCACTCCTATGCTCAAACCCTCTGATGACTTCTCATCACCTTCAGAGTAAAAAGAAAACTGCTTTTTTGGAGGCATAAGGATTGGCCTTATCTGGTCACTTCGTTAACACTATCCTCTGCTACCCTCTTGCTCATTCCTCTCCAGCCTGTCTTAGACCATAATCATGATGGTGACCCGTACTGCCCCCTTCCACCAAGGCCTTTGCATTAGCTGTTCCCTTCTCTGGAATGCTCTTCCCTAAGCGTCCATATGGTTAAATCTCCTACTTCCTTCAGTGGAGCCTTCTAAGGATGCTTTTCCTGGCCACTCCCTCTAAAATTTTAACACCCCCCCTTTTTTTGATATTTTATATTTCTCTTCTCTATGTTTTCATTGAATCCCCTTCACTTTCCTATAAACGTCTACTAATTTATCTTGTGCATTGTTATTCTCCCAGCCACACCAGAACAGAAGATCCATGAACATGAATATCTGTCTGTTTTGTGGGTTAGTATGTCCCCTGTGCCTGATGCTGTTTATCTGTTAGTGCTCAATAAACAGTTGTTGAATGAATGATCTTGAATTAATTTACTTGCATTTGAAAAACACTAATGCCTATATGTTCAAAATAGACTAAAGGCATCATGTGGGTACATATGAGTCTGCAGACCCTTTGTAATATTTTCAAGGCTCTGCAAGGGTCTACAGTTCAAAGGCTGGGGGCCCCCAAGAGCTCTATTAATTCTACACCATAATCATATACTGGAGATGTGATTACTCCCATTTCAATACGAGGGCATTGAGGGTCAGAGATGGTAAGTGATAGAGTCAGAATCAAACCTGCTTTGACCTACTCCCAAATTTACCCTCCTTCCAAGGTATGATAAAATAATTTGTCTAATTTATACAAGATCTCCTCACTGATTCAGCCCTTTTGTGAACAGAAATTATGTAGGCAAAGTATTGACTCAAAACAGTGTATCCATTCATAACCATGAGTGTATTTTAGAGTCCTTGTGGTATAAATGCTGTTTACATGCCTGAAGTGTGGTTTGTTGCCTAATAGTGCTATATTCTCTTGTTAGGAACAATAAGTGAACATTTATCAAATCTAATTTCTGTAAGATGAACAAAAAAAGGCCAATTTCCTTGAGTAATCATTTCAGTGGTAAAGATGTCGTGTATAGGCTCCATTCAGTAATAGTTTATTAGGGAACTCTTCTGTCAAAGGCATCACAGTAGATACTTGAGAAGACACGAAAATGAATAAAACAGAAAACTCGTAAAGATAATACTTTCTTTTGAAAAAATATTACGGAAAACTTGACTCAAATGTAATAGGGTAAAGTCTACTGTTTCGTGGATTATTATTCTCACAAGGTGTACCTTGCCCAGCACATAGTAGGAACATAAAGACATATCTGAGAAATGAATGATTAACCTGTCATTACTGCTGAACATTTTTTCTCTATTGGATCTTATCACTCAAGTTGTCTTGTTATAAGACCTAGCAATAAAACATCGCTTTGACTCTTTCTGAGATGGAAGAGCATGTACTTTAAATGACTCTATTGATGGTGATGACAAATTTAGGCTAAAACAGCCACATTTTTATGGCACCTTCCCCCTCTGTGACCATCATGTGTATCTGGGATATATCCAGGCAGGAAATTAAGAGGGAGTATCCGCTCAATTTCTGAGGATCTACTATGAACAGGCTACCTCCCCCACTTTAATCAGAGCCAACTGAAAGTTAACATTATCTTCCTACATTTAAAATGATGAAAGCAAGGGTCTGTGCATTTCAATCCCGTGCCTGGCTGGAATTCCATCTAGGCTCGGCTGCCTCCACGTCCCCCACCCCTCACATCAAATCACATTTCAATCAAGGGGCTGGGAATAGACTACGAGTCTATGATGTCCCAAGCTGGGGCTCCGTCATGGCTTCATCCACAACATGCTTGCTAAGCGGGCCATTTAAAGAAAGCATGGGTAGTTCTATGACCATGTCCAAAACAGATTCCTCACTGTTCAGTCCACATCTGCTATCTTAACGATGATGTTTATCTCATTTGTGCTTTCTAATGACTATCGCACACGTCCTTGCCCTGTGTCAGTGTGACAAATCTTTCACTGCTGTTTTCATTAATCATTCCATTGGTTGAGTGGCTCAGGCTGTCATACAGTAGACAATTATGGGATTATTTTGTGGAAAACAGACACTGAAACAGTATAATGAAATTTCAATTGTTTTCACTTCTCCTTGTTGAAACTTTTTTTTTTTGCAAGATCAAGCTAGTTTATTCTTCCTGAATCATTTATTTCTCTATTTAACGATTCTCTGACCACCACAGCCCTTTAAAAGACAACCAGACAATGAATCAAATGTTCTACCTGCCCGTTTTTCTCTTTTCTGGATGTATTTTAAATAGAATAGAGGCCTATATGTGGGGGGGGGGAGGGGATTTAGGTGTGGTCGTCTGATGGATTAGAAATGAACTCTATGGCCCTTAGGACTTCCAGTTGCAATCCTGTAATTTTAGGAAGTCTTGTTTCTTTGGTTCTGAGTCCTGCCTAGAACACCGATGAGAACAGCAAGCAGCGCAGCTATTCACCCTGCAGTTTCTCCGGTCTCTTGCTGGTGTTCATCAACGTGGGCAGTGGCTGGCCAGCAAAACTCCTGAAACCTGCGAATCAGCACTAACCTGCTACCAGCAGATCGGACCCTGGCCTCATAAAAGCTCAAAACAGCATCAAAGCGATTATCAAAGAAGAAAAGAGGAACACCGTGGCCACAAACTATCTGAACACGTATGATTTTAGAATTCAGCAGTGACCCCCCGAATGAGGACCTCAGCCGGCCAAATGTATTTTCCTCACACGGTCATTCAAAATAGGTCAGCCATCGACATAACAGGATTTCAGTCCGCCCTTTTTATTCCTTCCTAATATTTAAAGAGGCTTCAAAGCTGCAGTTTCCAGCACTGTTGTGTGGCCTGTGTTTCCCCTGGTGACCATATTTTGAGCTCTGCTCTGACAAGGAGGACCAGAGATATGAGGGTGTGTTTGTCTGTGCTTGTATTCCTGGGGCTTAAAAAAAAAAAAAAAGCAATAAGCCTTCAGTTTTCCTCTTACATCAGACGGGATCTCGGAATTCAGCTCTCAGTCTTGTATTTCCCCCATGAGAGGAAAAGGTCTCAACATGACAGCTGAGCAGTGGTTTTCAATCTCAGTCGGCAATCTTTCTGAGTTCTTAAATGATGTTTGGAACAGCCTAATGGAAATCACGTTAGGGGCACATTGTACTTGTAAAAATAGTCTAGAGAGAATGTAATGCTTGGTTAATTATCCAGATGTGTAAAAGCACAATGAAATAGGGACTTAAACTTGTAATTGGGTATCCGTCTGCAGGCCTCCTTCTGCACTCAAGTTGTCTTACCACAACATTCACAGCGGACTTACTGCAACCCTGTCACTAGGTGACTTTTAAAGGAGGAAAAAAGATTTCGTATCTAAAATCAAGTTTCAATCAGCTCCCCGAGAAGAAAAAGAAATCGTGTCAGAGAATAATACTATAATGGAAACAATGTCCTCTTGCAGAAATTTCACATATGTTAGCAGTTACTATTGTTTAAGCTACTCTACATTTCTCGTCTACATTTCTTACTAAAGTTTAGTTTGGAAAAAAAAATAGATGCAGCTATATTCAGTCTCTGCCTTGCTTCTAGGTATATGTTTTATGTAAAACATGTGGAACCTTCATCCGTGATAATGAGCAATGGCCTTGGAAATGAGACACACCTAAACCTGGACACAAAGCGTCACTATCCACCGGCCCTAGTTCCTAAGCTCTGCCTGGAAGTGGAAAAGGCAGAGTCGTCAACCTCAGGAGTGGTATGTTGAGGACGGTCAGGGTTATTCTGCGCCCTCTGCTCTGCTCTGTCCCCACATCCCCAGCCACTCCACCTGGCATGAACCTCTCTTTGAAGAACTCACCTGGGGGTTAGTGATAATTCCTCCATGTCCTCAGAAAGAAACAGGGTGGGCTGCCCTTCCAGAGGGAGTCATACCAGTCCTGTATCTTCTAGCATATCCCCAACCACAGACTGTTGGTGGACCCACCCCCATTTATGGAGGCGATCAAAGAGAATAAGGGGACATGCCTTGAAGAGAGCTTTATACACGCGCTGAAACACCTCAACAACTGGCGAAAAGCCTAAGTGTAATGGAGTAACAGATGACAGAGCAGCCAAGAAGACCGGACTGAGTTAGAGGGACCTTGACTTCATCTAGCCTCAGGGTAGACTCTTACTTCGCTCGGGACCATCATTTTCCCTGAGAGAAGAGGTGTGTCCGTCAAATGGCCAGTTCAGGAAATTAATGAATGGGCAAAGCTGGAACTTCAGTATTGTGGTAATCTCTACAACCTCCTAGACATTTCTAGACCATGTGTCATCTCATTTCCAGACCACACTGCTACAATTAAAAAAAAAAAAAATAGGCTTCTAACAGAGTATGACTTTATCTAAACATCTATTGTTCTTGAAAATGAGCTTAAAAGAAATGTAGAATCTCTAGGAATAGATAAGAAAAACATTTTGATCTGTATCTATTAGTCACATTTATGCAAAGGTACATGCTACACTGCCTTCCAAAAGACATATTCTTATTTTGTATTAAAAAGATGTTTCTTGGGGCGCCTGGGTGGCTTAGTCGGTTAAGCGTCCGACTTTCGCTTAGGTCATGATCTCGCGGTTCGTGGGTTCGAGCCCCGCGTCGGGCTCTGTGCTGACTGCCAGCTCAGAGCCTGGAGCCTGTTTCAGTCTGTGACTCCCTCTGTCTCTGACCCTCCCCTGCTCACGCTGTCTCTCTCTCTCTCCTAGAAATAAATAAAACATTAAAAAAAAAAAAAAGGATGTTTCTTTAAAAAAAAAAAAAAAAGTCCAGCAAAGCCAGTATGGAAAACAGCATGGAGGTGCCTCAAAAAATTAAAAAGAGAACTACCATATGATTCAGCAATTCTAGTTCTGGAAATATATCCAAAGAAAACCAAAACACTAACTTGAAAAGATAGCTGTCCCCACCCATGTTCATAGCAGCAGCATCTACAACACCCAGAACATGGAAACAACCTATGAGTCCATCGATGGGCGAATGGATAAAGTGGTTGTGGTACATACATACAGTGGAATATTATCCAGCCATAAAAACTGAGGAATCCTACCATTTTGACAACATGGATGGAACTTGGAGGCCTTATGGCTAAGTGAAATAAGTCAGACAAGGAAGACCGTGTATGATGATCTCACTTACATGTGGAATCTAAAACACACACACACACACACACACACACACACACGTACACACAGGCGCGCATGTGCCAAAGAAAAAGAGATTAGACTTGTAGTCACGAGAAGCAGAGGGTTTTGGGGACAGAGAGTTGGGAAAGGACGTCAAAAGGTACAAACTTCTAGTTCTAAGTCACAAATTCATTTTCAATTCTAAAAGAAATATTGGCAGGCCACATGACCATAACTGAAAATAGACATTGGTCACGAGCTCAGGAGTTAAAGCGGCTTGAATATCATCTAATAAAATCCACCAAGTTCCAAGCTTTAATAAACAATTGCATTCCACGGACTTCAAGCCTTTATATCACTTGAAACTTTCATTTACTCCATAAAACTTTATGACCAAAGCTAAGTCTTTACGATTAAAACTCAGCCTTCGCCAGAGAGACAAACATTCAAAAGGATGGGGAGCTTCTTTTATGTTTGTGTAAGGTTGATAACCCTTAGAGGTTCTGCATGAAATAGGGCAAGGATGTTGACTCCCTTCTAAGAACAGTGCACCTGCTCCCTGGGAAGAGGCAGGTCTCAGACGTGGAGGTTTTGAGGAAAGAATGTCCAGGGTCCAGAGAGCATCTACGCAAACAGGGTTCCAATCTTTAGCCAGTTTCTCGTCTATAATCTTAGGGCTCTGGAATCCAACTGCTTTAGTCCCAATCCTGGCTGAGAGACCTTGGTAAGGCCTACCTAACCTCTCCAAGACTCAGTCATCTCAGCTGTGTAATGGGGATGATGATAATAGTGCCAGCTTCAGATGGTTGCTAGGATATACATAAAAACAGTGCTTAGAACCATGTCTGCCCTACAATCCACTCTGTCTTCTCATATCAGAGTTACAAATAAAACAAGTGAACTACAGACTCTTGAAGTTCACTTCTGACTGCCAAATTCAAACCTGGGCTAAAAGGACAATGGCGTGGGCCTGCAGAAGAGTTCTCTCTCACTCCTTGCTTGTATATCAGTGCTGGAAAATCCCCTATTACAGCTATCTTTCTCTGGCTTAGGCTGGCCCTTCTATCAAACACAAGCATTTTGAGAGTAAGTTTAATTTATTGGACCCTTTCTAATGGACAGTGTGCTGATGGGAAGTCAGAAAAGGGGAGAGGAACAAAATAGTCATGATGGAGACATAGGACCTAAGCACAATATAGCCAAGGAAAGAAAGGAAGGCTGAGGATGAGAGGTAGGGTACCGGATGGACCTGGAAAATACAAACTTGGAAGGAAGGTTCCCAGGGCCTGGGACACAGAGGAGGGAAAGTAAGGCCATGGAAGGGAGATGAAAAGAAACTGGTGAGAAATGCCGCCAATATTTTTATTGTGTCTAGCAACAACCTTGCACAAGGCTGCTCCGTAACATTCAACAAACACTGCGCTTAGTATTGCAGGAAACAAGTTACATAAACACGGCTCTCACCTGTTAGGAGCCTGCAACCCGAACCCAGTGGACAGCAAGGATTCCAGGAAATGTTGTCAGACTCCATGATCCCAGCAGGGCTTCCCTCATGCAGATGAAGATAAGGTCTCCTATTAAGCTCACTAATTTTTGAAGAGCTTCAGAGTTTTGCCTTTATTTGGCCCTCAAATTAACCATGGTGGCAAAATTGCCTCTGAGGAGAGTCTGCCCTTCCTGCTGATCAAGAAGAGATGCTTGGGTTTGACCACATCTTCTGCCATTCTGGACGCGCTCCCCATTCACTGGCACAGCCACCCATAGGCGTGGAATCTTTCCGGGGAGTGGACGCAAAGCCACGCGTGCTCAGAGAACAATGGGCAGTCCCCCTTCCTCCCGCCACCTCCCTGCCTTCCAGTGACGGCTGTTTTGCTTTAACTTCTCGCTGGGCCCATGCACACTTGAGAGAGAGGATTCTAAAGTGGGTCTGTACCTTGACAACAAGAGCAAGCTCACTAATAGTTACTGGCTCGGAAAGGATAACACTTATAAAGAAAGTTAATTATGTGAATTAAATGCAGCTTGTTTCTCTTTTGAAGTACATTTTTTTCATGCCTTGAGGAGGGTGATTTACAGACACATTTGTCTCTCTTTAGAGAAAATTAATTCCAGTTGGTGTTCTGTGCAGACACGGAGAGAAGAAGGGAAGGGGACAGGGCGGGTCTTCCTTCGGGATCGTACCGCCTGCGGATCCCACGGTATGCCCAGCTGTGGGCTCGCCGTGGTCCGCGCGGCAGTGGCTGGGCACCTAGTTCAGTCCCGACATGCCTTGCTACCAGCCCAAACTTCAAATATCAACGACTAAGCCCCACCATCGTTGTTTAGACAAAGCAACCTCTTTCTTGTAATGATGGCTTCAAAATAACCAGAGAGACAATGCCACTTCCCAAAAAGAAGTGAGCAGAACTTTTTCAATATCTCAGCCCCTGTGTACATGCACCAGGTCATATACTTTGGAGCCATAATGTATTAATCCAGCTTTTCACCATGAATGGTAATAACAGTCTTCATGTGTTCAGTACTCAGCACAGCCATCGCCTCATTAAATATTTGAGGAGGATTACCTAATTAGATGCTCAAAACAATCCTATGCAATAGGTATTGTTATTACTTCCAGACTCCCTTGCACCAACTTCAGGGTGCTGAACAGCTGCTCTAGACCTTTTGAGCATCAGGCTACCCCTCATTTGTAGCACACAAATGGAAAGGATATTTAGGTCTGGTACATTTGCATTGAAAAGGAGGAAAAACTATTTCTTTTCTCTCTTTTTTTTAAGTTTAGCTGCTTTAAGAAAGAGAAAGAGAGAGTAGGGGAGGGGCAGAGAGAGGGAGAATCCCACTGTACACTGTTAGGGTGGAGCCTGACATGGGGCTAGAACCCACGAACCAGAAAATCATGACCTAAGCCAAAACCAAGAGTCGGATGCTTAACCAACTAAGCCACCCAGGTGCCCCAGAGAAGTATTTCCTGGTTTACTCATTTATTTTTCAATCATGATTCTGCTACTCTAATGGCATTATTTGTTCAGCCTCCTGAGCAGTGTGAGGAAATTAAGAGCTCTGAGTAGAAAGGATTTCCTTTTCTTGAAAAATCTATCACGACCTTTTATATATTTTTTTTTTGGATAGAGAGAAGGAGGGTGGGTATTACATTAAAACTGCAATTGTATACAGATGCTATAAAAGTACATCTAGG
Source organism: Hyaena hyaena (assembly GCF_003009895.1). Lineage (NCBI taxonomy): Eukaryota > Metazoa > Chordata > Mammalia > Carnivora > Hyaenidae > Hyaena > Hyaena hyaena. The sequence goes on from NW_024080672.1 coordinate 3,660,048, forward strand.
TAACTACAGCTGAACATCTAGTAAAGCAAAATATCCCTGAAAGCAATCTAATTGAAAAACCAAGCCCTCCAACTGTAAGATGAAAACCAGAGGGCAGGAGAGGTTAAAGAGCTTGCTTGGAATCGCCCAGAGAGGCGAAGCCAGCAATGAATCTCGGGTCTCCTGATTATTCACCCAGAACTCCTACTTTTCCATTCTGCTTCCTAGCCTTAAAACAGAAGTCCAGATGGAACAAACTGGACTGGAAAAATGTAACATTCTAATGAAAGGAACCATCAAGGTGTTATTATTTAGTGCTCTCCCTTCTAGAAAGAGATGGGGCCCTGGATTTAACATATCCTGGGTAGCCCCTATTTGACGCTGCTGTCTGACAGCCGCCTCTCTATTCCCAGCTCCTGCCTGCCTTCATTCACATCTTCCTTCATCACTTGAAAGGCACAGGCTTCCTTAAAAGTATTCACCCTGGCAGCAAAGGGTGTAAAAAGAAAATCGTCCTTTCCTACACACATTCAGAAATTACCAGGCAGAAACCACCAGGTGGACGTGAACTAGACAAATTTTTCATCCAGAATTTGGCAGCTTGGCTGAAAGTCCAACATCATGACTAACAACATCACCATACTCTTTGCAAGGCAGGAATTACACGGTAAGCAGATCATTCTTCTCTTGGAGGTGGAGACTGGGAATCTCTCAGGGTTGCTTCCAAAATGACAGGGGCATCTCCTCCTGCCCCTTTGGCCAACTTGCCTCCAAAATGCATTAAGAGTCAAGGAACAGTAGGGAATTGTTGGTTGAGGTCTTAAATAATCCTGACCAGATAGCTGGCTTAAAAAAGACGTAAGTAGAGAATGCCAAACAGTTCGAGTATGCTTTCGAAACAGAGAAGAAAGCGGGCAGAAGACAAGGAAGTTCCTGGTTCTATTAACTTGCCATTTCCTTGGAAAAACAGACTATTTTCACCTTAACTCCCTTCCAGTAGACCTCTGTGGTTTGAACTTGTCCAGGATCCTTCCAGCCTTTCCTCTAGTACCTCCACTGGGATATTCCCCGGCGTACCACTCGTCTCCCACTCTAAGGCCTTGTGATTCAGAGAGTGAGGGCCCCGCTATGTTCCCACCCCTCCCAGGGTGTTGAGTGGGCCTCAGGCACCGTTATGGCCAACCTGTATGTCTGTCCCTTTGACCCCAGTGATTAGCTCTAGAACAGACATGGGATCCAAATGGGTCCCATGAGGTTCAGAGATATGGTGGAATTATTGGGGAAGAAAAGTTGAGCTAATAGGTTATACCTAGAACCCTGGAACAGGGTAGAGGGGCCAGGTCACCAGTGAAAAAAAGCATAACTTAGAATGAAACTCGTGCAGTACAAAACCAAGTGTACAGATCAAGAGAGTAAAAGACAAATCCCTGATGACCACGTTTTGAGCATTCAGTCCCGGCCATGAATCAACAGATCTCCTGTTTTACTTAAGCCATTTTGAATAGGGTTTCTGTCACTCATAAGCAAAAGAACCTTGACTAACACATCCCTACGCATCTTTCAAAATCCAGTTTAATTGTCACCTCTTCTGTTTGGCCTTTGCTGAGGATCCCATCCTGAAAGAAATAAGCAATTTGCACTCTCCTTGTGCTATTTGTCTTTACAGCCACTTCTCTAATTGTACATTTCTTTCAGTATTTTACTTGTTGCCAGGCTTTCAGATTTAGGGGAGGGTCAATGTCTTATCCATCACTGAATTTCCAATACTTGCCCAATGCCTCAGACATAGTAGTCACTCAATAGAGGAGTGTTGAATTGAAGTGAATTTGATTCTAACTAGTCTTTCATCGAATACTACCCTTCAATGATTTCCCATGACACTTAGAATAAAGTCTAATAATCTTCCATGGGCCTACCTGATCTGCCTGCCTCTCCCATCTCAGCTCTGTCTACAGTGGCTCCTTGCTTTTCCTGGAGCACATCGAGCCTGTCCCCACCTCAGAGTCTTTGCATTTGCTATCCCTCCTTCCAGGAAAGCTCTTCTCTAAGATAACTGCAGCTATCTCTCCACTACCTCATTCACTCTACTACATCTACTACCCTTGGCACTCTGCCCAATTGTGTCCTTATCAGAGAGCCTTTCTCTGACAATCTTATCCAGAATAGCACCTCCACCACACTGCAACCCTCACCTGCTTTATCTGTTTTTCATGACACTCATCAACGCCCGATGCATAGTGCATGTGTATTTCTTCATTTATCACTGTCTTCACCTCTACAAGGCACGAAGGCAGGGAATTGTTTCGTTTTGTTCACAGTTGTGTTCCTAGCACTGAGGGGTTCTTATGTTCTCAAAATATTGGCTGCTACACATTTTTAAAATAACCTTAAATTTAATTGGATGGGGAAAAAAAGCAAACCCTAATATTGAAGCCAACATAGGCAAGTGAACTTAACTATATGTTAAATTGTTTTTTTTATAGTTTATTTATTTTTGAGACAGAGAGAGACAAAGCACAAACAGGGGAAGGGCAGAGAGAGAGAAGAGACACAGAATCTGAAACAGGCTCCAGGCTCTGAGCTGTCAGCACAGAACCCGATCTGGGGCTCGAACCCACGAACCGCGAGATCATGACCTGAGCCGAAGTCGAACACTTAACCAACTGAGCCACCCAAGTGCCCCTAACTATATGTTAGATCACAGTATAGCGGCACCCGGGTGGCTCAGTCGGTTAAACATCCGACTTCAGCTCAGGTCATGATCTCACTGCTAGTGAATCCAAGCCCTGCATTAGCCTCTGTGCTGACTGCTCAGAGCTTGGAGCCTGCTTCAGATTCTGTCTCAGTTTCTCTGCCCCTCTCCTGCTCGTGCTCTCTCTGTCTCTCTCTCTCTCAAATATAAAATAAAACATTAATTTTTTTAAACTGTAAAATAATCAGCCTAGGGAAAAAATAGAATTAATTATTAGAACTTTGAAACATGGTATTTTTAAACCTGTAGTGAAATATAGTCTAAGGATAAAAGTAATTGTAGCAAAAAATACTGAAAGTAACTTGGAAGTTTCTTTGTTGGTAGCGGTACTGATGTCATAATCTAAGATCATTTTGCACATATTGTTAGGATCCAGCAAAGGAATAAATACACTAATGCTGCTGGGAAACATGATCCACAATGTGGGAAAAGGGGTATATAAACACAGAATGGGGGGGGAGCTCCTAGATGGCTCAGTGGGTTAAGCGTCTGACTTTGGCTCAGATCATGATCTCATGGTTTGTGAGTTTGAGCTCTATGCTGACAGCTCAGAGCCTGGAGCCTGCTTTCGATTCTGTGTCTCCCTTTGTCTCTGTTCCTCCCTCTCTCACACTCTGTCTCTCTCTCTCAAAAAATAAACATTAAGAAGAAAAAAACTTTTTTAAAAAGCACAGAATGGGGAAAGGAAAAAAGAACCTTGTAATGTTGAATTAGAACTCTGGGTATCAGGGGCACCTGGATGGCTCAGTCGGTTAAGCGTCTGACTTCGGCTCAGGTCATGATCTCATGGTTCGTGGGTTTGGGCCTCGGGCCGGCCTGTGCTGACAGCTAGCTCAGAGCCTGGAGCCTGTCTTCGGATTCTGTGTCTCCCTCTCTCTCTAACCTTCCCATGCTCATGCTGTCTCTATCTTTCTCTCAAAAAATAAATAAATAAATAGATAAATAAAACATTAAAAAAATTAAAAAAAAAAAAAGAACTACGGGTATCAGTGTGAAGTAAGTCTGTTTCCTGGTTCTGCTTACAGAGAAAAATCTAAAAGAAATGGAATGCCAGGAGAAATGAGCACTCTTAGTGCTCAGATCTTGAGAGAAGAAGAAAGGGGAAGATATTCTCTGTAGAAGAATGCTAGATGATATCTATAGAAAGATAGATCCAAAAAAAAAAAAAAAAAAAGGAAATCACCATTTACAACCGCCAGTGGAATAACGGATTCAGGCAGGAATCATCCATGAATGCTAAAACTACTGAGTGACAGATTTGGAGGGAACAGATTTTCACATGGTCTCATGCTCTTTATTAATTTCAAAGAAAAAGTGCACCTTTCCAATGGCGGGATCTGGCAGAGAGCACTGGACCAAGTGACCAAGTGTAGCATCGCCAATAATGAGACAAACAGATATTACATGCCTCCTGATGTGATACGACAGAAGGCACACAAATTACCTATGTAATGTGCTTGCTAACATGTTTTCGCTGAATCTAAGCATTGAGGAAAGACTCAGACAAATTCAGAAATGGGACATGCCACAGGGCACATGGCCTCGACCCTTCAAAATAATCATCATGAATGACAACCACAACAGTATGCCAGGGGATTGAGACCTAACAACCCATTGTGCTATACAAAACTTCACTGAGCCCTGGATTTATTAAAAACAGGTTCTAGAGAACATTTGGGGGATAATTCGAGAATTCTGAACATGGACTGAATTAATGTTAATATATGTGTATGTGTATGTACATACTGAGTGCATAAATCACGGTACTTCAGTCCTGATGATATTGGAAGCACACAAGAAAACATGACTTCAACTTACCTCCCCGGTGACATAAAAGGCATTGTTTTTATATTCAGGGAACAACAGGAAAAAGTGAATTAGTGCACTGCAAAAAGAAGAACAACAATAAAAAACAAAATCACATGGAATCAGAAGAGCTTAAAGCTGAGCTGCCAGATCTAACACTTTGACAATAAGTTTCACATTTGAAGGAAGAGGCCATTAGGCTGTGAGCTCCTACAGGCATTATTCTCAAAGTGTCACATGTGTAACGTTCCACACTGTGGATGCTTAGAAAATAATTGTGGGCTTACTTTAGGATACTAAGAAGTTGAGACAAGTGGACATCGGCATGCTGGGCAGGTTTCCAAATCTCTGGGTTACCAACCCAGATCATCTAGCTGTTGAGGGGACCCGTGACCAAAGTGATACAAGCTTTCACCTATTATTACAGCAATTCTTTAAAAAAATTTTTTAATGTTTATTTATTGAATGCTTTAATATTTATTTATTTTTCATGTGTATATATTTATTTTTAAATATTTATTTATGAGACAGAGTGAGTGAGAGAGAGAGTGAGCAAGCATGAGCAGGGGAGGGGCAGAGAGAAAAGGAGACACAGAATCTATAGAAAGCTCCAGGCTCTGGGCTGACATCGGGGATTGAACTCACGAGCTGTGAGATCATGACCTGAGCTGAATTCGCTGCTTCACCGACTGAGCCACCCAGGCACCCCTACAACAATTCTTGGAGGTAGTTCCGCAAGTTTTATGACCCCCATTAACCTGCGTTTCTGGTGAAGTAATGAGAATGTTATTTGCTTACCAACATCTTCCTGTGGGGAACCCTGAACATTTCTAACGAGGGTTCCAACATTTAAGCATTTTAATAACAAAAGAACAAAAATGACTGGAAAATGGCCATAATCTAAAAGAAAATCACCAAATGGACAGATACGGAAGTCACAGCACGGTGGCATCTAGGCTCAAAAAAATCACACTTAGTAAAGAATGCCAAGAGCCACTTCAGTGAGTTCTACTGAAATAGATTTAAACAGACTCAAGAAATTGTTTCATAATACGCAAAAAAAGGGGAGATTATTGAATGATTCTTTACTTGACCAAATCTTTCGAAAAGGAAACAAAACTTGTGAAATTTAGAAGCTCTATCAGTGTTTTGACCCAGATTGCACTGTCTGAGAAGTTAGGCAGAGCTTTGTTCCAGCTTCCTGCTGACGGACTAAAAGCCATGAACCATCCACTGAAGATGAAAGGCAAAGAAGGAGGCCCTGCAAAGCCAGGAGGAGGAGAAAGTTCAAGGGTTACAGAAGTTCAAGGGTTACAGAGAGGCAAAACTGGGTCATTTCGATCACCGTGATCCTGGCTGCATTTAATTTTCAAAGGCGCCATAAAAATCCACCATGAAAGACCACTGTAGAGTTTTGGTGTATTTCTGTATTTATTATTTATAGTAAGTAAAGTCTCTGTAGCAACTAAATTTGGGAAGCTGCACTATATAACGTCCATATTTGTGCTGGCAATAAGCTGGCTTTAGCGTAGAGATAAAAATAGGAGTTTATTTTCCACCCTTCCCTTGCCAACCTTCAGGCTAAAAACGACTTCTCTTTCTCTCTTCCTGCTAGTTGAAATGGCAATAGACAACTTAACATAGTAAATCTCAATTAAGCCTCATGCTTTAGCTTAAAGCTTCCTTCCGTGGAGAATCTGTTAAAGTTGTTAGGGTTGCCAGATTTAGCAAATAAAAATGCAGGACGTCCAATTAAACTTGAATTTCAGATAAACAACAAAGGATGTGTTAGTGTAACTATGACCCAAATATTACATGGGACATACTTAGATTTATAAAAAATATTCATTATTTATCTGCAATTAAAATTTAACTAGGCCTTCTGTATTTCATCTGGCAATCTTAATTCAAGGAGCTAGACTCCCAGGTTACTTCTAGCTTGAAGATGCCAGGATTCTTTAGCTAAAGTTTCCAAGGCAAGGCACCACTTGAGGAAGTTATAGTTTGGGGTGTTTTTTTGTAATTTTTTAATGTTTTATTTATTTTTGACAGGGATAGACAGAGTACTAGTGGGGAAGGGGCAGAGAGAGAGGAAGACAGAATCTGAAGCAGGCTTCAGGCTCTAAGCTGTCAGCACAGAGCCCAATGCAGGGCCTGAACTTGTGAACTGTGAGATCATGATGTGAGTCGAAGTTGGACACTTAACCAAATGAGCCACCCAGGTGCCCCAGAAGTTATAGTTTTAATATCACAAGATCAGAACAAAATTTTGGCTAATCCAAGCCTTTGGTGGGTCTTTTTTTTTTAACCTTTATTTATTTTTGAGAGACAGATCATGAGCGAGCGAGTGAGAGAGAGAGAGAGAGAGAAACACAGCATCTGAAGCAGGCTCCAGAATTTGAGCTGTCAGAAGACAGCCGAACATGGGCTCGAACCCACAAACCATGAGATCATGACCTGAGCCAATGTCGGACACATCGATTGAGCCACCCAGGCACCCCAGTAGGTCTTTCTTAAATGGGAGTGAAGAATGAAAGAGAGCAAATTTAGCAAGCTAGATTTACATATGCCATTTGCTTGTTTAACTGTGTCTTAGTCAACTATGTATAATTCTTACTCCATGGTGAGGGTTTGCTCAAAAATATAATCTAGAATCATGCCTACATAAAATTTCAAATTTAGAAGCAGAATTGCCAAAATATATAAAGCAATATAGACATGTGTGTGCATTCCACACATTTATTTAGTCACAAGAGCTAGATGTCCCAGGAAGCAGGTCTCTGCCAGATGATTCCATTCAGCAACCTTGCTAGCTTTATGCCAGGGGCCTTCGCTAATAACTAGAATTTTCGTCAAAGGCCACCTGGTGGTGAAAGTTACACTAAAGGACGACAAGAAATCCAGCTTGCAAGGCAGAATGACTAGGAAGAAATTACTCCTCAGACATATTTTGTAAAAACGAAAGCTGGCAGGTTTGGGGCACTGCAGGTAGATGGAAATGGTCATGCACTAGAGAATTCAGAGAGGTCTAATGGAGTCAGAGGCATAATAAACACAAGACGTTCAAAAAAATCGAAGTTAAAATAACCTAAGCAAAAGTTCCATGCCAACTAAGGCCAGAAAAGGGGGAGCTTTAGTCACTAACGGTTGGACTGACGTAAAGCACAGTGACAAGAAGCTTGGCAGTTTTGTTCTGTGGCGGCCCACGGGTAGCCATCCTCCACATTCATTCCATCCCCGCTGTGGCCGGGCCACCATCTGTTCCATCCCGTGCCAGCAGTGTAGTGTTCTGATTTAATATGTGATACCTGTTTCATCCTCACCTTGTTATGAAGCATTTCTTAGCAATTGATATTATTTCCCATACAGAGCAGCAGGTAGAGTAGAATGATAGTATCATTTCCATCCGGCTACTCAGTGACTAACTTCAGGCACGCTATTAGATGGGTAAGCACCAGACCAGGACTGTGGGGGCTTGCTGACCACTCTATTATCAGCACCAGGAACAGTGCCTGGCACATAGCAGAAAATCGAGAAACAGTAGTAGAAAGAGAATGGCACCAGATGGGACGCTCCAAACTAAAGTTAGTAAATTTATTAGTCTTTAGTATATTTGTTTTTCCCCCTAAATCAGACGGGCATTGTGGCTCAAAAGCATGTTCCAATTACAAAAAAAGTCAAATGTTTGAACGTCTTGTTAGTAAAAAGCCTTTGTTTCCAAACACACAAAAAAGCAGCCCAAGTATGAATGTCAAATGCCTTGTCAGGAGTCTACTCCTTACAGCCATGGACTGTCATTCATAGTCAAAAGTAATGGGATTTTCAGTGAAAAAAAAAAAGATGGTTTTCAAAAGGAAAAAAAGAAGGTCTACTCTTTAAACCTGTAGTAACCCGTTGATGGCTTTCAAAGCAACTTTCTTATTCCAAACACCCATTTGTAGAGCTGGAGAGAAGAATGTAGTCACAAAGGGAAACAAATAGTGTAAACTATAAAGGAAACAGCTGAAATCAGTTTTCTGCACTACCCTTGATTAGCTATTTTCCAGTTCTAAGAGCCTGAAGCAAAAAGAACTAAAACAACTATAAACAATGGATGCTTTGAAATAGGTTCTCTTTCACATGTCATGCAAGAGGAGATGTACCACATGTCAGCAGTATATAGCCACACGGAGGGCCAACTGGAAGCTGTAGCCATCTTTGGGGGAGGGGAAGAAGAGACAGGAAAAGAATGGCCCAGTTGCATGCTCTCGCTTAGAGAGGATGGATGCATTTCTTTACCACAGAACCTCCGCCCTGTGGGTGTTGGCTAGTTAGACAACTGAGCTTGTTTGGATTTAAACCAAAAGAGGGTCAGAGGGGGCAGGGACGAAAAAGGGGAGAAGTAAGTGGCCGATCTGAAAAATGAGAGCACACAGTCACTGCTCGTGGCGCTTGAGTAAACTTGTAAGGACAGTCATCATGATTATGTGTATTAGGGAAAGAGGAGGCGCCTGAACTAGGTGCAGAGGAGGGGGAGTCCGGTGGAAATCTGGCTAATCTGTTCCCAGGACCCAATGTACCTGGAAGCAGAAGTATAGGGTCCTAGCCATGCCCCCGGAAACGGAAAGGAAGTGTCAAAATAATGGGACAAATGACAAATGAATGTGTAGAAAACAACAGCCATATTGTTTGCTGGGTCCGAAGAGAAGACAGGAAGAAATATCTCAGGAAGAAAGACCAGAAGTTACTCTTTGCTCCATTCCCCAGCCATCTGCCTCAGGGAGAAAGAATAACATGGAAAAGTTTTGTCAGAGATCAAAAAACTCTGACTTGTATTAGATTTACTTTCACTTTAGTGATTGGTTGGGTTTGCTCACCAAGTACTCAGCAAAATGAGTGTTTGGTGCCATTAGGAAATAGGGGAGCTGGTTATCTCATTCTGGCCTCTAAGGTTCTTTGAGTCGATTATTATAGTGCATGAGGGGGTGCCCTAGTGATCTGAAAGAATTCAGGACTTGACCTCTCATAACAATTTACAGACTGGAAAAATGTGACCAAATAAGAATGGTCACTTTAAAAAAAAAAAAAAAGAGTACTAAAAATAGCTATATAAAATATGAGTAGAAAAAAGAAGAAATTCTACATACACTGTTTGACCAGGCTTACAATTTTACATTTTACTTCCATTTTTTCTTTTTTTTTCTTTTCAAGTAAAAGAATAATTATGGAAGATGAAGGAAAAACTAAGAGACTAGCCTATGAGCTAAGCTCTCAGCCTGGGGAGTCATGAAGGAGAAGCAAAGGAGAGGAAAATTGCATCTGAAGGCCCCAGAAAGAGGAATCCTGAGAAAGAAAGGGAACAAGCAAGAAGATGTTGTTTCTGGGCACATGCAAAGTTAAAATACAATGTTGGAAAGCAGGCAACATCCTCTCAGGCACCTGGTGGAAAGGTCTGAAAATAATGTATGGTTGAATAATTCTTCTCTGTTTCTGTTGTTTCTTAAAGGGTATTTTTATGAAATTACAATCATGGATTTCAGCCCTCCTAGTTATTTTCTCTGCTGGCTATTTTTTTGTTGTTGTTCATTTATTTATTTAAATTCAAGTATAGTGTAGTGTTGGTTTCAGGAATAGAATTCAGCAATTCTTCACTTACAGATAACACCCAGTGCTCATCCAAATAAGTCTGCTGGCCATTTCCACAATTATCAGTGATAAGGTAACAAAGCAAAAAGCAGACTGTGTGCTCGTGCACACGCACAGGTGTGTGTGTATGTGTGTGTGCACGCGTGTGTGTGAACTCCTCACGTAGAAGTATTCTTTTTTTTTTTTTTTACAAATAGTTTATTGTCAAGTTGGTTTCCATATAACACCCACTGCTCATCCCCACAAGAGCCCTCCTCCATGCCCATCTTCCCCCTCCCCCCCAGACCCATCAGTCCTCAGTTTGTTCTCAGTATTCAAGAGTCTTTCATGGTTTTCCTCTCTCTCTTTCCCCCACTCTTCCCCCCCTTCTTCTACCCCTTGGTCCTCTGTTAAGTTCCTCCTAGTCCTCCTATACGTGCAAACATATGCTATCTGTCCTCTGCCTGACTTATTTCGCTCAGCATAACACCCTCAAGGTCCATCCATGTTGCTACACATGGCCAGATTTCATTCTTTCTCATTGCCATGTAATATTCCATGGTATAGATAAACCACATCTTCTTGATCCATTCATCCGTTGATGGACACTTAGGCTCTTTCCATGTTTTGGCTATTGTTGAGAGTGCTGCTATGAACATTGGGGTACATGTGCTCCTATGCATCAGCACTCCTGTATTCCTTGGGTAAATTCCTAGCAGTGCTATTG
>NW_024080672.1:3671489-4049982 GCF_003009895.1 Hyaena hyaena
ACTCTAGATGCTGGCGAGGATGTGGAGAAACGGGCACCCTAGATCGGAAGAGCGTCGTGTAGAAGGACAGATAGCATATGTTTGCACGTATAGGAGGATTAGGAGGAACTTAACGGAGGACCATGGGGGAGAAGAAGGGGGAGAATAGTGAGGGAGAGGGAGGGAGGCAAACCATGAGAGACTCTTGAATGCCAAGAACAAACAGAGGGCAGATGGGGTGAGGGGAGGGGGAGGGGAGTGATGGGCATGGAGGAGGGCACTTGTGGGGATGAGCACTGGGTGTTATATGGAAACTAACTTGACAATAAACTATTTAAAATAAAAAAATTAGTCCATGAGGATCAATCAGCACTATTGATACTTTTGGGTGAATTTCTCTATTGAAATAGAAAAACGTTTGGTCTGAAGAAGGCCAAGAGGGAACCAAGACCTTTTTACCTGTATAAATTCCGTGCCACATCGTCCTCATTGACTGCATATCCCTCGGGGTCGTCAGTAAAGCTGAACCCTGTGCCCACCTGAGGATGAATAAACAAGCAGGTATAAACACCAAGAAACACATGCCTCGGAGCCCACAGGGAGATACTGCACAGGAAGGAAATTGACCTTATTCCAAAGGCCATCCCTCTGAGCTAGGATCTCCACCACAGCATCCCATGTGCATTTAGCCATCCCCACGGGCGGATGCTGCATTACCCTGCTCCCTCTCCCCTCCACTAACCCCAAATCAAGCAACAGCACAAAGCTCTGCCCTGGGGTCCGTGGTTGAGCTGTCCTGATGCCACAATGTGGACCCTGCCAGATGTTGATTTAAAGGGGAGCAATACACCTTTCCTGGCCCCCCACTGCAGTATCAAAAGACCCAAAGTTGTCTTGTTTTTGAAACCCGGAGGGCGCATTGCGCTGTCCTGCTAAGAAGGATCTCTCTAGGTTTGGAGATAAAAGACTGTGTCTGTGTGTGTTTTCATTTTTTTTAATTTGTGAGAAATATGGTCACTAACCCCTTCACCTTCAGGAGAGAGGTTTTAAAATAAAGATTAGCTTTAAACGAATACTTCCCTATACCTAGAAGTTCATAAACAACTAAGCTGTAAATCCAGAAGAGGCTGCCACTTGTTTTGTGTCAAAAATTTGTAAGGATGCATCTCAACTAGGTGTAAATATTTTTGGTTTTGTTTTCCCAAAACACACAAGGGAACAGGACATTTCATTCAACTTCTTTTAAGTACGCAATTATAGACTAGGGAAGAGGATGGCTGACAAAACTTGGTGGGAAAAGAGGGAACAGGTATGTTGGACTTTTTTTTCCCTCTCTCTCTCTATTTATCTGTTTACTCTGAACCATCTGGGATGTGAAAAAAATTAGAGAAATTAGTTAGGGGCAACGATACTCCTGATCTGCAGAAGCTGACCCTAAGGTTACTCCTATATTTTGCTGTTTATTGGACTCAATTTCAGAAGAACTTCCAAAGGAGAATCGCACATTTTGCTCCTAGATGGGGCTCATGGTGATAAATGAAGGAGACTAGCTTTGACTTTTTAAATCTACAATTCTGTTAGGAATGTTAGGAATTCCAATACTATATGATAATCCACGATGAGGAAGCCATGTCACCAGTGGAAAGAAACCAATCCCTTATCCTGGATGGTACAAGTCAGTGCACAGGTCATTTCATAAGATTAAAAATATGAGGAGAGCAAGTAGCAGGTAAAATTCTTCCAAACTCAGATTTAATGATACATACTAGAAAAACTACATCTCAGATATGTTTCATAGATTAAATTCTGTTTTATTTTTTTTTTAAATGTTTTATTTATTTCTAGGAGAGAGAGAGAGAGAGACAGCATGAGCAGGGGAGGGTCAGAGAGAGAAGGAGTCACAGACCGAAACAGGCTCCAGGCTCCGAGCTGGCAGCCAGCACAGAGCCCGACGCGGGGCTCGAACCCACGAACCGCGAGATCATGACCTAAGCAAAAGTCGGACGCTCAACCGACTAAGCCACCCAGGCGCCCCGATTAAATTCTGTTTTAAAAAGAAAACCTAAACCTCTGTTTCTTTTCCCTATTTTTGAAAAAATGTTCTTTAAATGTTGATTTTTATTTTTTATTTTATTTTATTTTTTAAATGTTTTCTTTATTTGTAGGAGAGATAGAGAGAGACAGCGTGAGCAGGGGAGGGTCAGAGAGAGAGGGAGTCACAGACTGAAACAGGCTCCAGGCTCTGAGCTGGCAGTCAGCACAGAGCCCGACGCGGGGCTCGAACCCACGAACCGCGAGATCATGACCTAAGCGAGAGTCGGACGCTTAACCGACTAAGCCACCCAGGCGCCCCAAATGTTGATTTTTATTTTTGAGAGAGAGAAGCCAAATGTGAGCGAGGGAGGGGCAGAGAAAGAGGGAGACACAGAATCCAAAGCAGGCTCCAGGCTCTGAGCTGTCAGCACAGAGCCTGACATGGGGCTCGAACTCGGGAACAGCCAGACCATGACCTAGGCCGAGGTCAGACGCTTAATCAACTGAGCCACCCAGGCGCCTCTCTTTCCCATTATTTTTTAAATTACCTTATATAAATGGAAAAGACAAGAGAGACCCACATTGACACTTCACAGGACCGTCGGATACTCACTGGATTATCCACGTAAAGCATGGAAAACGTGGTGGTCCAAGGAAACTCTCGGGCACGCACTAGTCAAACAGAGAAGAGGTTGGAGACTGGACCGTTAACCAAACATCCCACCCGGGGCAGAGCTCTGGTCAGCAGCCCAACAAGCCCACCTGTCCCCATCATGTCAATGAACTCCTGGTGTCCCTGTGACATCGCTTCATCCTCTCACCATTAGGAACAGACACCAGCACCTTGTTCTTCTCCCCTCTTCTCCTTTACTTCTCCTGAACCTAGAGAAGCCCCTAGGGGGTTTCTCCATCTGGGATAAAGTTTGGAAACAAAACCCCTTGCAACTGCTTCCCTTAGAAAAAACTCATCAGCCTCCTGTAGGATAAACCTATCTGTCTGGTCCAATCAACCATTTTTAAAGTCTAAGCCTTCTGAAGTCTCTTCTTTCTAATGCCAAAGAGAACAACTCTTTTATACCTGAGTCACAAAATCGTTCACCCTCCAGATTCAACCCCAGGGAAAGTAAACAATCTTCCCCACCCCCCAAAATGAGATGGAGGGGACCCAGGGTTACAACCAGCTGTGTCTCCTCCACCCCTTCCTTCACCCCTTGTCTCCCCCCACAGCATCTTGCTTCCAGGATATCTGACCATTTATGCTACTGAACCATACGGCGTTCTGTTTACGTGAATAATTAGGGATATAATTCCACCCATTAGTCTCATGCAAAAGAGCTTGCCCAAATAGTAATAAATACCAACTGTTTTCAGCAGCCCAGATTGCTTAAGTCAGCAGCTGACTGTGAGAAAATAGCTTAGAACCTTTCACCCAAATTTCAAGGGAGAAAGCAGCCCAGCTGGGACACTCACACTGGTGGCTCCTCCTTCTTGGACAGATATCGCCAGAAAGCGATGTTTTTATAATCTGAAACTATTAAGCTATTCCTAATGTTTCTGTGTATCCTTTAATTTTTTTTTTTTTTTTTTTTTTCTGGAGCAGATGTGAGGTTCAGGTGAAAACATCTCCGTGGGAAAACTGAGCCCAAGTAATACTTACCGGTCATGTTCCTTGTAACAAAATAAGGTCCATGTTCCACAAAAAGTCCAAACATAGATGAACCTCCTGGCCCACCCTGCAGCCAGAGAACCACTGGAGCAGCCGTCGGCTGTACCTAAAGGGGACCAAGAAGTCAATGACCACACAGAGCGCTAAGCAAAAGAATACACCCAAGCAAACAAATCCAAACCCCATGTCTTTCACCATTGAATATAGAAGCTTTGCCTTCGTAGGCTCCTAGAAACCCACATACTGCTTAGGGCACACCTAGATTTCTTTAAATCTATTTAAACTTGCATTTGACCAACATATTCCCAAAGAGGCACAGCAAAGATTCCATCCTCTTTGGTGATAGTTTCCTTGTTTCACTGAAGCCCAAAATGCCTTTCTGATTTAACTTACTAAGAGGCTACTCAGAAGGACAACAGCATCTTGATTCAGTATGAATTAACTCAGAAGAAGCACAGAGACCCGGAGTCAGTTAGCAACGAAACCCCAAACAAGGTACAAATAGATTTAGGAGACAGGGAAGAGGTAAATAAGAAAAGGTCATTGGCAGGGTTGGGATGATGGAAATGAGTTTCTGGCAGTAGAGTCAATACCATCAACCTCAGTGACACAGGGCTCTTTACTCCTTTCAGATTTCTCTACATATTTATTGAGCACCACGTTTGTGTCAGGGACTATGCTGGAAGTTGCTACAGAGCAGAGCAGTGAATGAAAAACAACAAAAACAAAAAGAAAAAGACTTGTTCTCTTCCGCTTACATTTTCATGCGACACACAGACAACAAAGAAGCCCAATGATTAAAGAGTATGAAGAGGAAATAAAGCTGATGTTAAGAGAGTGGGTGAGGGCAGGAAAGAATAGAGCTTCCTTTAAGTACGGGTGATCAAGGAAGGACTGAGTGAGATCCTGAGTTGAAGGAGATTGGAGTTCTAGATCGATCCAGCCACGAGAGGAGCCAGGGAACAATGCCACAGACACAGGGAAACGGCGGACGGAAATCCTCAGCACAGAAGAGAGCTGGATGTGAGAGCAGAGAATGAGAGGTCACCTGGTGCTAAGTCAGCCCTCCAGAGCAATCTGAAAGGAGCTCAAAATGGCACCTGGGAGGCTCACAGTTGGATGTGCCAGTGAGTGTTCACTGGATGTCGTGACTCATTTGGTGCTCAGTCGGCCTGTCTTAGCAAGCAAGATCTCATTGCTTCAGCTCAGGATGAAATCCTACAACCTCTTATTTAGCCCAGTCACAAAGAGACCAGTCAGTATGTCATTCGAACAGGGTTCTAACCATAAAGAGAAATGCAAGACAGAGATTTCTCCTCTCCAGTCTCCAGAAGTCTGACAAAGTCAGCCTTACAGAAAGGGAGGTGGCAGTGAGAACAGCTGTAAGCTGGACAAGGGCGTCCCTGTGAGGGTCTATCCCGGGGTCCATTCTCCGGCATCAAGGAATTAAGTGAGATAAAATTTGGAAAGCTTTTGGAACAATGCCTAATGTGTGATAAAGGTGTCATAATAAGTGTAAACAATCATTATAGTTAAAGAAACAGGTAGAAAAGGTAGGAGCCCAGAGTCAGACTGGGAACTCAGATCAGCAGGATGGTAGCTCTAAGATGCAGCCCAGGATGATGGAAAAGTCTGTGAGATCTTACCCCAAACTGGATTCAGATCTGGGCTTTCCTATCTACTAGCGGTGTGACCTTAAGCAAGATGCCTAAGCTCTCTGAACCTCAGTTTCTCCATCTGTAAAACGGGGATGAGCATAGTACCTATGTCATGTGGTTGATGTGAAGGCTAAAATTCATCTTCGAAAAGCTCAGTGAGTAGCGTATAGTACGTGTTCTGCACCTCTTAGCTATTGCTGTCATAAAGAGACACTAGGAATTTATAGATGGTTTTAAGATAAACTATCAGGGCGCCTGGGTGGCTTAGTCGGTTAAGCGTCCGACTTTCGCATGGGTCATGATCTCGCGGTTCGTGGGTTCGAGCCCCGCGTCGGGCTCTGTGCTGACTGCCAGCTCAGAGCCTGGAGCCTGTTTCGGTCTGTGACTCCCTCTGTCTCTGACCCTCCCCTGCTCACGCTGTCTCTCTCTCTCTCCTAGAAATAAATAAAACATTAAAAAAAATTTTTAAAATAAAAGATAAACTATCTACAAATGGGAGAACAGGAGCAGCAGGTTGTTTGGTATCTTTCCTTGCACCTACCCATGGCCAATACTTTCCCTGGCCAGTCTTTCACTCATTAGTCCCTTTGCAAATGTCCATAAAGAATTCAAAAGAACTAGGGACTTCTCTTATAAGTTGAAGTAGGAAATATTAAAATCAAAGATGCCCTTCTAAAGCTGCTGCAGGGAAGTAGGGCATTAGTATTGGAATTGGTATAGCAACTGGAATTGGTAGCCCAGCAGATTCTGGTTCTACTTGGCTGCAAAATAGCTGTGTGGCCCTGGCTCTCAGATTCTTCCAGCCCTCGGCTTCCCTGTCCGTCAAATGGCAATAATGGCCACCTCACAGGCAAGATAAAACGTATCATGAAATGATACTGCAAACTCTGCTGGGCCAAATAAACAGAATCCGCTCCACCCTAACCTGCCTGGCCCTGACTGTGTGTGCTCGGCTTGAGTAAAAGTGGTTTTTAGCTCCCATCCCACCCGCGAACGTGCTGTTCAATACCACTTACCGGGACCACCTTCCACTCGTATTCACTCAGCAAGGGAACGTATTAGAAATGGAGAGTGGATGTGGGGATGAGCACTGGGTGTTATGTGGAAACTAATTTGACAATAAACTATTTGTAAAAATGAATAAATAAATAAATAAATAAATAAATAAATCTGGTAAATACAAAAAAAAAAAAAAAGAAATGGAGAGTGGATCTCCATGGATACAGTTCCAGCCTCCCTGGGGAGGTGAGATCCTGTGTGCGCACCCATTCCGGTGGACACCCGGCCCCTGCGTCTTTCCGAGAGCTTCCAGAAACCACAGTGTGCTACGTATGAGCCAGTGGTTCTCAACCTTGGCCACCCATTAAAATACCTTTTTAAACATTAATGCCTAGGCTCAAATCCCAGTGATACCAATTCATTTGGTCTGGGGGGAGGCAGCCATCCATCTTTTTAAAAAATCCCAGGTGGTTCTGATGGGGAGGCAGGGCTGAGAATGTGCAAGGTTTAAAGGAAGTTTGTCCTCTCCTGTGCCCGGGCCCTCTGGTTTTTGCCCTCCTCTCCCCTCACTTCTCATGTCCCTTCCTGTGACCTGGCACGATGATGGGACCTCTGGGCTCTCAGAAAAATAGCCTGACCCTGAGAGGCCACACTACAAAGTCAAGTCAAACACATCGGTGCCAAACATCTTTATTATGCAACTTTGAAGTACAGGACACTGCATTCTTGGAATGCTTCAATAATAAGAGATCAGCATACACACCTCCAACCTCAGTTGACCTTGCTCCTCAAATGTACTTTCCTGAAGGAGGTAAATGAGCTCAGTAACCCTTGAGGAAGCCCATTTTTAAAGAAAACTCCATGCACAAATCTTTCTACTATACACCAACCAACCTATGAACTAATACTACCCTTTTCTGTAGTGAAATGGAAAAGTCAGATGCTGGAAAATAAAGGTTTATATATTCAGTGCCAAAACCCCAAGAGTTGGGTATATTACAGCACACAGACTTTTGTAATCTGATATGACATCCTAATGTCATGACATATAATAATAATTAGGTGAAGAATTATGGCATAAGGCTATTATGTGATCATTCCTAGGGTGATATATTTAGCTCTCAATTGTGAGAATGCAGCCCTCTCCCATTCTCCACTCCCAACTTAGGAAAGAAAAAAAGTAAATGAAGACATCCTGAACAAAACCACATTGAAAAACTTATAAGGAACTTTAATTCACTTAAGGCTTAACAGAGTTCAGGGCTTTTAAAGTACTTATTATTTTGAAGCCATGGTTCCAGAGCATATGGAACCAGAGAAATAGTACATTTATTTCTGTGAAAAGTTTTAGAAATTTTCCTTTAAACTTTTTATATTACAAAGAAAGCACTTATTCTTAATTAATTTTTATTCAGAAGGGTATTTTTAAAAATCTCTTATCCCACCAGTTGTAATCCCTAGAGATGATTGTGGAGATGTTTAGTCTTCCAGATTTTTCTCTATGCCCCCTTCCATACACACATATATAAATATATTTTGTAGATGTTATATATGCTATGTGTGTAAATTCTTTTTTCCAAAAATAGAATCAGGCTATATATAATATTCGATATTTACTATATTCACTTAACATGCTGTGAAAATCTTTTCATACCATCTTTTGGCTAGACAAAATGGCATTCTGGACTTACCACAATGTATTAACGCATTTTACATACAACACTGAGTTCTAAGGTTTAGACAGGTAGGATACTTAATGTTTAAGAGCATGGATTTTGGCATCAGACTACCAAGGTCTGAATTCCAATTATCTCATTTTACAGCTGTGTGCCCTTGGGCAAGTTGCTAAGTTCTCTGTGCCGTAGTATCCTTTGCTTGAAAATAATAGTAATGCCTGCCTTACATGATTGTGGTATAGATTCAAAGAGTTAATATATGCACAGCACTTAGAACAGTGCCTGGCACATCTATTTAAATGTTAGCTCTAGTAATTTTTCTGGTGAGGTAAAAAGACAGGTAATAAATAAGTAATTAAATACATGGGTGATATGAGAGAATAATAGAAAGCCATTAGATTGACTATTTAAAGAAGGTATCTGGTGAGGGACTAACATTTGAGCTAAGACCTTAAAAATAAGTAATCCTCTGCTAATAAGCATGTATATATTTAATTATAAAGAAAATTAAATCTCTATTAATGTTTGTATAGGTCTGAGTGGCGTAGTGAGAACTGATGATCACGAAGAAGACACAAAGAGATTCTAAATATGAGAGAAGGGACACAGAAATAGTAAATATGTGAGTGAGAAGACTCTCCACTGGAGAAGAGTGTGGGCACACAGCTCCCACAAACCTGCACCTTTTGTTGGTGAAACAAGAAACCAGGTCTTTGTCTCAGAAGCCCTTTAAATTCTTCTGGTGACCCCTGGTGGCCAATTCATGAACTTGGACACGCCTTTCTCAGGAGTTGTTCCCGAATGAAAAGCCCAGAAGGAAGCAGGTGAATTCATTTTTTAGAATCTCTACAGATGGAAGTTTCACCATGTCTCACATTAGCGCATCCAAGTATTTATTCCAAACGATGGTGAACAAATCTACTCTATGTCTTAATGGATTGTCATTCCAGTAAGTGATACACATTCATTCGGTTTGATATTCTGTACATAACAGGATTCTTAGAAACACCCAGTTTCTTCTTCTTTTCTCCTTGCTTCTAAGAGAGCGCAGAAGAATACAGGTGAACACTAATGAAACCAAACCCCAGGCCCTAATTGTTCCCCCTGTGGAGATGCGCTCTGTAGATGGCATCTCCTTATGCTCTGAGTCTTCCTTGTCATCCCGCTCCTCATCCAACCCATACCCACCTTCTGTTCTGTACCCCGAAGCCCTCCTCTGTATTCCATGGTTAAGATAACCTTCTACTCAGGCTTTACACATATCACTGAAGAAGGAAATTCACATATTTGGGGGTGGGAGTGGCACCAAAAGTCACTTGATTGCATTTTATACAGAAGACATTGGAGTGCCACCAGGGAATCTTAGGTATCTAAGCAAGTAGTAGGGTGACGTTGTCTGCCAATGCCCAGGGATGGGTACATACTCTAGCCATCCCCTTCCTCCCACCCACCCCATAAGGGACACCATACTTTGGAAGAGAAAACAGCAACTAAACCACTAAGACCCAAATCAATGGTACCACTTAAGATGAGACGTGCAATTAGTAAATTAATTAAAGCTCCCTTCACACTTCTATATGCAGAGGCTGATCATTTGCTTGATTTAAGTAATGTGTTCTCTCTTAATTGAAGTCATTAGTATCCCAAGTAAATGTCTTGAAATTCCCCCAAGTATGTTTGAATGGACTCCCATTTTGCCACACAGATCCCAGTTCAGCTTATACTTCAGCTGCTGCATTAATGGTTTAATCAAGGCAGGGATTTTTATTTAAAGCAATCGGGTTTGTGACTAGAATTGCTAACTAGCTAACTAGTAACATTTTAATTCTACACACACACTCCCAATACATATAAACAACTTGCTTAAGACATTCTGTGTGTTGGGGAAGAATTTTACTTACAGTGGTTGGTGCTGACCTCTTGCTAAATCTTCCTTTACTATGAGTGTGGCCACAGCACCATCATATGTAAAACTAACTTTCTCAATCTTTTTTTTTTTCCTGTCTTAAGGCCTCTTGACATCACTACCAAGCTCCGCTAACTCTCATGGAGCCTTAAGTCATCTCATTAATTTGAACCACCTTACACTCCACTGGAACGTTCTCTGCCTTTCTCCTTCAAAACCTTTGTCTTTGGCTCTCTGGGTATCACACCCGCCCACCGCAGGGCAGGAATGGGGATGTAATGCCGGGGTGGGGGGGTGGTCTGCTCCCCATGAGCCACATCCTCAGGGTTGGGCAAATATCAGCATGCTGAGTAGGCTTCCTGTTTCCACCAAGGAATAGGGAAATTTTAAAGAGATACTCAGCATAATGGGGGATAACCATAAATATGTGAGGAGAACTCTCAAGAGTACCCTGGGCTGAGGGAAAGTGCCCATGGATGGACAAACTCATATGGGAGGGATGTGGCTCTTCCCAAGGCTTACACCCTAAGGTGTAGGGCTTACATCCCCAGGCTATGCCCTAGACCTCATTGGAGAAGATGTGGTTATACTCACTGGGTGGCTGAGAAGTTCCCTGGGTTGCCTGGCTCAAAACTGGCCAACAATCCAGGGGCAAGTAGGAAAGGCCTCCAGGGCAAAGTGGTCTGTGGCTGATGGGAGCAGGTACAGAGCAAGTCAAATGTTGGGGGTCCACTTGCTTGAAGGTGGCACGCGACGTGGAGTGCGCAGTGTCCACTCTGGGAAAGCCTGTGGAAAGCCAGCCTTGGGTGCAGGTGGTCAAGGACACTGAGAGTTGGCTCAGGGAACCACTCGGTGGCAAGGCCTAGGATGTTCCGGTGTCCGTGTTGAAGGAGCTGCGGCCACAGGACGACTGGGATAGAGCCAGGATTATAAGGTTGTTGAAGTGTGTTTGTGGTCTGGGTCCAGCAGAAGCACTACTGGACATTGCCGCACACGCTGACACCACTAACAAACCGGACAGCCGGGCCAGGAGAAAGCAAAATGCAGGACAAGGGAAAAGGAAGAGAAGCCAGCTTCCTCCTGCAATGCCCCTCCAGCACCCTCTACTGACAAAGCTTAACATCATGTTCACTGCACAGGAAGAAATGTTTATAGCTCTATTACTATGGAGCAAGTAAAAGGACAGAATTGGAACTAGTTCTAGTTGTCATAAGATACCATAGTTACAGCCCAGAAATATATGATGAGAGGCTATATTAGTCATCTAATGCTGTGTAACATGTATCCACAACTTAGTGGCTTAAGATAACAAAAATCATTTATCATCTCTCATGCTTTCTGTGGACTAGGAATTTGGGAATGACTGGCTGGACAGTTCTGGCTCAAGATCTCTCATGAAGCAACAGCCAAGATTTCAGCCAGGCCTGAAGTCTTCTGACTTCGGCTGGATGAAGATCATCTAATGTTGGTGCTGACTGGTGGGTGGGAGACTCACTTCCTCTCCATTCAGGTCTATCCACATGGTTGCTTTAGCATCCTCCCAATGGCATCTGGCTTCCCTCAGGGTGAGTGATCCAAGAGACCAAGTGATCCAAGGTGAAAGCAGCGCTGCCCTTAAGAGTAGCCTTGGAAGTCACACACCATCACTTCTGCTATAGCATATTGGTCACCAAGGCTAGCCTTGATTCAATACAGCAGGTGACTACCCAGGAGCATGAACATCAAGGAACTAAAGATCACTTTTGGGAGGCTGGCTACCTCACTCTAATCAACCTTGCTGACACCTTCATATGATACTGAACTTTCTCATTCACCAAATTTTTGGATTCCGGGAATCCCAGCAACTCCCCTTGGCCAGAGGAGCAACACAGGGTCCTTAGTAAAGGGGCTTAGGCCTAAGTCTAAATCTCTCGGGTTTGGGCTCTACAACATCTGATGCAAACAATCTACAAATTACCTATATTCCTATATCTATAAGACAAAGTCAAATACTGGCTACCTTTCTCCATGGGAAGAATTCTAATTTTAAAAATAATAATCTTCTTCCTTTTTATCTTCTTAAACCTGGAAAACCCCAGTTTTGCTTTGTAATTTATTTACCCTGTAACAATTAATTTTGCATTCTTTGCTGGCATTCGGCGATGTCCAGTTTGGAATGGCCCATTTCCTGTATTCTTTAACCTCCCACATTGTGACCGGTTTAGTTCTGACCAGTATTTGTGTTAATAATGGGAAAACTAATGATAGTGATGATAATTATGAAATAATAGAAATAGCAACAATCTTACTACGTATCAGGCACCAAAAAAAGGCTTTCCCACTTTCTCTCAAAATCATCATCAAGTAGGTATTGTGATCCTCACATTTGGCATAAATAGTGGAGCCAAGATTTTATGCAAGCTTGACAAACTCAAGAGCTCTAATGTTAATGACTGTAGTCTAGCACCTTCCATAGCTAGTTGATTCTTAGAACCAATACAGAGTGATCAAGACCAAAGATTTCTCTATCAGAGACCTAGGTTTAAGTTCAAGTTCTGCCAATCTCTAGTTGGGCAACTGGGACTAATTATTTAATCTCTGTAATTCTCTTCATCTGTTAAACAAGGATAATAATTCCTTCCTCATGGGTTTCTCGTAAGGATTAACTAAGAATATGCACCGTGGTTAGTACATAGTTAATGTTCAATTAACAGTAGCCATCATAACTGTTACATTTTGATTGGCTTCATTATACTTTTTATCCCATGGAAACTGCCTATCATTTCTCTTGTAGATTGCCTCCCCACTATACACCAAAAAACTTCTGGAATCCATCATGCACTGATTTGTATACAATAGCAGGGAGTCTCACAGAAATAACAGGAAAACAAAACTAATTTGAGAAACAGCACCCCCCGCAAAACACTCAGAGGATATTACAAGTGTAGCATCCTTCCTGGATCTCTTATTTTCTCTACCTTCAAATTTGTCAAGGGTCGTTTCTCTCCTGATGATACTCTCAGCTGCTTCCTTGTGACAGGCAATGAACTAGTATTTCTGCCAAAGGAAAGGAACTCTCCCCCAACTCGGGGCCACTACTTTTCCTTCCCACATGCTTTATCTTCTTCACTCAAGAAGACATGGCCTGTTCCATAATTTACAGCCTGACTGGTTTGGCAAGATGGTGACACTTGTCAGCGGTACCATCGTTTCATCCCTGCCTATTTGTCCCCTGAAGCTGAGCCTATCACTTCCAATAGAACACAGTGTACTCTAACAGCTTTTTCTGTGTGGCGACCTTGGGTTTATGTCTTTGGGGATGATCTTGGAACATGTTTAGAGCTACAGTCCTGGGCCCCAAACAACATAATCTGGCCAACGGATGCACAGCTAGGACTTCAGGGAAATAAGGGGGGACCCCCAACAGCCTCGTCACTGTTCACTGCAGCAGGCATTCAGATCTCAATCTGGCCCACCAGGAGAGGATACAGAATCTAGGCCCATTTCCCTGACCGGCTTCCCAGTCCTGGAGCACCACCTCTATTCTAGACAATTCTGTAATCCTGCTCAGAGGCAACCAAAGAAAGAAATGACGGAGTCTTTGTTTTGTTTTTGTTTGACGGCTTCCCTCCCCCTTAATTCCTGTTTTCACAAATCTGGATTACTACTATTGGAGACCCAACATGCAGAAGCCAATGGAGAACATACTACTATCAGAAACAGCCCCCGACTCAGTTGGTTAAGCATCTGACTTAAGCTCAGGTCATGATCTCACGGTTTCGGGGGTTCGAGCCCCATGTCAGGCTCTGTGCTGACAGCTCAGAGCCTGGAGCCTGCTTCAGATTCTGTCTCCCTCTTTCTGTGACCCTCCCCTGCTCATGCTGTCCCTCTGTCTGTCTCTCTCTCTCTCAGAAATAATAAAACATTAAAAAATTTTAGAAAAAAAGAAAAGAAGCCGTGGTTGGGAAAGCAGAAATGAGCAGTCAAGAAAATACAACCCAACAGTACCAGCAAAAGCAATCTAATTTGAAAACTATCCTAGACAAAGCAATTTTATCTACGCAACATGGCTATATGCAAATCACATGCAAATACAAACACTACCCTCCACAGGGATAGCTTTTTCTTTGTTTTCTCTGGCTTCTAAACCAAATCCAATTTGGAAAATGAAACAGAAAATTATCCTGTGGTGGGATAAAATGTATTCATGCAGCTCAGCCCCTCTACCAATTCTGCCCAACAGTACCCATAACGCTAAAGTGGTGTGTTTGTGCTGAAGAATTCTGTGATGGTCACCTGGGCTGAGTAAGATCGGTCAAGTACAAGAACGCATCCAGCTGTGTGTGTTGGATCCGAGAAGGTGAGTGATTTATCTTCTGAGAAGCTCTCCTAAGATTAGTGGTCCTCCCCACTGCTCCCTCAAAAGCTCACAGAATAAGTCTAGTTTTTTTCTTCCGTGTTCCCACGGAACAGCACTCAGTTAATGGATACTGGGTGCATGAAGGAGTGAGTGCAAAAAGAATAGCTTGCACTGCGAAGTCCACAGACAGAGCAGCCACAGAAGTCCACAATCAACTAACTTTAGACATGGATTACACCTGTGAATTTCGGGACTCTCCCCATCCCTTATCATTCTCTGGCTCCCCACCGCCCATCCTTGCCCAAGGTATTTTTAGAACAAAACGACAGGCAGAATGATTTAAGAAGCCTGCGGCAGGAAGAAGGTGGTAATATTAATATTCCGAATAAGGCTGCGAGGAACTTAAAAGTTGGGCCTTCCCCGCAAACATTGGTTTCCTGCACATAAACAGGAACACCACACGGAGTCACTGGCACTTATTTTTAGAAAAAAAAAATTATTTTTTAAAGTATGGTTTCGTAGGCTACTATTTCTGCCCTGGGGCAGCATTCTCAGCTCCTGAGGGTTAGTGTCCTGTTAAGAGAGCTGTTGCAGGCCTACCTGAGCTGGAAAGAACCAGAAGAAAAGGTTGCTGTTGTAGGTCTTATTCACAGTGAAGTAGCCAGCGTAACTCTTCACGTTCGATCCAGGGAAAGGAGGGACCAAACTCTGGTTTTTTGCTAGTGGGAAAAAAAATTTACCCAAGGATTAGAGAAATAATATACCATTAGCATCTTGGTCTCATCTCTCGTCTTCTCTCTCCCAGGGGCCAGGTCTGGGATGGAGCGATCAGAAAGGTTACCAGGAGACTTCTTTTTCTTTTTTTGGCTCCCAAATATATTTATGAGCTATAATAAAATATTTTTTAAGAAAAAAAGAAGAAAATTACCTATCCTCAACTCCACTCTAAAAAGTAAACCGAGGTGGGGGGGGAGGGCGCCTGGGTGGCTCAGTGGGTTAAGCTGGCTTTTGACTCCAGTCATGATCTTGCAGTTCAGGGATAGGAGCCCTGTGGCCAGCTCTGTGCTGACAGCTCAGAGCCTGGAGCCTGCTTAGGATTCTGTGTCTCCCTCTCTCTCTCTCTCTCGCTCTCTCTGCCCTTCCCCTGCTCAGGCTCTGTCACTGTTTCTCTCAGAAATAAACATTTTTAAAAATAATAAAATATAAATACATAAATAAAAAAGGCCAGGGCAGAAGTCACCCGGTCCCAAAAGGTGAGGCGGGTACCAGAAAAACAAATAGCTAAGCAGCTCTCAGCCTCCGGAAAGCCTATATTCACCACATTCTCCTTATCATGAAAGCAAAAGGGCCCACCGCTTCCATTAAGGGAAATAGGCTGACGCATGTGGGGAGCGGAGATGGCTGGGAGGGTCGGGAGAGGCAGGCAGACAAGGGGTGACCTCATGGCCTCATGGCTACTCACAGGAAACCAAAGAAGACAACAGGATAGTTGTGGAGGGCAGAGGTCTGTGGCACCAAAGGGACAGGGAAAGGGAGGGGGAAAGAGGGACTTCTCAGCTAGTGTGAGGACACCCAGGAGTGAATAACACTAAGAGGGGCTAGCACTTTAAAGGCTACCATACTGAGGGCTTTATATTATGCAGTAGGTGTACTTAGTATCCCCACTTTACCGATGAGCTGAAGCTCAGAGAGGGTAAGTAACTTGCCCAAGGTCACACAGCTAGTAAAGGAGAGCTGAGATTCTAACCTAGCAGGCAGGCTGCAGAGTTTGCTCCTTCTCGAACTCCGCTACACTGCTTCTCAACCATAGTCAGTCCCAAAGTATGGGTGGCAGGGAGGGGAAGGGAGAGCAGTGATTAAGAAAACAATGGAGAACGGGACATGGATGGCACGGTGAAGGGGGAACCGAGGGGGAGTTTAGGTGAAGAAAGATTCCTTAGTGGCGACAAAGCAAGTGTCCCCAGTGAAAACTAATGGCTGAAGAAAAGCGATTTCTGTCTGACACAGGAGGTTGGAGACTGGCTAGAGAGCGGAGCAGGTCGGGAGGCTGGGTCCTTCACACACGCCACCAACCGAAGACGCCTTCAGCGGGGCGCCGGAGCCCAGAGGCTCTCAAGCGCTGCTGGCTTCTCTTCCCAACTTGGCATCGGCAACATCACCACCAGCGTGCAACGAGCCATGGTAAGAATGTTTACGTGCGCGCATCAGTGTGCAAATCAGGACCCCGTCCCCCAGAGCTGCTTGTGACACTGACCAGCACACCATGGCATGGGGGCCGCGAGTTCCTCTTTTAACACGAACCTGCCTCCCCAAGGGAAACTCTCATCTAGACAGCACTGCTCCCTTTCCTTCGCACTCTGCTGATCCCTGCGTGGCTACTGACCGGCTCTGTGGTCCCTTGGGCAGTCACTTAACCTGTCTGTGCCTCAGTTTCTCATCTGTGGAAGGTGGATGGCTTCATGTGTCAATGAGGGTAAGAGTCAATACATGTACAACCTTCAGAAAAGAGACGGGCTCAGAGAGACCACAGCCACTGTTACCTATGAAATGCACCTGCTGATTAGGAACAAGGAGCATCTGGGAGCAGAGGAGATGGGGGGATATGGGGAGGGTCTCAGCAGCAGTTTCCGAAGGGTCCTGCTAGGCTAGTACAATAGCAAGAACGTGGGCAGACCTCGGTTTGCAATTCCGACCAGGCTCCCTGGCAAGTAGCTTTCTCTCTCTGAGCCTCTCTTTCCTCTTGTGCAAAATGTGGATACGGATTCCCCGCCCCCATCCTGGGCTTTGAGGGTGAGCATCAAACTCAGCACATGCAGGTGCACACAAAATAAAGGCGCAGGCAAAGGAAGGGAAGATCGTCACTAGCCTGTGGGCCACCCCACGTGTGGTCTCGAAGACTCTGTCTTTTTCTGGCATTGTCTGGTTCCCCCAGGGAAGACTGCTTAACTCAATCCAGCTTCTCTAGCTCTCCCCGTGCTCTTCTCAAAGAGACCTATCCTTTGCTGCCAGAAAGAGGCAAAGAAAAAAGAAAGGGAGAGGAGCATTTTAAGCAAAGGAAAGGGGGGATGTTTAGGGAAAGTGGTGTGTGCCAGCCCCTCCCAGCCTCCACCCTTCCCTCCAGGAGCCTTGCCTCCGCCCCACTTTGCTTCCGCTCTCAATTAGCCCAAAGAAGGCTCACCCTCCAGGGCGGGGCAGCCTTTCAAAACATCTTTTTTTTTTTTTTTCTGTTTAAGAAATTGAGATATATTGGACATGGAACATTATGCGTTTCAGACGTACAACCTAACAATTTGATCTTTGCATGCATTGCCAAATGGTACCCACAATGTCTAGTAAACACTCGTCGCCATATGTAGTTAAAATTTTTTTCTTCTTGTGATGAGTACTTTCTTTTTTTTTAATGTTTTATTTATTTTTGAGAGAGAGAGAGAGAGACAGCATGAGCAGGGGAGAGTCAGAGAGAGAGGGAGACACAGAATCCGAAGCAGGCTCCAGGCTCTGAGCTGCCAGCACAGAGCCTGATGCAGGGCTCGAACCCACTAACGGTGAGATCATGACCTGAGCCGAAGCCGGATGCTCAAGGGACTGAACCATCCAGGCGCCCCATGATGAGTACTTTCAAGATCTATTGTCTTAGCAACTTTAAAATATGCACTAAAATATCGTTAACCATAGTCACTATGTAGTCACATCATATCTCCAGACTTCTTTCATAGCTGGAACGTTGTACCAAAAACACTTTTGACATATTTCCCCCCAAACTATTCATCTTAAAATCAGAGAACCACCCCCCCCCCAAAAAAAAAAGGCAGATAGAGAACTGAAGATAGAGGGAGTTAGGAATAAATGAGACATGAATTACAGAGAGGTACGTGAGCAGGAGAGGATTCACGAAAAAAGACAGAGAAAAATGAGAAAGGTCAAATAGAATGAGAAAAAGGAAATATGTAATAGAAAGGAGCTGGAGGGAATGGACTAAGGGGGAGAGATGATTGAATCGATCTATCTCTCTGAGGCCAGCACAGCATGAGGTCGGCTGGCCTGCTCTGACAATGACTCAGGTACATTAAAGCAAGGGAATGGCCTTGTCTTTGTACAAATGGGGATGCTGATTTACACACTTAAAGACGTTCAGTACATACTTCTTATTAGGGGCGCCTGGGTGACTGGGTCGGTTGAGCATCCGACTTCACCTCAGGTCATGATCTCACAGTCCCTGGGTTGGAGCCCCACATCGTACTCTGTGCTGATAGCTCACAGCCTGGAGCCTGCTTCGGATTCTATGTCTCCCTCTCTCTCTGTCTCGCTCCCGCTCACTCTCTGTCTCTCAAAATAAAGACATAAAAAATTTTTAAAAAAATAATAAAGGTGAATGAATTAATGAATAAATGAACTAAACTCTGCCACACCAGCAATGCACTAAGTTTAGTATATTTCTACAAAATCCTCCTAAGGAAGCCAGGCCTTATTATGGTCTTAAGAATTTAGAAAGACCTGGGGCGCCTGGGTGGCTTAGTCAGTTAAGCGTCCGACTTTCGCTTGGGTCATGATCTCGCGGTTCGTGGGTTCGAGCCCCGCGTCGGGCTCTGTGCTGACTGCCAGCTCAGAGCCTGGAGCCTGTTTCAGTCTGTGACTCCCTCTCTCTCTGACCCTCCCCTGCTCACGCTGTCTCTCTCTATCTCTCCTAGAAATAAGTAAAACATTAAAAAAAAAAAAGAATTTAGAAAGACCTGTTCTGGATCCCAAAAAAGTGTTTCACCCTATTTCACTTTTTAAATTTCCTTTAACGAAGTCACAGTAAAATAATGAAAAGCTCTTTCCACTAAAATGATATTTTTGTATTTCAAATGTTCGGTTCATCCTTCCAGAGTCTACTCACGGAGTGTGGAAAATAAACTCCCAAGATGTCGGGCTTTCTTACTTCCTGGAACCATGATTCACAATTCAAACGTTCAAAACAGTTAAAAAAAAAAAAAAAAAACGGAAAAGGTTTTCTTTGAAGCGATTCACTTCCTCCTTATTATTCACTGCAGTTAACCAATGTTTATGGTATTAACACTTTGAAAAAGATTGGCGTGTGACCAAAGAGGGACTTGAACCAGCTAATCAGGGTGCACTTCACATCTACAAAATCTTCAGTCATCAACAGCACGCACAGACCCTGCCAGACCATAAGTGATAATAAAGTAACACCTAATAACAAAATATTCTTTAAAGTTTGTGAAAAGGCAGTATTTGTAAATATTTTAAAATTTGCCTCCTCTATTCATTTCGTTTCGAGGGTTTATTCTAGCCGCAGAGAAAGTAAACACGCAATTACAATTACACAAAACTAAGCCAGCTAATTGGGAGATCAAAAAATAAAAACGCCCTTGTCTTTTTTGCGAATTACTGTTTATCTCAAGAATGTTCCATTGCGATACTAAGACTCACGTTCCTAAGGTTTTGACAGACTCAATAAACAAAAGGGATTTAGGGGCATGAGTTGACCATCTGTCCAGAGCTTCCTGAACTTTCAGCAAAGCGGATGAATAAAATTATCCTTAATTATGTTATCAGGGCTGTATTTGAATACCCAGACGTACCGGATTTTGGATTAGCCACTTAAAATCCCATTGAAAGATTCTGACTGAGTAACAGAACTTTAGAAAGTGACATTACATCAGTTTTACTCTTTTAGAAGTTGTCGTGCATCAGATGGCAATCTATCAAGACTTGGCACAGAAGGACAGAAGATGAAAACTATCTCCCTCAGAAACTTTCTTTGCTACTGTTGATGACCACAACAGTGAGATGCTTGTAAGCAACAAATACAAGAGTGGTAGGGATGTGTACAGTCTCCCAGATGGATTTCTCTGTATTTTCACTTGGTTCTTCCAGATGTAGGGCACAGACACAGCGTCACGGCTCGCTTGTACTAAATGCCTTTGTTGAAATTGTTTTCCTCACCCGCTACACACAGGTCCTTTTCTAGTTTGGATCCAGTCACATAGCACAGTGGTTCATACCTTGGGTTCTAGAGTCAACAAAGATAGGTTTTATTTCCATTCTGTCACTTACTATCTTTAAATGGCTCTGAGCAAGATACTTGATTTCTTAAGGCCTCAGTCTTCTCATCTATAAAATGGGAACAATAATTCTGCATTCTTCATTACCGTGGCTCTGAGGATTAACTAAGCTAATGTGTGTGTAAAACCCGTGTCTGGCACATGTTCAGGTTTAAAATTTAAATTCTGCAAGTATCTATTAGATTTGCCTGTTACATATAGAAACTGTGCTAGGTACGGGGAAATAGTTATTAAATATTAGGCATTTGTTATTTTTCCTACTACTCTATTGCTATTTTCTGGACTATATGTACCTACATACTATTCTATAGTTCAGGAACCTACTGATGTCCAGAAGGATTAAGTAATGTATCTACACAGTATTTTACCTAAACTGAAAGAAGCTTTAAGAACAGAGGCAGGTTGAGGCGCCTGGGTGGCTTAGTCGGTTAAGCGTCCGACTTTCGCTTAGGTCATGATCTCGTGGTTCGTGGGTTCGAGGCCCGCGTCGGGCTCTGTGCTGACTGCCAGCTCAGAGCCTGGAGCCTGTTTCAGAGTCTGTGACTCCCTCTCTCTCTGACCCTACCCTGCTCACGCTGTCTCTCTCTCTCTCTCTCCTAAAAAAAAAAAAAAAAAAAAAACAGAGGAAGGTCATAAATTCTGATCTCTGATGATACCAAATAACACCTTTTTCCTATTAATAATAATAATGATTGGAACCCCCACCATTTCCAAATAAAAAAAATTGCAAACATTAATATTTAGAGAGCAATGTAGAAGTTATAGAGACTTCATGTGCATTTTCTCATCTGATTCTTATAACATCCCTGTGACTTAAGTAAGTGGTTATGTCTCCATCTTGTTGTTTTTTTTTTTAATATTTTTATTTATTTCTAGGAGAGAGAGACAGCGTGAGCAGGGGAGGGTCAGAGAGAGAGGGAGTCACAGACTCTGAAACAGGCTCCAGGCTCTGAGGGGGCAGTCAACACAGAGCCCGACGCGGGGCTCGAACCCACGAACCGCGAGATCATGACCCATGTGAAAGTCGGACGCTTAACCGACTAAGCCACCCAGGCGCCCCTGTCTCCATCTTGTTAATGAGGAAACCGAGGTCTAGAAGGTTTGGGTACCTTGCTGTGCAAAGGGGCCTGACAGCGTGCCGGTGGTCATAGACTCTGGAGTGAGGCTGCCTGCGTATGAATCCTGCATCTGCCAGCTGGTGTCCATGTGACTCTCCAAGTAACTTTAAAAAAAGTTTATTTATTTACTTTTTATTTATGTGTTTATTTAAAGTTTTATTTATTTCTGAGAGAGAGACAGCATGAGCAGGGGAGGAGCAGAGAGAGAGGGAGACACAGAATCTGAAACAGGCTCCAGGCTCTGAGCTGTCAGCACAGAGCCTGTGTAGGGCTCAAACCCACGAACCGTGAGATCATGACCTGAGCCCAAGTTGGACGCTCAACCGACTGAGCCACCCAGGCGCCCCTATTTACTTACTTTTGGAGAGAAAGAGCGAGTGAGCAGGGGAGGGGTAGACAGAGATGGAGAGAGAGAATCCCCAGCAGGCTTTGTGCTGTCAGTGCAGAGCCCGATGTGGGGCTCGAACTCACAGTGAAATCATGACCTGAGCCACAATCAAGGGTCGAACACTTGACCGACTGAGCCACCCAGGCGCCCCTAACTCTGGCAAGTAAATCTCATTCTGCTTAATTTTCTTGTATGTGAAATGGGTACAGCACCCTGGATTGTTGGAGTCTATGGAGAATCCTCAGAACCAGTACCTGATGCATCGTTATGTTCTAAGGTTAGTATTTATTACTGCCCAGCTGGGGACCAGCACTATGCTAGTTTTATGAACAGAAATGTAGGTACTCGACCACTAGATAATCTGTCCCTGACAAACTCTCATTTTAGCTCAAAACTCTGATCATACATGACATCAAATCATTAATATTTGAAATAAAACAGCTGAGTTAAAAAATATCAGAATGTATTTTGAATCCTGGAAGATAACTGCTAAAAAACAAAACGAAACAAAACAAAACCCAAAACTGTTGAAAATACACCAGTGGTTTTCCGATTTTATTGAACTCACCTTCTTCAAGTTTCCCAGCGTCAATATAGGGAGTAAGAAATAACGGCTCTCCTACGTTTCCCTCGCGTGGTACGGAAACCCGAACATTTTTGTATAAGTTGTGAAAGAGCCCATCGCCACCAGGGTTGAACATGAACACAACCAGCAAAACAATTGCCTTCCACATGGCACCAACCGTCCTCTCTAAGCCTAGATGAAAACAAATGAATCCAAAGGGTAAATATTTACCCAGCCCTTTTACATACAAGACATTCACTTATTTCATTCAAAAAGAAACATGTATGATGTACAAAAAATAAATATTGCGTGCAAGGGCTCTTTGCTGAGCACCTCGAAGACCATCTGAACAAAACAGACCTAAATCCCTGCTTACCCTGACATCATCAGTCTAAGGGAGAGTAAGGGCTATTCAAGGATTTAGAATCTAATTAGAGAAATGATGTATATTTCTAAAACTGTGGTCTGAAAAGTAAACCCAATACAGGATCAGATAAAAAGTCAAGAAAACAAGGACTTTGGAAGGATCACCAAATGTGTGGTAGAGATGGTTATCTACCGAAGGAAGGCACAGGACTGAGAACACATCTCTGGCCGAGAGAAACTAGGAGGCCTCAACAAGATGAGGTGTGAAGAACAGGTGGGTGGAACCCAGATGGGCAGGAGAAATGGAGAAAGCATCCCTGGTGGGTGGAATAGCTTGAGCAAAAGTGAGATTTCAGTGTCCATGGGCACTTCACAGAGAAAGTTAGAATAAACAAAGAGGATTTCTGCTTACCTCTTCTGTCTCTTACAAATCACAAACTTTACCTCCAAGAACAAAAAAGAAAGAAGGAAGAAAGGAGAGGTCCTACAACTGTCTTCAGGTCCCTGCCCCTATTGGCAGCTGATAATTCAAGAGCTACGCCTCCAACTCTATGAGCGGTTTTTCAAAGGTCTTCAAATCTGCTGCTTGGATTACTCACCTTGGCTGATAAGACTGATGACTTAAAGTTGATAAGTTCCCTAAATTTGTAAATAAATACATAATTTGTATTTATGATGGGCTTTCCCATGTATTTTTAGCTGATTTGAATACCCTAATAACTCAACCAGGAAATCGAAGATTCATGGCACTAATTTTAGATAAGAAAATCTGGACTCAAAGGAATGCCTTATCCAAGGACATGGTGAACCCAGTCAAGGCAAAAGGTGAGTCAGGGGCAGATGTAGGGTCAGATCTCATCTTTTTCTAAAATTGCGATGTTTTGTTCATCGTGGATTTTTTGGCATTAATTTTCCCCCAAATGTTGCATTAAAACACTATTTATCATGATTATTGAGGTTTTTTTGGCACTCTCTTACATTTTATACCCTAGTCAAGTGCCTCACTTACTTCACCTTAATCCTTAACCCTAAGAATTAGGATCTTATATCTGTGCTATTAAATTACTCTACACTACTACTATTTAAGCAAGATCCGAATTCTTAGCTCTAAAGTCTAAATAAAGTACATGAAATGGATAAATACTCAAGTTTCTGGATGTAAAAAGAAATATACAATTATGCAAATATAATGCCCGCTTCAGACTGTACAATGCCTTAAAATACCATGCCATTAAAACATCTTAAAAACATAAAATGTATAAAAATCTATTACCACAGGCTTATCACAACCCAAGTTGGCATAAAATGAAAATACTGTTTGTAGCAAATTTTAAAAGCTTTTCAGACACATTTCCTCGTAAGATAAACATTTATAATTATAATGTGATCAAATACATAATTCTTGTCAAGTCTTTTCATGGTTAACTTAATAGAATTTCCAATGCTTTATGTAAGCAAGCCTAACCAAATACAATATGCAGCTATAAACTGGTTTTGCCTATTATGGGCTATCATAAGGAACAAAATGAATTTAAAACCTGAAATTAGTCCCAAGAAGCCCAAGGGTAGTGACCACTATGGCACTGATAAAATATATATATTTTTAATATGTGAACTTGTTTTAATATTATAGCTACTTTCAAGGAATACTTGACATCAATAATCTTACTCTCTAACTGGTTCAGGGGGAAAAAAAAAGATCTGTGGAATTAAAAAAAATACTAGATAAAGCTCTTTAGTAAGACATTTTTTTTTCCTGGTGGCAGAAATAAGGAACTAATCACACCATCTAATTTCTCAATCTTCCTGCTACAAACCAGCTCCCTTTAATGGAAATCATCAATATTTAAATAAGCAGGGTAGTTACAAAGCGTCCCTTGTAAGCAGATGTTGACTCCGATGTTAAAGAAGGAAAGAGGTAAAACTTACCCTGCTTTAATTGACATAAATCTAATACATAAAAGTAAGAGTTGGGTCAATTTATTAGATCTCATTAACATTTAATCAAATAACTGTTAGAGTCATGGTTGCTCATGTAGGTGAATTAAAACAACATCCTTCAATGCATAATTCTCATTTAACTACCAGAATTCCTGAACTCTGCTTTGGCTGTCATCTATCCTCATGAAAATGAAGGCTATTATCATGAATAAGGAAGTGTTGTTTTTCTTCTTAAATCCTTCTCACATGTTCTTGCTTATACTAAATTAGCCTGAATCTCTTAATGCATTGAACATTTATTGAATACTTTCGAAACAAAAAAATCCTCTACTAGAAGCAATTGCTTAAAGGGGGGAAGAAAAGTATTCACCATACAATTTATCACGTCTATTTGAAATAATATGAAAACATTGCTGCCATTTCCAGTTCAAATATATCATATTGAAGGATTCAGACAAACTGTTCCTCTTAATGTTTAGAAACGTAAAATCTAAGTAAATACAAAGCAATATTGGCAGAATCAAAGAAGCTAAAGGTCAAAAGTATATGATTTGCTAAAACTGTCTCGCTAATCCTTAAATATCACAGTTGGAAGCCATATGTTCAATGTACAATTTTTTAAATATAAACACAGATATTTATCACTGTGTTCCTTAAAATTATAAAACGCTATCAACAAGGTAAACAATTTAAGATGAGTAAGTTATTATACACCAAAAGATGGAACTGTACATAGCAATGAAAATGACAAGACTGCTTTGGAAAATGTACTAAAACATCGGGTAAAGAAAAGCAGGCTATTGGATATATGGTAGTCTCTCCCTTGTTTACTATTTCTTTAAAATTTCTTAATTTTCTACAATAATTAATCTTAGAATAAAAAATAGTTTTTGGTTTTGCTTTTGTTAAGATAAAGTGAAGCAACTGATAGATGTGGCAAAAAATAAAAATAAAAAAAGCTTGTTCCTCGTTCCTTGTTACTACCTGGTTATGACCTCTTGCGTTTCCTAGGAATAGGGTTCTGTTTGTTCTTTTAGAATGGACTCTTCTTTCTCTAACATTCTATGGAGATGTGTCTCGTCCTCCTAGACACACAGAACCTCAAGACTCAGAGTACACTTTCTCTTTGGTAAATTAGAAGGCTCTGCATAAGTGTGCGATGCTGTTATAATAGTAATTACAATTACTATATACTCTTTAATCCACCCAGGAAAAGAATCCATAACAAGCGTGCATGTAATCGGTATCAGCAAATATTTGTTGAAGTGATAATGTCTAAATAATGTCTAAGTTGATAGAATAATATCCAAATAATGAATCATGATATGTTAGACAGATAGATATCAGATATTCATGTGGACCAATTCTTTCATCTTGGACATGAGAAAACTGGACACAAAGAAGTGAGTGAGAAGTAGGGCCAAGACATAAAACCGGGATTTATTTGTGGCTCTAAATCCAATCTGTTTTCCACACTCCCATCTTTGGTGACAGTTATATTCAGATATTCTTTTCTTGTCTCCATAGATAATTAACAACCTGTAACAGTAGTAAAAAATAATAATGAATGAACAGAAACATTAATAAGTGAAACTTCCTAGAGAAATTTGATTTCTAGAAACAGTTGACACTAATCCAGCTTCTGCCACCTCATTCACTGACCCTTTGGCAAGAGAGTAACTTCTCTGGGTCCCTTCTCTGGGTTTCATGTGTTGAAAGAACTTTGAGAGCTAGTTGTTCAACAAAGGCACTGTTAAAAATTAAACCATGAAAACTTACCACTAAGTTTTATTGAAAAATATAGGGGCACCTGAGTGGCTCAGTCGGTTAGGTGTCCGACTTTGGCTCAGGTTATGATCTCACGGTTCAGGAGTTCAAGCCCCACATCAGGCTCTGTGCCCACAGCTCAGAGGCTGGAGCCTGTTTCAGATTCTGTGTCTCCCTTTCTCTCTGCTTCCTCCTCATTCTCTGCCTCTCAAAAATAAACATTAAACAATTTTTAAAAATGAAAAATATAATAAATACTCAAAACTCATCACTGCATAACTATTTATTACATTTTACCATGACTCAGGGTTATGGTTTTTGTATTTGGTGGACAGAGCACATAACGGTTTGTTGAAGTGCATTTCTTTCCAACTCTGTGTTCAAGGACATCTTGTTGGTATTTTGAAATCAGCCATGGGGGTAGTATTTACATCACAGAAATCAGCAAACACCACAAATCAGGGCTTTACCCCTACTCCCCCAGAAACCTGGTTGTTAAATATTTACCCACACATGTTGGTCTCATGTTCCTAATTTGAAAAATGAGCTGGAAACTACTTTCCATCCACCACACTCCAATCCCAATTAAAATGATCAGCAGAAGGGGCACCTGGGTGGTTCAGTCAGTTGAGCATCCGACTATGGCTCAGATCCTGATCTCGCGGTTGGGGAGTTCAAGCCCCACATTGGGCTTGCTGCTGTCAGCCTGTCAGTACAGAGTCTGCTTCGAATCCTATGTCTCCCTCTCTCTGCCCCTCTCCTACTTATGCTTTCCCCCAAATAAATAAACATTAAAAAGAAGAAAAATGATCAGCAGACGAGACAAAGGGAACAATCCTGCCAAGTTGTCCTCTGTGTTTGGAAGCAACCACTAACACGGTCAGATACCCGAGGCTTCTAGAAAAGAAACCTGAAGAAACCATTGGAAACTATGTTCTATCAATGAAAAAAGAATCAAAAACACAAACTCCAGAATGAGGACAAAGAAGGCAAACGTGTCAAGCAGCCCTCTGTTCTCTTCTCGCCTTCCCACGCCCCTATTTATACTGTAGATTCTTCCAATCAAAGGATGGGAATAAATGTGACAGCTGCAAGAGAGCAGCTGCTTAGATTCCCCTTTTACCTATTTAACTGGCCCCCCACATAATAAAAACATTCCCTAAAACTAACTAACAAAACAGGCCAACTAGTAACAGACATTTCCATGAAACTGGTAACCAAAGAAGAGTACAAGAAAGTGGTTCCTCTACTTTAAAAAGACTGCTTTTTAATTTTTTTTCATGTTTATTATTTGACAGAGTGAAAGAGAGAGAGGAGACAGAGACAGAGGGTGAGCTGGGCAGGAGCAGAGAGAGAGGAAGACATAGAATCCGAAGTAGGCTCCAGGCTCTGAGCTGTCAGCACAGAGCCGAATGCAGAGCTCAAACTCATGAACCATGAGATCATGACCTGAGCCAAAGTTGGAGACTTAACCGACTGAGCCATCCAGGTGCCCCTGTACTTTAAAAAGATTTAAGCACATATCCAGATCATTCAAGCATAACCAAAGCACCTGAATCCTGTAACAAAGTATTATTATGCAACCCTCAACTTAAATACCAAACCAAATCCCAATTCTAGCTCTTTTGCTAAAGGATTTCCATGCAAACAAATGGTTTATTTATGTGTATAAACAAACCTTTATCTAAATAAACCTTTTTATGAAGAAGGGGTCCACTCCTCACTTTCCGCAAGACATCACTTTAATTTCTTTTTTTTAATGTTTTATTTACTTTTGAGAGAGAGAGAGAGCGTGAGCAGGGGAGGAACAGAGAGAGAGGGAGACACAGAATCCGAAGCAGGCCCCAGGCTCTGAGCTGTCAGTACAGAGCCCGATGCGGGGCTTGAACCTCAAGCAGTGACCTGAGCTAAAGTCGGACTCTTAACCAACGGAGCCACCCAGGCATCCCTTAATTTCTAAAATTGGTATTTGAAGCACTCTTCTCCCAGAAAGGACATAGCACACGACACATAAGGTGAGAGATAGGCAACCTTCAGCTGAGGGGGCACCAAGAACATGCCTATCTCCTTTTCACAGGACCCCCCCCACCCCCCAGGCATCAGACAGGAGTGTCTAGTCTTGCTCATGACTTAGTCATTCCCCTCTCTGCCTTCTACATTTGGACTCACAAGAAAGGGAGATAAACTTGGGTTATGCAGCAGGTGGAGGATAAAAAGAATCAGAAGAGGAGAAAATAATGTTATCTGACACAACAGAAGAGGGCTTTACTGTGAAGTCTCACTCCAGCCGGAAGGAAAATTTGAGTGGGGGTGGCAAGTCAAAAAGCAGACATGTCCCAAAATGCTAATAACAGTTTTGAAACAGAAAGGCATCCTCAGGATCAAAGGCCTCATCATAATAAATATCAGTCATAGCTACCAATCATTGGGCATTCTCTATGTACCCGGAGATGTGCTAATTGCCTTATATTTTTATTTCTCACTTTTGAGGGCCCAGGTACTATTCGTATCCAGTTTTAGAGATGAGAAACTGATCCTCGGGGAATTTGAGTTATTGGCCTAAGTTCACACCACTGAGTGGTAAAACAAGGAGTTAAGGCCAATCCTAATTAGTCTGCAAAGACTATTCCCTAGCTGCAATACTAGCGTCCCCCAAGATGTACTATGTGGGCCAGAGTCCCTCCTCCCTTTTCAGGTAAATTTGGAAATATGACATATCCCTGCAGAATTAAATTATTATGTTGCTGAGAATTTCTGTTGTAAATCAACCTGTAAAAACTTAGCTGGGCATTTCCCAAACCAACCAATTTTTGATCAGGAAAGCCTTTCTATTTTTGTGTAATATCTAAAAAAATTTATGTAACACACTCTGTGGTCTTTACTCAACAAAACACAATAGAGGAACCTCTGTATCTTAGGCCCTTCCTGCTCCAGATGACCTCAGAAAAGTGTTTGGGCTAACACTCCAGTTATGGTTAGGAAACATCTCAGGGTGGAACCAGCCTTGAGGAAACAGTGCAAAGGCCCTGAGGTGCAAATATGCTTGTTTGTTGTTTGTTGATTGGAGTACAGTGAATGAAGGAGAATGTGGCAGGCACATGATGAGTTCAGAGGGCGGCCAGGGCCAAGACTTTTAGCTGTATTCATATTCCTTAACGTTAGGGAATCACATGGTCTAAACAAAATTGTGAAGTGTGAAACCATCACTCTGGCTGCCACCTAGCAAGTGGACGATAGGAGAATAAGGATGGAACCAGGATACCAATTAGGAGGCTCATGTAATATTCCAGGAGAGAGGAAGGCTGGACCCAGAGAGTGTGGGTGGTGTAAAGTGTGAGCTGCGTTTTGTAAGGAAACCCCCACTGTTTATGAAGGGAAAGAAAAGAAGCAAGGATGACTCCTAAGTTCTTTTGCCCAGAGCAGCTTCACGGATTGTTACAGGTTGAATTTTGTTCCCCGAAAAAGATATGCCGAAGGACCAATCCCCAGCCCCTCAGAATGCGAGCTTACTTGAAAAACACGTCTTTGCAGGTGTAATCAGTTAAATTAGAAAGAGATCACACTGGATTAGGGTGAGACTGTAATGCAATGTAACTGATGTTTAGCAAAGAAACCCAGGGAGGAAAGTGAAAGAAAGAAAAGAAGGAAGGGAGGGAGGGAGGGAGGAAAGAAGCCAGAGAAGACAGCCATGTAACAGTGGGAACCGAGATTGGAGTGATGCATCTACTAGCCAAGAATCACCAAGGTTTGTTGGCAAACACCAAAAGCAAGAAGAGTCAAGGAAGGGTCCCCACTTCCTCTCCTCTCCTACAGTTTTCAGAGGAAACATGGCCCAGGCAATGCACTGATTTTGGACTGCTATATGAGATAATAAATTCTGATGGCTTATGCCCCATAATTTGTGGTACTTTTTATAGAAGCCCTAAGAAACCAGTACATGGAGAATGGGACCAATATCCCACTGGAGGTTGGGAAAACTGTGGAAGGAGTCAGGATGGAGAGGATAAACTGAGTCATCAACAATAAAATGAGAAAGAGAAGCTACATTGATTTCTTAAGATACGTGTGGCCTTATTATAAGCCAGGATTTCCCATAGGATCCTAGTTCAGTAAAATATTCATAGATATTGAAAGGACAAAAGTTTGAGAAATTTTGGGTTAAACAAACTTAAATAGGCTTCCTGGTTCCAGAACATCTCAGAGCCTTTCACTTATTAATGGGCAACATGTGTTTGACTGTGACATATTCTTAGAAAGGCCCTGAATCCAGAGGCTTACATAAGACATACCCAGATGGGACACTAAGTACTAGTTTTTCAAGCCCCCACTTAGCTATTATCAAATAATAAAGCTGGAATTTGAAGCCAGATCTAAGTGATCTCAAAGTCCATGTATCTTCCATGTATCACTGTATAAATCACATAATATAAGAAAATCTGCTTCGGGGCACCTGGGTGGCTTAGTCGGTTTAGTGCCAGACTGCAGCTCAGGTCATGATCTCACGGTTTGTGGGTTCAAGCCCCATGTTGGGCTCTGAGCTGATAGCGCAGAGCCTGGAGCCTGCTTAGGATTCTGTC
This sequence comes from Hyaena hyaena, assembly GCF_003009895.1. NCBI lineage: Eukaryota > Metazoa > Chordata > Mammalia > Carnivora > Hyaenidae > Hyaena > Hyaena hyaena. The sequence continues at coordinate 3,702,537 of NW_024080672.1, forward strand.
TCTCCCTCTCTGTCTGCCCCTCCCCTATTGTGCTCTGTCTCTCTCTCTCTCTCTCTCTCTCAAAAATAAATAATAATTTAAAAAATTAAAAAAAAAAAAGAAAATCTGCTTCAATGTAACTTTTGACAAAAGCAGAATCCTAGGTAGACTGTATTATCTCGGCATTCGTAAAACTTACAGGTCCTAAAACTGCAAGTGATTTAAGGGCATGTTTACCTGCAGAGAAGAAAATCACATGCCCAAAGATTGCTCCCTAATGGATTTCTAGTGTGCTTCCGTCGGTTTTGAAAGTAATTTTGTAGTAGCGGCTGAAGCCTTCAGTCCTTCAGGACTCATGGCTAAAGTGCTGTCTTCCAATGAGAAATTCTTTTATTTTTCTGATGCAAATTAGACCTATTCTTTTTAGAATCAGTCCCCTTTTTGCTACCTACTGTGGCTAAATCTCTCAGTTAAAAACTTAAGATGCGCAATGTGGCAAATACAAGGGTAAGACTAGACACAGTGGATGAGAATATTTTCATATGATGATGGTCCTGGGAAATCCTGCAATATTGTCACCCTACCTACCGCTCCCTGAGGTGGCAAGAGACTCTTCCCTGATTCCAAAAGAGAGACTATTGTTACAGAGAATAACCACCATGTAATATGCCTTTAGTTGAGTCTAGTACTTTTCTCATCTCTTTCCCACACATTGTTTCATTTGGTCTTCAAAGAAGTTGGTGGCTCTTCAACAGAGGCCCATGCTGATGGAGCTGTTAGTCAGCAGCAGAACTGGGGCAGACTCCCAAGTTCATGGGGCCACCCACTCATTCAATAAATAAATACAGCTGACCCTTGAACACCATGAAGGTCATAAGTGTGAGTGACCCACTGCACAGCTTAAAATCCGTGTATCATATTCACTCCCCCATAATCTAATGACTAATAGCCTACTGTTGACTGGGAGCCTCAATGATAATACCAACAGTCAAGTAACCCATATTTTGTACGTTATATGTGTTATGTATTATATTATTATAATAAAGAAAGCTACAGAAAAGAAAGTATTATTAAGAAGATCATAAGGAAGAGAAGATACATTTATGTTACTTTACTTATCAAAAAAATCTGCATCTAAGTGGACCTGCGCCGTTCAAACTGCGTATCTTTAGTTCCCACTATGTGTAGACTCTAATGTCGCCGCAGAGAGCCACAGAGAGAAAGTGTCTGCCCTCACGAAGCTTACTCTATGGTGGGAAAGAGCACAAAGGGAGCTATGAAGTCCATCAACTGATGAATGGATGGAGAAGATGCGGTGTATATATACAAGGGAGTACTACTCGGTGATCAAAAAGAATGAAATCTTGCCATTTGCAACCACGTGGACGGAACTCGAGTGTATTACACTAAGCGAAATAAGTCAGAGAAAGACAAATATTATGAGTTCACTCATGTGCGCACTTTGAGAAACACAACAGATGAACATAGGGGGAGGGAAGGAAAAATAAGATAAAAGCAGAGAGGGAGACAAACTGTAAGAGACTCTTAAATACAGAGAACAAACTGAGGGTTGCTGGAGGGGAGGTGGGCAGGTGGGGGCAGGGCTGAGTGGGGGAGGGGCATTAAGGAGGGCACTTGTTGGGATGAGCTCTGGGTGTTCTATGCAAGTGCTGAGTCGCTGGGTTCTGCTCCCGAAACCAATACTACACTGTATGTTAACTAACTTGGATTTAAATAAATATTTTAAAAAAAAAAAGGAAAGAAAGGAAAATGAAAGCAGGGTAAAGGCTTAGAGACTGATAACGGATCAAGGAGTGATATTATTTTATATCAGATGGTCAGAGAGGGCCCCTGGAAGGAGATGGCCTGTGAGCAGATCTGAAGGACATGAGGGACTTCCGTGTGAAGATCCAGGGAGAAGAGAATTCCTGGCTGGAGGTCGTGATGGCAAAGGCCCTATAACAGGAGGCCAGGACGACGGAAACTAGTGTGGCTGGAGGCCGGCGAGTGAGGGGGAAAGTACAAAGCAGGGCCAGGTATCCAATCATTTGGGGTGTTGAAAGCCAGTATGTGTTTCAGAGGCTCAGTTCTCCCCAGGCCTGATGCTTTGGTCAGCGGTGAGGCCAGCCTCTTGCCTGCCTCTTGCTCATTCCCAGGAGGCTGGGTGGGGAGAGGTGGAAAGGTTTATCTGATGGATAAATCCGGGTAAACTGGGCATGCTGGACTCGACTCTCAGAGCCCTCATAGGAGGCTGTGTTGCTCTCTCTGCACCCAGTCTGGGCTTGTAAATTGCTGGGCAAATCTGCTCAACTCTGGGCTTCAGCGGTAGGAAGTGTATTTGCCCAGAACTAAGAGTTCCAACCCAACCCAGTCTCTCTCAGTACTAAAGATGCTGTTTCAGTCTCCACCTGCCTTGTTCTTTTGTCTCAATTTCTTTAGAACTCAGACAAGGGAAAGGAGGTTGCTATTCTGAGGGCTCCCTCAGAGATGCCAGTAAAATAGAACTTGGACTTTATTCTAAGTGTAACAGGCTGGAATTTTTTCCCACTATACCCCACTGTCTCTATTATCCTGCAAACATTTCATCATATGTATAATTGGAGAAAGGCATCCTTAATAGTACAAGCTTCACGCACATATTCAGAATCTGAAGTCACATACAGTCTGGCTTGCCCACACCAGCCCTGGAAAGTTATGAGAACTGATCAGTGGAAATGATTTTTAAAACTCAAACCAGCCCAACTACCTTCATCCAGGTAACCACAGGACAACAAAGGCATGGGCTATAGCAAGAACAAATAAATACAGAACTGAACCCCCTCATTAGGTATTTTAAAATCAAGTGTGCATAGTATCCAAAGTGGATGCCGTAGAAAAAGCCCACAGATTTGTTCATCTGGTTCTTGAACCATGGAAACACCCTCTATAATTACTTCTGTAGTTTCTGAAGGAAAGACGAAAACAAAAACACAACAACCAAAAAACAAAAACAAAACAAAAGTGTGGTCAGCCTCTTACTTCCTTTCTCACCTCTTTCCACACTGTCTTACCCCAGTCATTAATGATCTTGCTATACCCAAATTCAAAGGTCTCTGCCTTAATTGCTTTCTCTGATACATTTACCATTATCACTAATGGTATCATTAGTTACCACTTTGATAAATTTACCATTGCCTTGCCTTCTGTAATGTGTGCTTTCATGGATCTTCTAGAACATTTCCCTTCATGGTTCCCTCTTCCTCTGCCTGCCCCATAAACATTAGATTTCCCAGGAGTCTATGCTTGATCCATGGCTTATCTCTCTCTCCACATTCTCTCCAGGGTGGTCCCTTCACTCCAAGTGTACCTTCCACTGACACCACTCAAATAACCCCTCTTCCCCAAAGCTGCAGACTCATCCACCCAGCTGTCTGTGGAACATTTTCAACCGATGCCCCATGGGTATACTAAACTCAACTTGTCAAAATGGAACCTAATCCTTCTGGGAAAGCACAGTGAATTGAACACATTTGTTTATTCCTGTTCCCTCATTAACCCACTCTGAGGTTAAAGTAAAGACATTTTTTTTAAGGTACAAATCCCATGGCTGAAGAAAATAGCAAATATAGTTGACCAGAATTTTACTGTTGCTGTTAGATGAAAAGTGAACAGAGTTAGCAGAGAGTGAAAGCAGTATATCAATGGGAAACAAGCCTATTCACGTCACAAAACTACAGAAAAGCAAATGGTAGGTGCCTCCTGAAAAGGCAAGTGGCGGGGGAGTGTGGTGCTAAAAACAAGAGGGACAGATGAAAGTCTATCACAGCGAGTAGAGCCTCAGATCCCCTTGCAGAGGAAGAGACTCATTCTGCATAATTTATTTATTTGTTCTTTGAGATTTAATCTTTGAACAATTAAACCTCAGAAACTCTAGATGTGGGAATATGAAACACAGTAAAAGCTGGGGAAGAGGTGTCCAACTGAAAAATAAGAGAAAGTCAACACAGTGATGTGCCTCTGGCCCCTTGAACACTCATCTCTAAGAAAGTTGGCAGCCAGCACCATATGCCTCTATCCCTCACTCTCTTCAGGAGACTGAAGGACTTTCTCTGGAATACCTGAATCCACAGGGAGAAAAAACATATATATACACATACTGACATGTCCTCCAATAAAATCTCCTGGACGCCATCAATCAATACAAAGGAGCCAGTGGATTGCTGATAAATCCCTTCAATACAATGGAGCTTCAAACCAACAACTTGATTTCTCCCATTATGAAACTAGAGTCAAAGAAGTGGTGGACATTGGAAGAAAACCTTCAATTTGAAAGAAAAGGCAAAATAAATTACTTGAAGAGAAAACAATTAGAAGAATCAAAAACACAAAGAGTAGAATAATGCTTCAATCTATATCTATATCTATCTTTATATATCTTTAAGGAGATAGAAGAGCTTCCATTCATTAAATAACGGAATACTGCCTCAAAAGGAAATGAAGCACAAGAGCATGTTCCTGAAAACTAAAAAGGTGATAGCAATTTTCAGATTTTGATGAAAGAGTGGGATAAGCAAGACCCATAAATCTCCTAGAAAAGACAACTAAAAGAGAAAAGGGGGTTAAAAATAGGAGGAAAAAAAGATAATTAAGAGATTGATTCTGGAATACCAAAGACCGACTAATGGGAGTTCCAGAAAAAGTAGTAAGAAACAACACAGGGGAGGAAATTATCAAAGAGATAATACAAAAATATTTAAGAGATAGAAACATGACTCCCCAATTTAAAGGGACCCCCAAGTTCCTGGATCAAGGGATGAAAAGACACCGAACACATTCCAGGAATAAAGAGACTGTCATTAACCTTCCAGAGAGAGAGAAAGAGATATCACAAAAGAGAATCAAGCACCAAGATAGCACTGAATTTTTCAATAGCAGCTAAAAGATGCTGGGGAAACGTGCCTCTAAAATATGAAGAGGACAGAGATCCTCAAATTAGAATTGCACACTCAGCCAAACTATCAAACAAATATAAGGAGAAATTAAGAAAACCTTCAGGTAGATATAAGGTTTCCAAAAATGGGTTCTTAACATACCACTCCTCAGGAAGCCACTGGTAGATGTGTTCCACCAAAACAGATTAGACAACCAAGAAAGAGAAAGCTGTATGATCTCACTAGCAGGGGAGCTAATGCACAAGAGAAAACCCAGGATGACAGCTATGCCTCAAGCGCCACCAGTACAGGTTGGAACAGTAAGACCAGAACAATCTATAGGCAAGATCCTCAAGAAAAAATAAATTAAAAAAAAAATATATATATATATATGAATGAGTATACATATATACGTGAAACTACCACCTGAGTTTTTGTAAAAATATCATATCCATTTGGGGCGCTGGGGTGGCTCAGTCGGTTGAGCATCCAACTTCGGCTCAGGTTATGATCTCACGGCTCATGAGTTTGAGCCCCATGGCAGGCTCTGTGCTGACAGCTCAGAGCCTGGAGCCTGCTTCGGATTCTGTGGTCTCCCTCCCTCATTCATGCTCTCTCTCTCTCAAAATAAATAAAACATTTAAAAAAATAAAAATAAAAAGAGTATTATGGCCACAGTGTGAAGATGGATTTAAAGGAAAAGACAGAAAGCACAGTTAATACACTTTACTGTAATCCAGAGTGAAGATGATGAAGCCTAACCAGGTAAGGGCAATGGTAACAGTGTGGACAGGGCAGACTTAAAAATAATTAGAAGGTACAACTACCAGGATCCTGTGAGAGATGAAATATTGTATGCTGGAATGGAACAGAATCTAGGACGATTCCCAGATCTGGCTTAAATGGCTGGGCAGATGGTGGTGTCATTAACTAAGATCTCTCACTACTCGATTCTGCCATGAATTTCACTAGCATTAGCGCATTAATGTGGTGTGTGTGTGTGTGTGTGTGTGTGTGTGTGTGTGTAGGGACAAGTGGAAAATCAGACCCCTGAGAAACCGGAAATCCGCGCGGCTGGTTAATCACACAGCGATGCTCCCAACAGAACAGTGACAATGTTTCTACCCGCCCAAGGCCACACCGCAGGTGTAAAACGATTGACAACCCTTTCTCCTGGGGAGTCAGTGCTCTCTTAGCTATGTGTCCTCAGCCTCGCTTTGTTCCTTCCACCCCCCCGAACCAAGACTTCTGAGACAGTAGCTGAACTGCCTTGAATGTCCCCCACCCCCACTTCCCTGATCCCTCCTTTGCCTCGCTCAGCACAAGGCCAGACCTTTCAGAAGCCTCTTCCTCTATCCCAGCCTCTTCATTAGAAGTCCTCCTTTGCCACAGGTAAGCAAATAAAACTAATTTGGTGTCCTTATAAGTGAAGTTAGAGAAACCGTAATATCGAGAGGGAAGAGACAATGAAGGTAGAACCTAAGGGGGCAGCTGAGGGCTCTATATATTATTCTGTGACAAGAAAGCAAACCTCCGCCACAATTCCTGAATATAGAGTGTTTGATTATGAAAACTGTCAGAAAAGGTGTAACAATTTTACAACTTTAGGTAGGTATACCCCTACCTAAATTCTGTTGTCATTCAACTGGTATTGATTTGGTGCTTACTATTTGCCTGGAGCTATGCTTACCCTCAAAGACATTAAAAAAAAAAAAGCAGAGTGATGTTAGGGAACAGGAAGGGTGTGATTTGACCAGGGCCTGGAGTTTGTGATGCGGTCATATGACTTTGGTCTGTGCAGTTATGTTGGAGTCACCTGGAGGACACTGAATTTCATGGCAGGAAATTTATACTTCATCCTGGTTGCAGTCAGGAGCCTCTGAAAGCATTTAAGGAGGGGAGCATCTTGTGCTTTAAGCAAGCGCATTCTAGGGGGGCCTGGGTGGCTCAGTTGGTTGAGCATCCAACTCGAGATCTCAGCTCAGGTCCTGATCTCAGGGTTGTGAGTTTGAGTTCCGATGAGCCCCACACTGGGCTCCACATTGGATGTGGAACTTACTTAAAAAAAAAAAAAAAAAAAAAAAGCTCATTTTAGCATCAGTGTTAGGCCGGAGTGGAGAAGGCCTGAAGTGGATCGCAGAGAGCGAAAACAGAATGAATTGCAGAGAGAGAAAAAGGCAAATCAAATCCTATAGTTACACAAAGATATGTCCAGGGGTCTTTTTCAAAGATAAGTAATGGGATGTTGAATCCCAAAAGGGAAAAGCCCAGGATGCTTCTTGCTAAGATCACTTTCATTACAATACAAAGGGCTTCCCCTGGACAGATTAGCCTGGAATACAAATCTGGAAAGGCCCATCAGCCAAAGGGTCTTGATAACTGTACAGATTTCCACATGCCAATAAAACCAGTGTGGTCCACTTTACCGCAAGTATCAAAGTTCTGATTTGGAACAATTTTCTTCAAAGTTACTTTTCAAGTTAGCAAAATACATTCTAGTTGGATTTTTTTTCTTCTTTACATCTCTGTTTTTCCTCACCTCACAAACCAAATAGTAAAAAGTTAGTTGTACATTTAAGCGGAGGAGAAAAAAATAAAATGGGGAGGCGGAGGCTTAATAAACTTAAAAAACTTAATAAACTTTAAAAAAATGTGCTCGAGGTCACCAACTAACAAAATGCACCGCTGGGATTTGAATCCAAAATGGACCAAAGCCTGTTTTTTCCCATGAGGCGAAGTTGAACTTCAAAGGTATTGGATGCTTCCCACTGGCTCCTAGAAACTTCCCTGCAAGTATTGAAGCCACTTGTCAGGGAGCTTGTCCAGCTATCCTAGTTTCCCCCTAATCCTATAGTCCGGGTCTTTCTCCTGCTTTCCTTCCCTCTATCAGGCCAAATGTCCTTTTGTGGGGCGCTGAGATCGAAGGCTTTTCCCTCTTCCCCTCTTTTGCAGCACCCACAAATCAAAACATCCCTAAGAGACGTGCTGAGGGAGCAAGGATGTGTCCTCACTTTGCACCAAGAGTGACCACGCCATTGCGCCTCTACTGGGAGGGTTCCTGGCCTGAAAGACGCCTGCGTGCAACGGCCTTGGGTTGTGCCAGGAGCCTTCTGGAATGTCCCCCAGGCACGGCGGACCCAGAGCCAAGGGCAAAGCATCCCCAGTTCCCCAACCTGGAAACTCCGAGCTGGCCAAGATGATGCTACTTCCCTTCTTGAGCGCAGGGCTCTTGAGATACCTGCCCTGCTCTCCCTGAGTCCCTGCGACACTGCGAGGACCCGCCGCGCGCGCAGTACCACACTCACCTCACTGGAGCCCCCCGGCCCCTGCAGCGGTGGCGGAGGCGGCGAGAAGTGCGACACCCTGCTCCTTACCTTGCTCATCATGACTAACCCCCGGGACCCCAGCAGCTGGGCGGGCCTCTTGGCTGCCCGCGTGACCTAGGCCTTTGGCGCCAAAGGGAGGTTCCCACCCCCTCCTACCACCCCTCCCCTGGCTGCCCCTGGGCAGCTCTCCATCCTGGAAGAATCGAGCACTCCCAGAGTGGAATCCGGAAAGGTAACAGAGAAAGGTCGGCTGCGGTGCAACTCTGGTTTGTTTCTCCCTTTGTGTGATTTGATTTTCCCTCCTACTGCTTTACAGTTGCTCTTAGAATTTAAACACTGTGTTTAGTAAGTATTCCCCACCCTGGTCCTTGCAAACCTGGTGCTTGCAAGCCTGGCGCTTGCATCTGGAAACCAAGTGGTGTTTTACTGCCACTGTTTAAAAACCCCCGCTGCATTCATCCATAGTCCGCATTCCAGTCACTGATTCTAAGAGCTCACGGAACACCAACTTGCATCAGGTGGTTTTCTGCAGGATCGCATCGGAATCTTACAGCAGCCTGATATGTTCTGTACTAAGATTATCCCCATTTTGCCAGCAAGAAGTTGAGACTTAGAGAAGTCAAGCATCCTGCTCAGGGTCACATCTCCTGTAAGTGACATCAGTAGGTATTTTTAACCTCCTGCAGGTACTGGACGTTGAGCCAGACAAGGGGTGGGGGGAAGGGGGGGAGACAGAGACTAAAATGGTAAGGAGATTACAAGAGCAAGGTAGGACAAAACACAAGAATGCCATCATTCCCGCATCGAAGTGTCCCCACATGCCCTGTGGTTCAGATGGCTATTTAGATCACCCCAGTAGACCACCTGGCTTTGAATTTTGGCTCTGCTACTGAGCGACTAGTTCTGATCCGTTATTTGAATTTAATTAATTAATTAATTTAATAATTTATTGTCAAGTTAGCTAACATACAGTGTATACAGTGTAGTCTTGCCTTTGGGAGTAGAGCCCTATAATTTATCACTTACATACAACACCCAGTGCTCATCCCAACAAGTGCCCTCCTCAATGTCCATCATCCATTTTTCCTACCCCCTCAACACCCGCACCCCATCAACCCTCAGTTTGTTCTCGGTATTTAAGAGTTTCTTATGGTTGACCTCCCTCTCTGTTTGTAACTTATTTTTTTCCCCTTATCCCATGGTCTTCTGTTAAGTTTCTCAGATTCCACATATGAGTGAAACATACAATATCTGTCTTTCTCTGACTGACTTATGTCACTTGCACCAAACAAAGCCACCATGATCCTTTGTGAGGTGACTTGGCCCTTCTTCCCATCAAGAGGTGGAGTCTGTTTTCCATCATCCCATTCAATCTGGGCTGGCTTTGTACCTAGTTTTGGCCATTAGAATGGGGGCAAATGCTGGTTGCTTCTCAGAAACCAAAACACCTTGCAGCTGCTGCCTTGGGACCATCATGCCAAGAAGCCGTTGTGGCTCCCAGAGCGCTAGAGCTAATGTAGAGAACTGAGGCATTCCAGAGATTTGGGGAGTTATGGGTTTTGGGTAGAGGACACGCAGTGGCCTTAGTCCCATGGATGTGTCGCTCTATGTGGACAAGTACAGCCAGTCAAGGGCCAGAAGAAGGCCTTCTTCTTTTTTTTTTTTTTAATGTTTATTTATTTTTGAGAGAGACAGTGAGAGCATGAGTGGGGGAGGGGCAGAGAGAGAGGGAGACACAGAATACAAGCAGGCTCCAGGCTCTGAGGTGTCAGCACAGAGCCTGATGTGGGGCTCGAACTCATGAACTGTGAGATCATGACCTGAGCTGAAGTTGGATGCTTAACTGACCGAGCCACCCAGGCGCCCCAGAAGAGGGCCTTCTAAACTGCGGACATTAGGATATAAGGACAACTACTAGCCAAGGAATGCCTTTGCCCAAAATGGAGCCACTTAATGAAAACCAACTTGAATTTTACAGTGCATAAAAAATGAATCCTACTTAAGCATACAAATTCAAAATCCAGGTGTCGCCAAAGTTTTCCTGGAGTTTTAACGACTTCAGAGGTATAAATGCTGCAACTTACAAAAACATCATTTCAAAGTTTAATGAAATGTATTTTACATTTATTTAGTTTTGTGAATTTTGAGTAATACCTTTTTTTTCAGTTTTAATTTTTGTTTCAGTTCCCCTGAGTGAAAAATGGCATACCTTGATTCAAAGGGGGGAAAATGACATCTACTAAAATAATTAAAAGTCAAACAATAGAGTCAAAAGAAGTAAACTTTCAAATGATAGTTTTGTAAGTTTGTGACCTTTATACTTCTGAATTTATTAACGTTCAAAATTGCACTAACATAATTGAAGTACCCCGTATCTGTGGTGTGTCAGGTTTTGTACTAGGTACTGAAGCTTAGATTAAAAAAAAAAAAAAAAAAAACGGTGGGGGGAAGAGTAAAGAACTGGTCTTCTTTATTTTTTTTTATAGTTTATTTATTTTTGAGACAGAGAGGGACAGAGCATGAATGGGAGAAGGGCAGAGAGAGAGGGAGACACGGAATCTGAAACAGGCTCTAGGCTCTGAGCTGTCAGCACAGAGCTGGAACACGGGGCTTGAACCCACAAACTGTGAGATCATGACCTGAGCCGAAGTCGGACGCTTAACTAACTGAGCCACCCAGGAGCCCCAGAAGTGGTCTTCTTTAAAAAACCTGAAGTTTCGTTGCAGGGAGGAACCACTTAAATGGATCCCATAATACAATATAATAAGGGCTATAATGGAGGCCTCTAAAAAGTATTGTAGGTGCAGAGAACAGGGACTGAATGACTCTGCCTAAGGGGCCAGGGATATATATCATTCCTGAACTGACATGAAGCTGGGCATTAACAATGAATGGACATTGCCGAGAAAGGGGACAGCACAGGCAGAGAACGTACCACGTGTGAATCAGTGCTGTGTTCTGGGAATGATTGACTGACTGTTCAGAGCTACTTGATATATTCAGGTTTAGCCGTTGGCTAAAACAGACATAGGAAATCAGAAAGGAAAAAACTTGAACGTTGAACTACAAAGACTGATGGCATTCATAGTTGAGGCAACTTTCTTAATGAAATCAACTTCCTTAACAAAATAGGTTAGAACAGAATAGAATGGGTTTATTAGTTTCCTTGGGCTGTGATAGCAAAGTACTAATAAGTGGTGGTTATAAAGAATAGAAATGCATTGTTTCATGGCTCTGAAGGCTGGAAGTCTGAACCAAGGTGTCTTCAGGGCCATAGTCCCTCTGAAACCTTTAGGGAAAGGATTCTTCTTCCCTCTTCTAGCTTCTAGTAGCCCTAGGTGCCCCTGGGTGCCCCTGGGTTTGTGGCAGAATAATTCCTGCCAGAGCCATCTCTTCCTCTATCTTCAAGGATGTCTTCCTATGTCTTTTCACATTATCTTCCTTCCACATGTGTCCCAACTTCCCCTTTATGTAAGGACATCAGGCATATTGGATTAGGACCCACCCTAATGACCTTATTTTAATTTTCTTACCTCTCTGGAGACCCTATTTCCAAACAAGACTACATTCTGAGGTACAGAAAGGAGGAGGGTGAGTACTTCAATGTATCCTTTTTGGAGGACTCAATTCAATCCAGGAAAGTTGGAAAGAACATAGCAGAGTAAGTCATGCCTTGTGAAACTTTCTGTTTCAGGGTGTGTGTGTGTGTGTGTGTGTGTGTGTGTGTGTGTGTGTGTGTGTTAGGTCCTTGTGTTAGTTTCCTTTTGGTAGCCCAACACATTACCACAGAATTAGTGGCTGAAAACAACACATTCATTCTCTTATGGTTCTGAAGTCAGAAGTCTAAAATCAAGATGTCAGCCAGACTGCATTCCTTCTGGAGGCTTCGTGGAAGAATCTGATTCCCTTCCCTATTGTTTTCATCTTCTAGAAGCTGCCCATATTCTTTATCTCCAGCTGCCTCCTTACATCACTCCAATCTCTTGCTTCTGTCCTCGTATCTTCTACGCATTCTGATCCTCCTGGCTCTCTCTTATAAAGATGGTTGTAACCGTGTTTGTCCTGCTGGATAATCCAGGATCATCTTTTCATCTCAAAATCCTTAACTTAGTCACATTTGCAAAGTCCCTTTTGCCGTGCAAGTAACGTATTCATAGGCTCTGGGGTTTAGGACATGGACATGTTGGGGCACCTGGGTGGCTCAGTTGGTGGAGCGTCCAACTTCAGCTCAGGTCGTGATCTCGCAGTTCGTGGGTTCGGGCCCCGTGTCGGGCTCTGTGCTGACAGCTCGGAGCCTGGAGCCTGCTTCAGATTCTGTGTCTCCCTCTCTCTCTGCCCCTTCCCTGTTCATGCTCTGTCTCTCTCTGTCTCTCAATAATAAATAAGTGTGAAAACAAAATTTTTTTTAAAGAATTAGGACATGGACATCTTTGTGGCGGGGGGTGGCTGGGGAGAGCAGGCAGTGTTCAGCCTACAACAGTCATCATGCAAACTGTATTTATTTTATGCAATATCGTCAGAATAACTTGAAAGCCACTGTACTGAAAGTCTGAATTTTTTGATTAAGATATATTGCTTATTTTCTTATTATGAGCATAATACATGATCATTATAGAAATATGAGGACATACAAAAAGGTCAGATAAAATTTTGCTGTGACTCCTCAGAGATAAACCAAATGATGCATTTTTGTCTAATCTTTTATCTACGCAAATATATGTTTAAAACAAAATTGGAATCATATTATATGGAGTTATTTATCGTGCTTTTAGCAGTTAGCATTACATCCCAATTAGTTTCACATGTCGTTAATTCAAAAACATAATAACAGTGGCTGTATAATATTCAATCATACGAATCTACCATAATTTATTCAAATGTTTCTAACATTTGGTCATTTGAGTTGCTTCCAATTTTTCCTTATTATTAATTCACTAAGAAATAGTCTCATATAAATAATTATGTGCATCTAATTATTTCCTTGGGGAAAAAATCTGGAAAGCAGAATTACTGAGTCAGAGGGTCTTTGGAAGGTTATCCAGGTTCAAAGAGACCTGTTGGCAAAGTAAAGTACATTGCAGGGCGGGGGTGTGGATGGAGGTGACAGCCACAGGAGAAGCCCAGACCAGATGAGAAACAATAGTACAAATAATCCGTGTAGAAGATGATGAGCACTGGGGCCAGACTGTGTGTGGTAGACCCTGTGTGAGTTTCCTAGAGCTGCCATAACAAATTATCACAAACTGGGTGGCTTAAAACGACACACATTTATTCCCTCACAGTGCTGGAGACGTCTGAAATCAAGCTTTCGGCACGTCTGCTCTCCCTCCAGAGGCTCTGGGGGAGAATCTCTGGTCTCTTCCAGCTCCCAGAAATCCTTGATGTTCCTTGCCTGGTAGCTGCACCTCTCTGATGTCTGCCTCCGTCGTTACGTGGCTTCTTCCCTGTCTCTCTGCACGTCCTCTCCTTTTCTTATAAGGACACCAGTCATTGGATTTGGGGATTTACCTCATCTTAACTACTTACATCTGCAAAGACCCTCTTTCCAAATAAGGTCGCAGTCTGAGGTTCTGAGTGGGCATGAATTTTGAAGGGGACACCATTCTACCCACTGGAATCCCTGTGGAAAGGGGAGTACAGCTGGGAGAGGTATTTAGATGCACTGAGGATATGGGCACAGCTAAACCTGGGATGGGCAAAAAGGCGCAGACTGTGTGTTGTCATTGAATAGTACCCACCCTGTCTTTCTTGACATCCATGCTTCAGTGGGGTGTCTTGTCTAAAGGGGCCCACCTCATGAACCTATGCACAAATTCTGTCCGGAAGCCAGCCTGCAACGGAGGGGATCATTTGTGCTTCCATCCAGGCTGTGCAGGCACAGTCAGCAGCAGCAGAGATGATTTTAATGCATGTCTTCCTTAGAGACAAGCGTATCCCTTCTCTTCGCTACTCACTAGCGTACCTTGGCATAGTCGGCCGGATGCTTCTTATCCTTGGAGGAGTGTGTCTTTACATTTCTCCCCAAATGGCCATAATTGGAATCGGCTTAACAATTGAAGAATCAAAATATATAACTTGCAGAGGAGAATCAAACTGCTGGAAATAATATTTTTAGCCCTTGTATTGAGTACTCAAAAGTGGGCAAAAGAATGGCTTTGCAGAGAAATTAGTTAACCCTTCTTCTTTGATGGGCTTTTCTGAAAACAAAGATTTAAAATTGTCAGGTTGGTTGGGGCGCCTGGGTGGCTCAGTCGGTGAAGCATCCGACTTCAGCTCAGGTCATGATCTCACAGTGTATGGGTTCTAGCCCCGCGTGGGCTCTGTGCTGACAGCTGGGAGCCTGGAGCCTGCTTCGGATTCTGTGTCTCCCTCTCTCTCCATCCCTCCCCTGCTCGCACTCTGTCTCTCTCAAAAATAAATAAACATCAAAAAATAATAATAAATTGGGACACCTGGGTGGCTCAGTCAGTTGGGCATCTGACTTCGGCTCAGGTCATGATCTCGTGGTTCATGGGTTCGAGCCCCGCATCAGGCTCTGTGCTGACAGCTCAGAGCCTGGAGCCTGCTTCTGATTCTGTGTCTCCCTCTCTCTCTGACCCTCCCCTGCTCACACTGTCTCTCTCTCTCTCTCTCAAAAACAAATAAAACATTTAAAAAATTTAAAAATAATAATAATAAATGAAAGAACTAAAATAAAATTGTCAGGTTGGGGCATTTGACTGGCTCAGTTGGTAGAGCGTGTGACTCTTGATCTTGAGGTTGTGAGTTCAAGCCCCACACTGGGTATAGATATTACTTAAAAATAAAAGCTTAAAAACATAAAATAAAATGTCTTAACTTCAAACTTAAAATCATTGTAAAAAAATAATAAAATATAACTGGCAGGTCGATCAGACCAGGAGATGTCAAGTGGGCTCCCCCAAGCACTTGCATTCTTTCCAACCACATGTTCTGAGGAGACTGCAGTTTCTTAAGCCCTGATGGAACATGAGTTGAACCCAGGTTCAAATCTAGACCCTGCCATCTGGTAACCTCAAGCAAGTGACCTCATCTCAGTTTTCTAATCCATACATGGCAAAAATAATATTAGCTACTTCACAGTGTTTTTAAGAGGGAGGAGTGAGATAGTGTATGTAAGTACGTGTCATACAGAATGGGCTCGGTAAATGGTAGCTATGGCAATCATAATGATGATCACGCAGGCTTATAACCCATCCTTTTCAACTGTCTCATCCAAGATAATGAATTGTATTCTCTCCCCCACTGTTTTTCATTGTATCTGGACACCACAGAAAGGCGTGCCCCTCCCTGACCTCTGGCCAGAGCATTGCCATGTTCCTTAAATTCCAATTAAGAAGACACAGAGAGGAGCCCATTTCCACGTCTCCAGCAGGTAAATACAATTCCAATTGTCTCGCTTTAGAACTTTGATTTCACATTTGTAGCTGCTGCCTCCAAGATAAATGTGGACCTGTGATGAAAACAAGGGGAATTGATTAACCTTGTAGACAATCATGCCCCTCTTGGAAATGTGTCCCTCCCTGCACTTGTGAAGGCTTCTGCCGCTGTTCCTTTTAAGTGTTGCTACATATCTTCAACGGGCACCTCACGGCTTTGAAAACACAGCTCAGAGGCACACCGGGATGAAGAATGTCATGCCCCGCACGGTGTACTAACTTGTTCAATAAACTATAAACCACACTGCTTAAGAAAAGAAGTTGGACATGTCACATTCACACACTCGCAAAAATGTCATTGTGCTATTAAAAAGGAAGGCGACTTGGTTCGGCTGAATGACCTCACAGCTGTGCCGCACCTTGGCCGTAGTCTTGAGAAGTAGCCCCAGATGGTGCGATCCCGCTGTAAGACACAGATGCATGCCCTTAAGAAACTCAGGGAAGAGCCTCAGTCTCCTTACACTTAGTGAGGAAGGGCCACCTCCTAAGACTAGCCGCAGGCTACAGACTCTGGGAAGTTGTGGCTAATTACTTGGTAATTATTTATAATAAGTGCTTCTGCTCCCGGCATGATTATCCTTCCCTGGGTTGCTTGCCTCTTTGTGTCTGGTTTATGCAGGGAAACGATGTCCAAATTAATCTCAGTCTTTTGTAGATGAATCTATTCTCTGATGATCCGCCACCTTCCACAGCAGGTGTTAAGCCTTACTAACAAAAGACATATTTTTGGTTTCCCTTTGGCTATGCTGAAAACCAGGCAAACAAGACTTTGGTGGATTAAAGATGAATTATGGGATTAATATAGACTTGGCCACCAAGGACAATAGAGCTAGCCCTGTGGAAACCCGTGAGAAATAATCACAGCAAGCTTTTGCTGGGTTTCATGGTTTGCCTAGCACTTCTCATATACATCACTTCGTTAATTTGTACAACAGTCCTGAAAGGTACATATCGATATTATGATGAAACTGCCCATGTGCTCAGAACAAGGTCTGATTAAGGCACGGCGAGGCTTTAGGACCAAACTGGTAGGGATTTTAATTCCAGCTCAACCACTCAGTAGCCGTGTGACCTTTGCCATGTTAATTAAGCTCTCTAAGCCTTCTCCTTCTCTTATACGGAAAGAGGACGGCCCTATAGGGCTGATCTGAGGATTTAATGAAATTGCAAGTAGAGCTGTTAGCACAATGCCGGGCCCATGGTGAGCAGGCCATTCGTTTGTTGAAGGCAAAAATTTTGCAGACGATAAGCAGAGATCAAAGGAGGCAGGGGAAACGGCGTGTGACATCTCTTCTTTTTTCTTGTATTCAGATTTTATTTTATTTTCCTCTAATGGAAAGAGTGGTTAGGCCAGGTGCTCTACTTACTAGTATTCTGCCTATGATTAATTGCGTGATTCAAAGCAGTTGACCTAGAACAGTGACTTTTCTGGTTCTGTAGCCTCTTGAGGGCTGTCAAGAACTTCAAGAACTAAGGAAAAATCACCCAATAAAGGAACACAGGTAAGACAGGGGAAGGATAGTCCTCGGTAGGAATACTTAAGCAAGTACCTAAAACCGTGTGTTTTATGCATGGCAGTCAGGCTAAACTGCTGAGAACCTCCTGCGTGGCTGACTTCGGTGGATTTACAGGACTCTCCCTTGACTTTGAGATGGCTACACCGCAGGAACACACAGCAGTTGGAGAGAGAGAACACACTGGAGGACCAGTTTTCAGCTCTCTTCCTTTCTCTCAATCTTGATTTTCTCATCTGAAAATGGAGGCTGTAACAATCATCCTGCCCCATCCACCCTAACCACCTTCCTCGCCCCGGAGGCTGGTGAAACCTAGGTGAGATGAGGGGTATGAGTGCATGAGCTGACTGCACCCTGCGTGTCCTGGGCGGCACAAAGCTACGTAAATTGCCGGTGCTTAATTTGTCGGCCTCCACCCTACCCGGAGATCTACCGGTAAAAAAGTTCTTTCTTAGAAAAACTCAACACTGAATTCTCAAATTCTGGGCTTCTTTGCACCATGATGGTCGGAAGAACGACAACCTCACCTTTCCTGTTTCTCTGCACCTGTTGTTAATTTCTTTCAGGAAATTTTTGACAAAACTGAGCAAACAACAAGTGAGATGCAGTCCATCCTCTTACTTGTGGATTCTGTATTTGCAAATTTGTTTCTGTGGTTGGCATAACAAGGGCCCTTAGAATTCCTCACCCAAATGACTACAAGCCTGCTGTCAGAGCCTTCACGAATGCATTCTGCACCCAGGGGATGGCCAAGAAGCAGACTTATAGAGCTGGACATGCAGGCTGGGCTGTGCAGGAACAGGACAGCCCAAAAGGCTTTCTAGCTTTATACGACCTTGTTCCAGCACAGAACTTCAAGCAGTCTCAGAATTCTAAGTTCAAATCTGGTTTCCCAGGTTGTTACAATGACATCTTTTTCTAGGTAAGAGGGTAGAGCGTATTTCTTTTCATGGCTTGTTATCTTCCTTTATAATGTTTAAATATTTAGACACATGGCACGTGGGCCCCCACGTATACTCTTATGCCAGCTCCCCCGTCCCCCCACCAAAAAGAGGCAGGCTTGGAAAGAAACGTCTGTTGATTGAAGCTGCTTATATGTGGGGCCTGTTTGTTACCACATCATAACCTAGCTTATTCTGACTGTTATATGTGGGAAGGAGGTGGTGGATTTTTCAGTTACAGAAGCTCTAAAGCCATATATTCTGGTATAGGAATGTCAACATGGATGCCAGGAGGGGTCTCAACCCAGCAAGGAGTCCTGGGAGCCTCTGTGAATGTTCCTGTGGCCTGTGGTGTGGACTACGTGAGAGGTGTCTATGGAATCTGCCTGAGGCAGGATGCCAACAGACAAATGAGGAGCACTAATCAGCTGCACTGAGTAAGTGATGGAACAATAAGGGCAGGGAAAATTGTGACTCTTGAGAATCAGGCCTCTTCCCATTTGTATATAAGGAATTAGCCCCTAGCATGTCTGTCAGATCCACATGAGAAAGGGATACCCTACCTTCTGAACTGACTGCTTTTGGAATTCTTCCCAAACTCGGCAAATGTGAGCTCAAGTTGGATTCGTTTTCAAAAATATGAAAAGGTATGGCATTTCTTATACTCCAGATATCACAGAACAGTACACACCTGACCAATATATAAAGTGCCATTGTCATGATCTAAACTTGGTTTACATCATTTCAGAGAAAACAAACACATTTTAATAGCCTAAGAGAAAAAGCAACTATCAAAAAAGTAAATCTCTTTGCAGAGCCAGAAGGAAAGACATGGACAGGAGAAGAGAAAGGAATAAGAAAGATATTGAGCCTTTACTATTGGCCAAAAGCCATGCTGAGTATATTACACACATGATCTCATTTGGACGTCCCTATAACCCTAAATAGTTGTTATTTCATTCTCCATTCTACAACAGAAGAAGCTGAAGAACAGAGATGTTCAAAATTTGTCCACAGAGAGCCACTGAGTGTCAGAATCTGGATTCAAGCATGTCTATCTGATACTGAAACTCTTATTCTTTTCTTAAAAAAAAAAATTTTTTTTTAATGTTTATTTTTGAGAGAGAGAGACAGAGGGTGAGTGGGGAAGGAGCAGAGAGAGGGAGACACAGAATCTGAAGCAGGCTCCAGGCTCTGAGCTACCATCAGCACAGAGCCTGACGCGGGGCTTGAATCCCTGAACCACCGGTGAGATCATGACCTGAGCCGAAGTCACTTCACCGACTGAGCCACCCAGTCGCCCCATCCTTTTCTTTGCAAAAGCTTCAGATAAAAAATCGGATTGTTGACATCACCACTCTGCTTCTCTGTTTCCAAACCCCATCCCTTTACCAAGGTCAGCAATGAGCAGTTCGCCCTCATCTGGGACGGGGAAGGTAGGCTGGCTTGGGGGGACCAGTTGACAAATGGCATTTTGGTGGTGGATTTCTTATAGGGTGCAAGGCAACTGAAGGGGACAGTTCCTAAATATCCTCTATCTCCAGATAGTATTAGGGCGTCCTGTCAGGCTCTGAGCTCTGGGCGATGAGCCCTGAGCTAACGGCTCCAGAGGAGGCCACGTGCTCAGCAGAGTGGACCAAGCATTTGCCCTTTGGCTATCGGTTAGAAAAGTTATTTTTACGTTCAACCTGTTCTTCTTCCCTTGACTCTAAAGAGGCTAAAGGGTTGTAGAGCAACAAAGCATGACGAGATGGAGGAAAGTTTAGATAATGTGTACAAGATTATTCCTAGACCTCAGAGGGCAGCATTTTGAAAATCATCTTACGTACTTTGAGTTTTCTTTTTTTACTTTGAGATCTTTTCTAGCTTTCCTTCCGCCACTGGTCTAGTCTGCGTTTTCCTCTGTTTGTAAATCCTCCTGTGGCATGTCACCTTCCCTGCCAGTCTGTGGCAAAGTGATCACATCTCGGTATTAGGTTCCATGTTCTAGAAATGTCAAAACAAATCTCAATGATTAAATGCCATGAATTAAGCTTGTTACTTACTTCTCTAACATTGATATGAAAGATACATTTTAATTAGAAAATTACAAATCTAAGCCGCTATACCACCAAGCCACCTCCAGAAGCCAGTATGAAGTTCTAACTCTGAAAAAAAAAAAAAAAGTTAAAATCCTATCTAAAGACAATAGTCTTATTCAATAAGCAGCTGCATCTCAGTTTATTTCATTTGGGTTAAAATTTTGCCCTGAGGCATGTGAGGGTAAGCTAGCTCTTAGAAAGGTCATCTATGAGAAAAGCTTTGAATGTTTTTTCTTTGGATGTCTATAAACTAATTAAACGTGCATTTATTGGTGTGATTTTGACCAGGGAGCTTTTCATTAGTATGGAGGTGACCGCTCTCTGACATAGCTTGCACAGAGTGCAATGCTAAATTTTCAGATCTTTCTGTGCTGCATAGCTAAAGACAAAATCCAAGAAGTCATAATTCTTTATCAAATCTGACAAGTATTTCATGCATCTAGGGATTTGTCTAGAGAACACTGCTCTGCGTTTTCAGCATGAAAATCCTATGGCTGCCACTAGACCCATACATTTAATTTTAACACAAGAGAAGACGTCTAGCAAACATCAAAACAAAAGCCACCTTTCAAGCTTAATTTTCTTTTTCACACATTTGGCCACCATACCCCCCTTGATGTCAGCAGGAAGTAATCTCACCTATGGAAAAAGAGCCAGCCCCCTAACTGTGCTGACAAATTGTAGGCAAGTGAAAGGCTTGATGATTGCTGAATTTTATCTCTTTTTATTTCCAAAAAGAAGAATGTAGAGTTTTCTTTTCTCCCACTTAACATCCCAATCGCCCACATCCGCAGTTTACACTGCTCCCCACATTTCTGCATGGGAAGATAAAAAAGAATGAGATGAGACTCCTCCCCCACCTTTCCACACCCATTGGAAACTGTCGCTAGCGCATCCTTAATCAATCCCCAAAATTGCTGTGGGACTGTAGAGTCCTCCCGCATTCAATGCCCATCCCCTGCTGGAGGAGGGAACTACACAGCTTGTGGTAAACTGCTATCCATTATTCCTCTATATTTAGAACTTCTCTAGAGAAATGGCATTATCTCAGCCACGGAGCTGAAAGCTGCTTAAAGTTAGTTTTTCACAGTTGTTTATTCAGTCGGCTCCAGGCACCCTTCATTTACCTTGCATGTAAAAAAAAAAAAAAAAAAAATCAGATCGATGCCTAACTACAGAAATGCAAACTACTGAAATATCACCTCGTGGAAAATTGACTATGATTTGCATTTCGCTAATGTTGGAGTAGGTCAAAATGTTATTTCCCTCTCTCTTCTCACTAATGTTCCACTGAAGGTAAATTCTACTCCCTTCCACCAGTGAAAAGCCACTCAATGACCTGAATAAGATCTGGTGATAGAAAACATATTTTCAGTAATACTGAAGTCATTTTTCTGCCAGAACAAATTAGTCAGTAGCTATGGAGTATGTCACAGAGGTTTTCAAGAGGCACTTAGGAGAATGCTAAAAAAAATATTCTTCCATGTAGATTATTAGAAATGTCACAGTGCTAATGTAAAAACGCCGTGGTAATCTTTCTGTTTCACTCTTCACTATGAGAATCCTGCTTCTTGCTTATAATTCTGCTCCTAAAAAAGAAAATGTCATTTGAAAATGATTGCAAAGAGAACCAGAAAGGAAATTTTATAATTTAACCTGGAAAGGCAAGATGGAGGGGTAATCAGATAACGGAGGCAAAGACACAATTGAGCTATTTCTCTGAGTTCCCATCTCCACTGAGAACTGAATAAAAACGGGACCTGGGCTGGATTTATAGGAAGCTTTCCATAGAAGGAAGTGTGTTAAAAATAGAATATGTTCCTGAATGAATGGATGAGTAAATGAATGTATATGTGAATGAATGGATGGGTAAATGAATGAATAAATGAATGAATGGAAGGCTGTAGTCAAGGGCTGTCTTTCTTCAGTGTTCTTTGACATTTGAAGGAAAGCAGATTACAGCATGCACATAACACCTTGGGACCTCAGTTTCTACCATCATATAATAGAACAAACAATTGCTACTTTTCTGGGCCATTGAGATTACCTTAGATGATGTGAACAAAGCATCTAAAGGACATCTGGTCCATGATCATAGAAAACTAGAGTAATGTGTAACTATGATGCACATGTGTGGGGTGGGGAGTAGCTAAATCCTGAAAATTCAGGGAGAGAGGCTGACTTTAGCTTATGAGGTGGCCTGGTCTTTATATGATAGCGTTACTATCAAAATTTGCCAAAGAGGAAAAAGGACTTCCTCTGCATCCTATACATGATCCATTTTCTCATACATAGAGTTGACTGACTGTGTGCTTGTACGGCCGATGTATGCATTTCTTCCAACTCTGCTACAATTTGATATTACACATGACCACAGAGTTAATAGTTTAATATCAAGGTGTTCTCTGGAATTCTCCTGGTTCCTTTTGGTTTCTATTCAAACTTAAAAGAGATTAGTAGTAGTAGTAGTATTTGCGATTTTACCATTTTAAATGTTACAGGTGCTTACCTCTTCCAGGGAGACTTTGACATTCCAGCAGATTTAAACTCGAAGTGTAAACATTCCTTTGGGAACTTTTATTTTACTGTGGTAGTATAAACTTCCGAGGAATGTGACTTAAACCTGATCTTCCAAATGAGATCTCCTCCAGCAATCAAAATGTCCTATGTGTTTATTATCCCACTGTTTATTACACTTTACCCCAGGGAATGTGCTATAAGTGAAAATTAAAATCTAGCCGCCCATATTAGAGCTCATTAAGTTGTTAGGTGGCTCTTCAGTATTTGTGAGTTTCGCTCTCCTGCTGGGCTGTGGGGCACAGGGAGCCCTCCCAGAGCTGGTTGAGAAGGGCCTCCTGCAGCCTCCTGTAAACAGACCTCTTTATCCAGGAGTCACAGAATTGAGACCTGCAACGGATCTTGGGCATCATTGTCTTCAGTTCCTTCAACCCACAGAAGAGGAAACTGATCACAAAAGAGCATCGGTGCTTTTTCTAAGATCCACAGCTGGTTAGAGAAAGAGTCAGAGTTAACACCCAAATCCCTGCAGCATCCTGAAATCACAGAACCCACCTGGTCTGGCAGGTAGGAGGAATTATTCCAGACAGATGTGCTTTGGATGGTTGAATTGGAAAACTGTCATGTTGATGGTGGCTTCGGATGGAATAAAATCTTTTTTTTTTTTTTAAGTAGAGCATTTTACTTTCTAACATAAAATATACCATTGTTAACCTGAGATCCACAGTGAGTGATGTACATTTAATCTGTATTTCGTATTTTTTAAAAAGTCCCATTGATCACTACCTTAAGACTAAGGTAAGTGTGGTATTTCAAAATTGTTAATGCAACTCTTTCGAAAATGCAATTTGGGCTGCAATAAAGGTCTCCTCCAAAGAAGCAGAAAGTGGAATCTATGCATGGCTTGATGGAACTAGTAACTTATTTACGTATTTATTAGAAACAATTTTTAATGTTTATTTATTTTGAGAGAGAGAGACAGAGCATGAGCCACGGAGAGGCAGAGAGACAGGGAGACACAGAATTCAAAGGAGGCTCCAGGCTCTGAGCTGTCCACACAGAGCCTGATGCAGGGCTTAAACCCACAATCCGTGAGATCATGACCTGAGCTGAATGGATGTCCAATGGACTGAGCCACCCAGGCGCTCCTTGATGGAACTGTTTAGAGTGAAGGGATCTTCAAGCTGGAAGAGATCACACATACCAGCCAACCCAGCCCTTTATTTTACAGAAATAAGACTAAGACTCACTGAGTTTACCAAAGTCATACGAACCACTAAGTGGCACAACTGTGATGTATAAAACTCTAACAAGACTATTCTCCTTTCCTATTTAACTGAAAAGTCTCAGAGCAGGGTACAACCATGATGACTTCATAAATATTTTCTAAATTTTTATAGACTTTATAACTTAAACCTTAAGTGTAGTGCATTGATTCAGCTTACTAGTTAAGGACAGATCATTCTCATGGCATTGTCCCTGAGTTCTCACCAATGAACAGTAAATAGAAAAGACCTATTAATGTGGTAATAACCAGCAACAATTAAATTAAGGAGATTTACTCTTAATTACTGAAATACAAGTGCTACAGTTTGGTTTCAAGTATGAAATGGCAAGGAAATATCAAACTCATACCAATGGGAACATTGGAAATAGGCCTACAGAGGTCCCCAAATTTGTTTCAAAGAGTCAGTGGCTCACTTCCCTGAAATACAGTGATATCTCAAGGAAGATTTGAGAGACCCATCTTTCTAGAGGGCTAGAGGCAAGGAAGGTACCTGTAATAAAGTCTCTATGTAAAGTGGGAAAATGGGCTGTCTAATATTAGGAAAACTCTTCCTGCAAGTATTCGCAAGGCTTTCCTTCACCTCCTTCAAGATTTTCTCAATTGTTACTTTCTCATTGAGATGTCCTTGACCGCCATATTTAACCCATCCCACAGCCCCCAACCTGGGATTACTGGTTCCTTTTGGCCTGCTCTATTTTTTTTTCCTAGTACTTACCGTTTGCTCATTCATATGAGTAATTCACTCATTATTATGCTAAAACATAAGCTCCTGAGAGAAGGACATTTTTGTTGGTTTTGTTCATAAGTATAATGGAGTGCCTAGAATAGTGCCCAATGTATAATAGATTCTCAGTAAATATTAGTGGAAGAGGTTATGAATTGTCCCCAAATGGTACATACCTTTTTCTTCTTCTGATCGGTGGTTATCTTCTTCTTACTGGACACACCCTGTCCATTAGCAGTGAGGGTAAACAGCTGGGCTTCATTATTACCTACATTACTGAAAAATAAATATTGTTCCTTTTTGACTTTCTTAATATCAGTGTGATACCCATCCTCCATAAATATTTCTACATGTTTAAATCCTACTCAGTTTGCCACCTTCTATAGTCAGTTAGTCTAAAATGTGTATTGAGCACCTACAATGTGTAGAGTTGGTGCCGGATAGTCATTGGTGATGGCCGGCATGAGGGGTACATTGTGGACTTAGTAGATTAGTACGTGTTGCCTAAAGCTTCCCTAATTTCCTGATATTCTCCCAGTCAACTCTATCACACTTCTTTATGTCAGACAAGATTACTACGTGCTTGTCCATCAGTCATGCTTCCTGTTCGCTATCTCAATTTAGTTTGGGCAACAATGTGCCCAGGAGTTGAGTCATCCTTGCCCTTCATCAGTCATGGCAACCACTTTCCTTTTTGCCAGTGATTGTTCTCCGAGTGGGGATATAGCCCAGGCTTGGTAAGGGAAATGTAATGAGAATTCCAGTGGAGGACTTGGGAAAGATTTTTCTCTTTATAGATGAATTGTCAACAAAATGTTCATTAGAAGAAGGTCAGTAAGAAATTGTGATACACATCCAGTAACATGATCTTCCATGATATGCCCTGGAAAAAAGAATACATTTTTATAGGCAACATGACTCCGATGCAGGGATAACTTGAACCTTTTTGTTAAAAGACAGACTGAGCATCAGTATTTTTAAACAACATATCTTGCAGCTTTGCAAGAGTGGTTGTTTGCACTTTGTAGAGTTGTGGTGACCCTAGATCAGGGTGGAAGACAAATAGACATTTGAGGTTCTCCAGGTTGGTGAAATCAGGGTGAGTGACTGAGATTTCTGAATAGTCTTTGGAATTTCCTGCTGTCAAGGAAAATCTCAGGGCTGCTTGAGATGGGGGTGAGAGTGGTGTTTTGGTTGTGCCATAAACAGTTGTGCCATAAACAGTCTAAACATTAGACTGCAGGGCATTTGGTCCTGCTCATGGTATATGAAATATCCCACCGTCGTTTTAATCTACCTTTTCCTGCTTACTTTATAAGACTCACCACTTGTGATATTTTGTTCACCACTTTTTATTCTTTGCATAAATTGCCCATTATTGCTTTTATCCATTTTTTCCATTGGTTTCTTTGTCTTTCCTTTGTCAATTTATAGAAGTTCTTGAAACATTTTGGATTCTCATCTTTTGTCCGGCTCATTTCAAATGTCTTTCCCTAATTTATGGTTTTTCTTTTAATCCTATGGCTCTTAAAAAAAACTTTTGCATCTTAGAGAATTTCAAACATATGCAAAAATAGAGAGACTAGTATAATGAACTCCCAAGCAGCCATAACCCAGTTTTCACATTTATGGACTCATAGCCAATCTTGTTTCATCTATGATCCCTTCTCATTCCCCTTACCTATGGATTATATTGAAGGAGATGTGACATCATGTAATTTCATCTACATGTCTCTGAAGATAAGAACTCTTTGCTACTTGGAGACCCAGCTTTGTGTTCTGATCTCTTTGATAAAAATCAAAGTCCTGGTGATTGTTAGAACAGGAGAAGAATGAACTCAAATCATGGCTTGATTTTCATAGGTAATTCTGTTGGCTGTAAGAAGGAACTTATCTCATAGGGAATAAAATGTGGGCTTTTTCCTGTTTCCTGTTGGTTTTCTTTCTTTAATACTTAGTCTAGGTGGTCTATGCATTGTATGTTCAGCACTGTTGTTTTTTTTCTTTAATGTTTATTTATGTTTGAGAGAGAGAGAGCGAGCGAGCGAGCAGGAGAGAGGCAGAGAGAGAAGGAGACAGAGAATCTGAAGCAGGCTCCAGGCTCTGAGCTGTCAGCACAGAGCCCGATGTGGGGCTTGAGCTCACGAACTGTGAGATCATGACCCGAGCTGAAGTCAGACGCTTAACGAACTGAGCCACCCAGGTGCCCCAGCACTGTTGTTTTTTAAAGGTACTTAACTCAAAATATATGGTTGTCCTCTGGTAAAGGCACCTCACTGATGTTACATTTATAGAAGAATCTGGAAAGAGCATTCCGTCATTCAGTCCCTGCAAACGTATCATCATATCAAATTACCTCTTGTAAATTATTCATGTACAGGGTATTTTGTCGCTAAGTTTCACCATTTCATTTGCATACCTCTCAAAAATGATGTTTGTAATTGTTATTTTAAGCAACACTTCATTAGTGATTTCTGTCTGTTTTTATACAAATGTCTAAACACAATGATTTTCTATTAATTAAAAAAATACACACAACTATTTTATTGTTATATTATCTTTCCCTTAAAAGGAAGGAAGAGAATATTAAGTAGCTGATAGTATATTAAAGAGTAACTAAGACTAGCACATGACCACTGGCTTTTTCTGCCTTTTCTCCTTCGGTTTTGTGTCCTTTAGGGGACTGTGATTATTTGCAGCTCTGTTTCTTTTCCTCAGGGCCTGCTTGACACATTTGATCCCGAAAAGCTCCTCCCTTTCCTCTGATGCTGCCTGCACACTTGCTGGGTTTACAGCTCTCCTCGTCCTTATTCCATAGTTGTCTGGCAGGAATAAGAATTGTGTCCTTTTGATCCTTGTATTTGACCTCGATGAATCTGGCACTCTCAGACTTCCAGCTGAAGCCCGTTCTCTGTAGTCGTACTGCAAAGAACCTTATGGAGTAGGGGGCCTTCTCTGAGCTCTTGAATCTTGGCCACTTTGTGCTTTCTCGGCCACTTTATGTTTAGCAGTTGATTTCCACTGATCTAATGAAGCTCTTCTCTTGTTTCAATATCTTGACATGTATCTTTTCCGTCTTCATTACCAGAGCAACTCTAGGGAACAGGGAATCCTCAAACAAGATTTTAAGATGTCTTCTGTATTAGGGTTCTTCGGAGAAAGAAAAACCGATAGGATCTATATAGAGATTTGTTAGGAAGAATTCGCGTATGCCATTATGGAGGCTGAGAAGTTCCATGATCTGCTGTCTGCAGGTTGGAGATCCAGGAAAGCTGGTGGTGTAATTCAGTCCGGGTCCAAAGGCCTGAAAACCAGGGAAAAGGATGGTGTATATCCGAGTCCAGGGGCATAAGAAGATGAGATTCCCCAGTTTAGCAGTGAGACAGGTAATGTTATGCCCAGATCGCGAGAACCCCAAAGACCACCGAGGAGCCGAGTCCGATGCAAACACATGAGGGTCTTTATTCATGCTCGAGCAGGGTCTCCAATGCACACGGCGCAGGTGTGATGGTATGGAACCCGAACTCAGGGTCGCAAGGCTTTTATTGCGGTTACAGTGGGATTCGGGGGCTTTCCAGCGTGGCACTCCCTGATAGGTTGATTTTTAGTACAGGCTGCCCTGTCAGTACCCGATTGGCTCGGCCCATCTGGCCTGACCACAAACTGCTAAGAGGCACGTCTGGGACATAGGCGCCTCTTTTAAACTGATTGGCTGTTGCTGTTGCTAGGGAAGTAACTAAGGGCAGGCTGCCTAGTTCTTCCTGCGGTGTTTCCTGGATCTGAGTTCGGGCCTAGTTCATCCTCAAGATGGAGGCTTTTTCTAAAATGGAGTCAGTTAGGTTTAGATCTCACAGTAAAAAGGGGCAAATTTCTTCTTCCTCCCCGTTTTGTTCTGTTCAGACCCTCAGTGGATTGGATGACGCCCAGTCACACCAGGGAGGGCCATCTTCGTTACTGAAGCCTCCAGGTCAAATGCTAATCTCATCAGAAGCACCCTCACAGAGCACCCAGGAACAATGTTTAATCTGGGCACCCTAGAGCCCATTCAAATCGACACATAAAATTAATCATCACACCTCCCTTCGTATGTATATCCGTTGTAAAACATTTGTTCTATTTGATCCCAGAGACTTGCCCTTCCTTTAATTAATTTTGGATATTATAAATATTAGCCCCTCCTCCCCCACCATGCATCGTTTGTATTTTCTCCAGTTATTCATCTGATGGCTCATTTAAGCAACATCTGCCTATCTCCACTTTATAATGGCTTTTGTATATTTAGTGAATGCTTTGAAAAAAGACCCTCATTCCTGACAAATATGTATCTTTCAGTACCTTTGTTTCCCAGCTCCGCGGAATGCGTCTGAGTGACTTGCTGTAATATCTAACCTCAGGCAAAAACAACTTGCACTGCTCTGTGACTCAGCTGGTCCATTTCTCTAATGGATACAAACCCACATTTCTCTTTTTGTAAATGACTGTTTATGAGGTTTGTCAATCAGGAGAAAGGGTGCTGAGCATAATGAACTGTCGATCGGGTTCCCAGTTCTGACTCCTGATTGCAGAGCCCTGCTACTACTTATATATGTATCGCTTCTTCACATGAAATAACGGACTGACACCACCTTACGCGCATCCCCTGCACGCTTTCCGCCACACTCCTGGCAACTAAAAAGCCCTGAGGAGCACCCAAGGGGATTTCACGGATCTGTAAGAGGAACAACCTGTTAATTGAGCTTGGTTATTCTGTGGGGAGATCATCCAACATAATACATGCCTAATGGAATAATATACAGCATTAGCCAGCTCAGAGCTCTCGGGCTGAGCTTGCCAGAAGAAAGAGCACCATGTCATGAATAAGCAAAGAGGGTGGGGAATCCCAGAGGGAGTGGAATTTGCCCAGAATCCTCCTCAGTTCAGCCCTGAGGTTTTTATCAAGGGTCTTCTGTGTACCGAGTGTAAGGTCAGAGACTTTAATATTTCTGAAACTTGTGGGTAAGGAAAACAAGCTCTAAAGCCTTATGGGATGCCATTTAATCGAATTCCACAAACTAAGTATTTGCCAAGAGACAAACAGTTCAGAGCATAGAACTTGCTGCAGCCAAATCCAGCCATGAGACATAATTAAGAAAATGATCAGTGTGTCTCTAAATAATGCATTTTTATTTTTCTGTATAAACTACATGCCAAAAAGGAGCTGGCCAATAGCAAGTTTGAATGCCAATATTGCTCTTTTAAAGATAGCCATCCTTTGATTTGGAAAATAAAAATGTGCTCCTCTCTCTCACGTGGCCATTGTCTCCAGTGTACCTATTATGACAAATCATGTGACAGGAAAACAAATGTGTTCTGCTAACAGCTCAGAATAGCACACTTGTATCAATTGTTTTCCGGTAGGAATTAAAAGGTTTTTGGGGTTTTTTTTTTTAAGGTATGGATACATGATCAAGTCTTATGAATGGATGGGATGATAATTATCTGAAATATAATTTAAGGTGTACCTATAAAAGGATGCCCAGCCGAAAATATTTTCTCCATATTTATATCGCAGGACCTGAAATTCACTATGCACTCTTAGGAGCTAAAGTATATCTCCAGTTTCGATTCCTAATAGTTTTGTTTATAAATGCTTATTTATTTCTTTTGAGAGACAGAGAGAGTGCGTACACATATAAGTGGGAGAAGGGGCAGAGGAGAGAGAGAGAGAGACAGACAGGAGAGAGAGAGAGAGAGAGAGAGAGAGAGAGAGAATCCCAAGCAGCACAGAGCCCGACATGGGGCTCAGTCTCACTAACTGTGAGCTAAAATTAAGAGTCAGATGCTTAACCAACTGAGCCACTCAGGTGCCCCTCAATTCCTAATAGTTTTAATGAGAAAAGGTAACTCATGAGCACATCAATAAACATTATCATCGTATGGAAGGTTTTCCGTGGATACATGTTTCTTTCAGAATCCTCAGTTTGAGATTGGAGACAGGAGAGTGGAGGATTTATCTAGAGCATGAGGCTTTCCTAGGGAGGGACCAAAAGATAAATAAAACTGGTGTTGGAGGCCTATAATTTTCCAGGCATTGTGCCTAAGGCCATCATGATCAGCTCAACAAGTATTCCTTGCAACCCAGGGAAACTGACATTAATCAGCCAAGCCCCTTGTAGAGGCGGGGAACAAAACCAGACTTAAACAAAAGGTTGTCTTTATTTTTGTTTTTTTAAGTTAGGTAACCACAAAGTCTAGAGGTTCTTTGTTTCAGTTATAGCTGGTTCTGGGTGCTTAAACTATGCCTTTAAAATCTTTTTGGTGTTTTTTTTTTTCTTTTCTTCTTCTTCTGGGGCATCCTTATGTTCAAGCAAGTTCTCTCCCATGCAGATTTACATGTCCCCTGCTTTGGTTTGTCATCTCAAGTGGAGGAACAAACTCTTTCTCTTAGCATCCCTCTCCACCCCAGATGGAACTTTTAAGGGACTTGGAGGGGCGCTGCTTAATTAGCCCTATGCTCACCTCTGTGGTAGGGCTTCCTAGACCAGTACCAGCACCCATGAAGGCACCAGAATGCCTGGATGGAGTCAGTACTGAAGGAAGCATGCAGTAGGCCATAAGAGACATGAAAATGGAAACACGTGTTAGTTTTCTAGTGTTACTGTAACAAATTACCATAGATCTAATGGCTGTAAGCAACACATATATATTATTTCATACTTCAGTGGATAAGTCTGATATGGTCTCACCAGCTTAAAATCAAGATGTCTACGGGGTGCATTCTTAAGGATCAAGGGAAGAATGTGTTTCCTTGCTCATGTCGGTGTTGGCAAGATTCAGTTCCATGTGGTAATAGGACGAAAGTCCTCATTTCCTTACTGGCTGTGGGTCATAGTCACTCTCAACTAGAGGCCTCTGCATTTGCTTTCTCGTGGCTTCTTTCATCTTCAAAATCAGCAGCAATGGGTCAAGTCTCTACCTTGGTTTGAATCTCTCCTGCCTCTTCTTCATTGGATTTCTCTCACCACAGCTAAGATTCTTCATTTTTCAGTATTCATTTGATTAGATTGGACTTTAATCACATCCACAAAGCCCCTTTTGCCATGTAAACTAACCTATTCACACGTGTTAGGGTTTAGGAACAGGACATCTTTTTGGGAAACCATTATTTGGCCTGCCAGAGAGGAGGTAGGCAAATGCCAAAAACAGACTATCAAATCCACAATTTTTAAGGAAGGAAGTAGTTACAACTGAAGCTTCCAAGCATACCCTCACATATAGTTCCTTCAAATGGAACTTAGGTGACTTAGCAGGAAGCCCCCAATGCCTAATCTTTGACTGTAAAGAACAATCAGTTCTATCTGTAAAGGTACTGAGTACTTGGTGTGCACAGGGGAAGACTCATGGAATGATGAAGGAGGAAGGAGACAGCCATCTAGTCAGGCAGATCACCCAAACCCGATGTAGGGTCGGCTGGAGCAGGTTAATATGTATGGATTACATTCCCACCTGAACGGAGCTCAAAAAGTACCTAGGTTTTCTTATTTGGGGAATTCCTGCAATAATTCAGTCCTTTCGAGAGGCATGCTAATATAAATCATTAAGTCTTAGCTGCACCTTCCCTCCAGGAGCCAGGCTCACTGCTGTCTGAGTAGCCTAAGTGTCGTAGGCAGTTGGCCAATTACTGTTAGTTGATTCGTTCCCTCTCATTGATCAACGTTCCGGCTCAGGAATCCTCTGACCTCTAAACTCAGGCTCACCTTTGGTTATCAAAAGATTGATGTCTAAAGTTTACATCTGTATACTATAACAACAATCTACGTATCAGTCTATCCATCTAGCTATCGTCATGTAACCACCCATTCATCATTTGTCAAAAAAAATTTGTTAAAAATAACTAAGCTTTTGGATTCAGCAAAACTCTCAAGATCAATTTTATTTCTCTTGCAGTTGGAAAATGAATTTTAAATTATTCATGTTAACACCCTCCAGATAAATTGAACTTTTAGAGTATTTAAGAAAAGCTTAGTAAAGTCAATCTTTTACATTAATGGATTTCATTTTTAAAATATTAATTTCACATTAACCATTGCTTTTTTTTATTTCTGCAGCCATCTCATCAACAATTTCGAGAATCATTAATGTTAATAAGTAAAAAAGTAAGTTATTAAAATTTTAGCATTATAAAACACTTTTCTTTCAACTTTTGTTTCTGGCTTTAGGACTCACTGGCTCTCTGGAAGAGACTTTCCATTACCTGTTGCCTAAAAAATGCTGGATAAGATATTTTTTTGGGGGGGTGCACCTGGGTGGCTCAGTTGGTTAAGTGCCCAATTTCCGCTCAGGTCATGATCTCATGGTTCGTGAGTTTGAGCCGTACATCGGGCTCTGTGCTGACAGCTCAGAGCCTGGAGCCTGCTTCGGCTTCTGTGTCTCTCTCGCCCCTCCCTTGCTTTGTGCTCTGTTTCTCCCTGTCTCTCAAAAATAAGTAAAACATAAAAAAAAGGTAGTTATTTTTAAAGAAAAGAACATCTTTTTAAATGCATACCTGAGCTTCCAGGAAAAAAAGAGAAATTCTCTCAGGCCAGCAAAAGAAGAGGGCAGTGAGCTCTGTAGCTGGCATTGGCCTGAAGGCATCTACCTGGTGCTTACGGCTTTGAGCTCTGGCCTTATTTATGTATTTATTTATTTGAGCGGCAGCGTAACTTACCCCACAAACCAGAGTGTTTGTGAAGTGAAAGGTGCTGCTGCCGCAGATAATCCTGGGAATCCCACTCTTGCCTGGGCTACAGCAAGCTGCAGGGGAATGTCACTCCCATCTTAATACGAAAATACTGAACGATGTACAAAATCCCAACTTTCCTGGACTCATCCGAGAGCTGAGACCACATGGCAAGCTGGAAACTGAATTTCACAGAGGGGAGAAAGCCCCTCCAACCCCAGGAGAGTCAGGATGCCTGAACTGTTTTGCCTTTGACAGTGGACGGGAGGAAGAGGTGCTCTCATAGAGTGGGGGAGAAGATGTTTCAAAAATAATATATATAATATATATGCCAGTATACCAGTCTACAGTAACTGGAGCCCCCCACCCACCCAGACACAAGGGGGTTTTACCCACCCCCAAGCTCCTCTCCAGTGTCTCCACTGGGTGCTCTTGAGAAAGACTGGAGAGAGTCCCTTTTGGGGACACAGGATACCCGAGGAGGTTGTCGCTGCTGTGTCTTGCTGCTCATCTCATAAGAAGCAGGATCCTAAAGCGGTTGGGGAAGAAGCAGCAAACTCTTTGGTCTCCAGTGCTGTGGAGGAAGGGTGGGAGCAAAGCCATGTGCCTTTAGAGGAAGGACAGCACATCTTTCTCCTCATAGCAGTATTCAAACAAAGATTTGCTGTTTCCGAGGAAAGCAAAAGTAGAAGCAAAAGCCATCTGCCCCTTGGGAGAAGCATGGAAACCCTTTGGGGTCTGAATGCTGTCCGAATAGCAAACAAAGGTCTGCGAGTCCTGGGAAAGAAGCAGGAACCTCTCTGGACAAGGGAACCCATCCGTGCAATCCAGTTGATCCACTGCTCAGGGCACAGAGCAGGGTGGCATATGGTGAAGAGTGGATTTAGGAGGGGCAGGAGAAAAGGCCCAGCACAATGAAAAGAATGAGGGGGGTATCAAGAGTATATTAAAGGAACAAGAGGCTATGAGAAACAGCCCAATAGGCTTGAAAAATAATGAAATGAGATGATAAACATGAAAAATTAAAAAAATCCAAGTTATATATTCAATTCAGTTGATAAACAGCAGATTAGATAAATTGATACTTTAGTTGATGGATAACCAGCACAAGAGAAAATTAATGAAGGGGAAGATAAATTACCCACAGGAGAGCACAGGGAAACAAATAAATGAAAAATATGAAAGGAAGGCTAAGAAGCATTGAATGGGGAGGTTTAACATATGTCTAAATCACTGACGGTTTTGAGTAGGTAATATTCAAAGAGTTAACAGCTAGTTTCCAGAAATGAAAAAAACACATCGCTCCTCAGATTCATGAGGCCAATGATCTTGAACAGGAAATATCACATGTAGGCACACTGTAGGAAAACTTCAAAACCTCCAAACAGAGATGAGGGAAAAACTCTTAAAAGCAGTAAAAAAGAGAATACAGCCAAAAAAGAAATAATAGTTAGATTGGTAGTGGACTTCTTTTTGGCGAGAAAACATGTCAGAACACAGTGAAATGATATGTTCAAAGTGCTGAAGGAAATTAACTGTCAGCTTGTGTTCTATACAAACCTAAATTTTTGCTCATAAGCAAAGACAAACGGAAAACATTTACAAGCAAAAATTGAGAGAGATGACTGCTGAGAAATCGTCATGAGGAAACTTTAAAAGCATACGCTTTAGGAAGAAGAAAAATAATACAGAAGGAAGGCCCAAAGCACAAGAAAGAATTGTGAGCAAAGAAAATCAGAAACTTCTATTTAAATCTATATCTATATCTATATCTAGTTACAAACAGAGAGGGAGGCAAACCATAAAAGTCTTATAAATACAGAGAACAAACTGAGGGTGGAAGGGAGTGGGGGGCTAAGGGAAGGGGAAAATGGGTGATGGGCATTGAGGAGGGCACTTGTTGGGATGAGCACTGGGTGTTGTATGTAAGTGATAAATTATAGGGCTCTACTCTCAAAGGCAAGACTACACTGTATTCACTGTATGTTAGCTAACTTGACAATAAATTATATATGTAATTTCTCTCCATTCTGTGGGAGCTTGGGTAAGACCCTCAAACCAAGAGTTCGAATTTGTAACACAGAGACACGAAGAGTGACTGCTGCAGTATAATTGGGGGAAAGAAGGAAGAACACACACACGCCTAGAACTCCTGGTGCAACTCTTTTGACTCGGTTCTCATTGGCATTTTGGCAGAGAATGTGAATAGGCAATCTGCAAAAGAAGAAATATAAATGATTAATAGACGCAAGTAAAAATTTGAATCTCACTCTGAATCGAACAGATACAAATGAAAATAGCAAAGGGATGCCATTTTTTCCCTCACAAATCTGAGTTTAAAAAAAATCTCTAATTCTCAATTCCGAGACCTGTGGGGTGAGTTAATAAGTACAAATTAAGATGATTTTTCCAGAAGGCGAAGTTTGGCAAATTTTTATCAAGGCCATTAAACATTTGCATAGCTGTTGACCGTGTTCAGTCATTGATTTACTCCAGCAGACGCTGCTCAAATTGTATTTTGAATTTGCACCATTTATGTAGAATACACTATGTCTGGTGCTTTCTAGAAAATTACAGCTGGTGGCCCTACCACTGACATGTTCAACTTAGAGCAATCAAGCCTAAGAAAATAAACAGAAAGGCATTCATAGATTTACGTGCAAGGATTTTTATCCCGGCATATATCAAAAAAGCAAAATATGTGGCACAATTTAAATTTCAGTCAGTAGAGGAGTAATGAATTAAATTATTGTAGATTCATACAGTGGGGTTTTAGATAGCCATTAAAAATCACATTAGGACTATGTAATGACAGGGAGAAATTTTAATACAACTTTGTTCCAAAATGAAGGTAGCTTTTTTTTTTTTTCACAATGTCTCCCATTGTAAAAGTAAAATATCATCATTTAAAAAATTACACAATACAGGGGCGCCTGGGTGGCTTAGTCGGTTAAGCGTCCGAGTTTCGCTTAGGTCATGATCTCGCGGTTCGTGGGTTCGAGCCCCGCGTCGGGCTCTATGCTGACTGCCAGCTCAGAGCCTGGAGCCTGTTTCAGTCTGTGACTCCCTCTCTCTCTGACCCTCCCCTGCTCACGCTGTCTCTCTCTCTCTCCTAGAAATAAATAAAACATTAAAAAAAATTTAAAAATTACACAATACAGAAAAGTTAAAGTACTCATAGTGGAGTGCCTGGGTGGCCCAGTTGGTTAAAGCATCTGACTTTGGCTCAGGTCATGATATCACAGTTCATGAGTTCGAGCCCCGCATCAGGAGCTGTGCTGACAGCTCAGAGCCTGGAGCCTGCTCCGGATTCTGTACCTGTCTCTCTCTCTCTCTGCCCCTCCCCTGCTCGTCTGTTGTCTCTCTGTCTCTCAAAAATAAATAAATGTTAAAAAATAAAAAAGTACTCAGTAATTTCAATACTCAAAGATAGGCACTTTTTTAAAAAAAATGTAATTTATAGTCAAATTGGCTAACAATAGATAGGCACTTTTGATACAAGTCCTACCAAGGTTTTTTTTCATATGTATGTTCATACTCCTACATAACATATACTGCAAAAAGCAGATGATAAAACTGCTAATCCCCACAGGGAGACAAACACAACTACAGCATGAATGTATTTATGCGTGCTGCTGGGAATATGGACGGTTTTTATTTCACTTATGTCTCTTTTACTTCCAACATGCCTACAGTTAGCATAAGTACGTACTTTCTAAGAAAAACATTTTAAGTAATATGCATGCAGTAAATGATTTGATATTAAGCTAACTTAGGACTATTTCTTTCAGTGCTTTAAGTATAAAATATAGACATATTCCTTTTGTGAAATGAGAAATAACACTCATTAATCACTTTGCCATCTTCCTCTTAATGAAGACATGCAGATGCATATGCAAAGAAGCTCAACTTCTATTATGAGGCTATGACAGGAAGCTCTGAAAAAGAGAAGGTAATGATACAGTTTGAAAAGTGGGAGGGCAGAGGAAGGTGAGTGGTGGCAAAAGATTTCCACTCTGAATGCCTTAAAAGTGCTGCGTGAACGCGATCATGGTCTAACAATAATAAAAGAAGCTGGCAAACAGCATTAAGAAACGAAAGCTAGTCACTACGGTATGGCACACAGAGTGTACCAGAATGGGGACATGAAGACTCAAGTCCAAATGAAAATGTAGAAAGTTGTAATACTGCTCAGACTTTTCCCTATGACTCGCCAGATCATCGTATTTGACTATTTGTCAAGTTCCGTCAATATTACCCACGTGTAACTCTAGGATATTTTTATCCAATATCACACATTTGGATCAAAACTGAGAAAGGCATTTCAACACTGAAACATTTTGTCTACATAATTCCATGGGTTCACATGTCTAGATGTACAAA
The DNA here is from genome assembly GCF_003009895.1 of Hyaena hyaena. Taxonomy (NCBI): domain Eukaryota; kingdom Metazoa; phylum Chordata; class Mammalia; order Carnivora; family Hyaenidae; genus Hyaena; species Hyaena hyaena. The sequence goes on from NW_024080672.1 coordinate 3,740,355, forward strand.
TTGAGCAAACTCAGCATCCCCCAAGATCATTAACGTTCAATAGGAAAGACCTAATGTCACAAGACGGTACTGAAGCATTAAGGTTCTCAATATAACTGTCCCAGAGGGAATTGGAACTGGGCTTATAGAAAATTAAATTCCTTGGACGGGGCAGAAGACAATATCAGACAGCATCTTATTGTGTTAACTCTGCTTCTGCCCTTTTGTGTGGAAACTCAGAACAGCCTGCCGCCTTTAGATGGCTTGGGAAGCCAGAACAAAGATAAACACTCCATTGATTCTACAAGCATTTTTGAAATTCTATTACAGGAAAGATTCTTGGGTTTGGGAAGGGAGATGCTAAAATGGCAAAACACCATTGTTGCCCTCCAGAATCTTCTCATGTCATGAGAAAGCCAGGTGGAAAGACAATTGTAAAACACAGCAGAATTTTTTAACGGGCTGAACTGGTGGAGTAAACATAGGAAGATATTAAAAGACAGTCGCTTAGTCAGGGGCTGTGATCTCTATTACAATGATCACAGACCTTGCTGCTCAAAGCAGGGTTCATGGAGTAGCAACATCCGGGGGCTTGGGAGAGACACAGACACTGTGTTCCAAACTCCGGACCTCCCGAGTCAGAACATCTGAGGGGTAGGACCCAGTCTTAACAAATCTCCAGGTAATGTTTATAGGTTCTGAAGTTTTGAGAAACAACATTGAGCTGAAGTACAGACCCTTGTGATGTAAGAGGGCATGACCTTTCCTGTTGCTTGCTTAATAATGTGTAATTTAAAAATCAATGATTATATATGCTCATTATAGAAAAATTAGAAAATGTGGAGTGATACAAAAGGTGCCAAAAATTACCTTTATGAATTATCAGTTGGGTTTCTCCAGAGAAGTAAAATCAATAGGATATATATATATGTATATATATGTGTGTAGATAGATAGATAGATAGATAGATAGATATGGATGCTCATGCCAATATATACTGGCTCATGCCAGTTCTTTCATGTATGGAGATGCATGCTTATAGAGGCCAAGTCCCAGATCTGCGTTGTGTGTAAGCAAGCTAGAAACCTAGGGGAACTGATAGTTTATTTACCATCCAAAGGCCAATAGACTTGAGACCTATGATGAGCCAGTGCTTCAGCTCAAGTTCAAATCAACAAAAGAGTTGATGTAGTCTGAAAGCTGTCAGAGTTCTCACTTACTCAAGGAAGGGGTCTACTTTTAGTTCTAGTCACTCAACGGATTGGATGGAGCCCACCCACATGAGGGAGGACCATCTATTTTCCTCAGGCTACTGATGAAAATGTTAACCTCATCCAAAAACACCCTCACAGAAACACCCAGTAGGGTAATCTTTCATCAAATGCTGGGGCACCCCATGGCCCAATCAAGTTAACACATAAAATTAATCATCATACCTGAATTAACCAATATCAACATGTTGGTTTATTTAACTTGCCACCTTTTCAGTTTCACCCCAGAGGAATGAGTGAGTATGTGGATGAGAATAAAATCCTTGAATAGAAAGAGCCAGCTACAATATTTCTTGTCTCTCTGCAGCCGCACCAATGGAAGTGGAAGGCTGATGCTTTCACCTATGATACCACCGCTTCCTGTCCAAGATGAAGGTTTCACTTTCATATATTCATAACACATAAGAAGTTGAGGGGTTTTTTCCCCAAAGCAATTTTTTTTTAGCTGTGGCGTGAAGTATTTCTCTGGCATAAATATCACCCTTCAACCCCATCTGAGCTGAAAATCCCATTTCTAATCTTCTTTCTGATTGAGAAATGATAGAGGGGATTTGCCGGCAAACATCTGCCTCACTGACAGCTGGCTGCTCTGGTGGGAAAGGCTCAAAAGTAAGTGCCTGGTGTTTACGCTTATTCATCGAGAAATATACTTTTAAAATCATAATATGGACAAAATGTAAAGACGATTTGCCCCATGTTGATTAAGAGATTTTTGTGCTAATATTAGATTTTATTCTATTTTCTCACATCGTGATGGCTATGGTTACGTGATCTTATGAAAGACCTTGACAAGAATTTGATTCTCTCTCTTTCCTTTACCACCAGAGACAGCTCTGGCAAAATCATGGGGCAACAATAGCCCTTGCCGTTCCTCCTTGACCCTTTTGACATTATAATTCTATCATTCCTGTTAGGGATTCCAAACCGTTAGCAGCACAATGAAATCACCTGGAACTTTTTTTTTTAATGTTTATTTTTGAGAGACAGAGCATGAGCATGAGCAGGGGAGGAACAGAGAGAGAAAGGGAGACAGAATTGGAAGCAGGCTCCAGGCTCTGAACTGTCAGCACAGAGCCCGATGCGGGGCTCAAACTCACAGACAGTAGATCATGACCTGAGCTGAAGTATGACGCTTAATCAGCTGAGCCACCCATGTGCCCCTGGAACTTTTAAAAATATTGATGTTTGGGGGTGCCTCGGTGGCTCAGTTGGTTAAACACCTGACTCTTGGTTTCAGCTCAGGTCATGATCTCACAGATAGTGCGTTTGAGCCCCACATCAGGCTCCATGCTGATATGGTGGAACCTGCTTGGAATTCTCTCTCTCTCTCCCTCTCTCTCTGCCCCTCTCCTGCTTGCTCTCTTTCTCTCTCTTAAAATAAATAAACTTAAAAAAAATAAATATATAAAAATAAATAAAATAAAATACTGATGCTTGTCTCCTGCTCACATGGATTCTGATTGGCTTGTTCTGTGGTGCTGTCTCGACATTGGGATTTCTATGATCTTCTGGCCTGCACCCAGGGTTGTGAACCAAGCCCGAGGACACTTGTTATGCAAAGTGTGCTGATGCATCATTGGTATCAGCTTGGAACTTGTTATAAATGCAGGATTTGGGGTCTATCCCATGCCTGCTTAATCTGAAACTGTTTATGTATGTATTTATATATTTACATATATATTTGTTTATTTATATTTTAGAGAGAGAGAGAGGGAGAGCATGAGTGAGGAGAAGAGCAGAGGGGGAGAGAGAGAGAGGGAGAGAGAGAGAAGCTCGAGTAGTCTTCACACTCAGCACAGACCCCAAGGCAGTGCTCAAACCCACGACCCTGGGATCATGACCTGAGCCAAAACCAAGAGTTGGATGCTCGACTGACTGAGCCACTCAGAGGCCCCATGAATCTGTATTTTACAAGACACCCAGGTAATCTGTAGAAGTATTAAAGGTTACATTTGCTGCCCTATGTGTTGGTTTTCTCCTTGGTATTAAAATCAGCTTTAGTGATAAAGAAACTTACACAGGTGGAAATAATTATTTGATTTTATGTCTTGGGTCCCCTCAAAAGTGATTGATTATAACATGTGTCTACAGCACTGTCTAAATCAAAGAAGTGAAAGTTCTAGTTTTGGAACTTCTCCCATTTGGAAGCTGGATAGGAGGGAGTTTTTTGTTTGTTTGTTTTAGCATTTATTTATTTATTTTTGAGAAAGGGGGAAGGAATCCTAAGCAGGCTCTGCACTGTCAGCACGGAGCCTGACGTGGGGCTCGAATGAGCTGTATCAGGAGTCAGATGTTTGTAAACACAAATCAAGAGTTGAATGCTTGGGGCACCTGGGTGGCTCCATCGGTTAAGCAGCCGACTTAGGCTCAGGTCATGATCTCCCAGTCTGTGAGTTCAAGCCCTGCATTGGGCTCTATGCTGACAGCTTAGAGCCTGGAGCCTGCTTCGGATTCTGTGTCTCCTCCTCTCTCTGCCTCTCCCCCACCTGTGCTGTCTCTAGCTCTCTCTAAAAAAGAAATAAATGTTTAAAAATATTAAAAAAATCGAATGCTTGACTGACGGAGCCACCCAGGTGCCCCTGAGATGGAGCTTTTAATCAGAGAGCATCCTTGGCTTCCTAAACTCCCCTCACTTGGGTAAACACCTTCTTATTCTCCCTAACACGATGCCTGTCGCTGCCCAGGCCCTTTGGGTCAGAACACAAGTTCTGCAAAGTCTCCAGTCTGGTCTGCCCAAAGATTTGTGTTTTCGGCAAGGAAAATGAGGATATCCTTACAGGTTCAAATAGGAAAACATAAGTGTTTAAAGCAGAGAAGATGTGTTCAGAAGACTTCATTTCTCTCTAGAGTGAAGGCTCAAACAGGAAAGTATTTACTGAAAAGGCAGAAAAAAACTTCCAACTAAAACTAATGGGTATTCTTTTTTTTTTTTTTTAGCATACTCTAAAAATCAGCCAAGGCTAGGTTCAAATTAATGCCTGCAACCTTGATAAATTATGTACCCTCCCTCATTTTGGTTTTCTTAAATAAAGCGGGAATGATAGTACCTACCCCCAGGGTTGTGGCGCATTCTGATTAAGATGTAACGCAAGTTTTTTGGCCTCAATTTCCCCAAAGGAATATGGAGGCCCTGATTCTCACTTCAGGCTGGATGTGAATATACAATAAGGCGACCAGAGCACTGAGCGCGGTCCTGGCACACGGCGAGTGGTTATAATGTGGCAGGTGATTTTTCTGTGTCGCTAGTGGTAGGGAACGTGCAGAGAGAGATAAGGAAAGTAACAGCAGTGTTAGCAGGTCATTAGCAGGTCATTAGGGATGGAGTGAGCTGCCTGTCCTCTGTCACTGTACCATACTTTCACATTCCATCAGGATTCTTACCCAATGACACTGGTGGGGAAATGTCCCAAGTGAGACACTACCATTTTGTGTGTGGGGGGTGAGTATGTGTGGGGTGTGTGTGTGTGTGTGCATGTATGTGTATGTATGGGTGGCAGTGAGAGAGAGAGGACCTGAGTGTACTTTCTTATAATCCACACGCTACTCCCTGAGGATTCCAAAACACTCTACCGTAGCAACATCCCTTCATTCCCAGGAACTGCTACAGTTAAGAAGTCCTTGTTGTAGACTATTATTTAGCAAGCTCATATATTGTCTTTTACATAAAGACGAGGAAGGCATTATTGGAGCGCCTGGGTGGCTCAGTCTGTTGAGCGTCTGGCTTGGGCTCAGGTCATGATCTCACAGTCCGAGAGTTCGAGCCCCCCCATGGGGCTCACTGCTGTCAGCACAGAGCCTGCTTCAGATCCTCTGTCCCCCTCACTCTCTGCCCCTCTCCTACTTGCTTGTACACGCGTGCTCGCTCTCTCTTTCTCTCTCTCTCAAAAAAAAAGACATTATTATCTCCAATTTAACAGAGAAGTAGACTAAGAGGAAAAACCAAGGTCCTCGTCCGAGCTCACCAGTGGTATGTAGCAGAATCAGGATTTGAACTGGATTTATCTCCAAAGCCCAGGCTTCTCTCATATGTCTTAATATACTCTCATACAAGTGATGTAACACAGGAGTGGTAGGTAGAGATGGAAATGACTTTAGCATCATATTATTATTCTCCCAGACTGCTCTGAAAAAGTAGATGTAAGTCCACGATGCTGTGCTCAGAACCCCTAACTGGGCTTCTATAGGGCAGACACTGTATTACATCTATTCTGTCATTTGGCCCTCACAAATTCTGTGACCTAGGCAATTATTTCCCTATTTCAAAGATCAAGAAACTAAGATTCAGTAACTTGCTCAAGATCACAGAGCTAATAAGTGAGGAACTAGGATGGAATGGGATCTGACTCCCCAGATACACATGATACTTTTCCCAAGTCACTCCTTCATGCCTCATTTTACAAACCAACATGGAATAGTTGCAAAGGGCTAGCGTAACATTTCCTACACCAGAAGGGTGACCCAGGCATTGTGTCTATTAGCTTTCCTCCAATGCCCATTTACCCTCCCTCCTTAAGAAAATTAAAGAGATTTTTCTGTTTTGTTATCAAATCTATAACTGCCACAGGGAAAGAAATGAAAATATTGATTCAGAACTTTTTCCAGGGGCGTGAAGGCAGAGAACATTCAGAGTATCTGCTTGGTTCTCTGAGCTGACAAGCTAACACCATGGATGAAAAAATGCCAGTTATCTAGAAGTGGACTTTGAGGCTTGGTTTTGGAAGTTTTATTTTTTTAAATCTGCTGAAAAGAAAGTGGACGCCAGCATGGATAACAGCCATACCTCCCAATTAGAGATCACTTCTGTAGCTTGAAACTTTGTGCCAACAGAAATAGGAATGTCCAGGAAGAGGTGGAGGGGATCCTATTGCAGGACAGCCAAGGGCAAGGATGTAGTTTTCTTCCCAGGACCTAGAATACTCCCTGACGCGTAATGAGTGCTCATAACAAACATTACTGAACACACCAATGAATGCATAAATGCATGAACAGTGAGCAGAGAATAAATGCATTGGGTGCTTTTATGAAAACTAGTGTGGATAGTAAACGAGTATAAAGTCACAGATACCCCCAGAGGACATGAGAAACAAGCTCCTTGCACACTTTTGCCCAGAGGAGACTTAGGGCATGCTTCACTTTAGTTTGTCTTACATTTCTCTTATGACACTGAAGGCAGAAAAGATTTTTGTAATCGAAAATGTCAGAGAACGAAGCCAAAGATGCAAGATGCAGACGAAAACATAATCCAGGAGTTTCTGCCCTCTATCCCGATTTTCTAAACAGATGTTTTTTTCCTTCAGGAAGAAAGAAAAGCTCTCATTTCTCTTCCTCTGTCTCTCTCTTCCTCTCTGTCTCTCCATCTTTCAAGTCCAAGAGGTTGTAGCTGATAGCATGACGCGGTGTGTGTGGGGGGGGGAGGTGCGCAGGCGCCACACATCTGACCGCTCAAGTTAAGTGGCCAAATAGGAAACTCAGGGCCATACTCCAGGAACCCTCTGCACTTCAGTGGAGAGTCAAACACCTGTGCTTGTGGCTTGTGTGTCACCACTAGGGGTCCCCAAGCAGCAAGCGATGTGAACTGGGAATTGGGTAGCTGAGGCGGCCTCCCTTTGTCTGCACCCCAGGTGTGGACTCCTTTTGTTCAGAGGCTGGGCTGCTACCTGCAGCATCTGAGCTGTCTGCCGGGTAACCCCATCCTGGGCCCCCTGCACACCCCTTCTGAGGACACAGAGGGTTTCTCAGTTTCTGCCTCTAGTTGTGCCCGATGTCACCCCCAAAGAGCTAATGTTTCCCTTTAACAGGACTAAGAACCTTTGTGTTAGAAACACAGCTTCAACTACAAAGGGAAATATTTCTCACTACAACAAAGAGGCTATCGATGTTGGGAAATTGATAGCGAAAAGACCAATTTCCAGGGTACAGTGGAGTATTCGCCATAAAATATTTAAAGCTAGTTGACAGATAGCCCCACTATTCTTCTGTGAATGCCGGCCACTGGATTAATCTTGAAAGTAAGGAGTATTTCATTCTGTGTTTAGCACAGAGGAAGGGAATGACCTTCACGAAGAAACACCCCAGAGTGCCTGAAACATGGGAGCCCGGCTCCGACCACGACAGCCACATTCACCCTGTGGTGTTTTCTTGTCTGCTTTTAAACTTCAAAGGAACAGCAGAACAAAAATAAACAAATTACAACAACGTAAGAGCGACTCTGTAAACAATAAATTATACCAGCTGAAACAGCCGGTGATTGGAGGTGGGGATTACAAATATTTGCTCCATCAAAATTTTACTCTTTTAGTCTCGCCATTTCAGTTTTTCTTGTTCACAGCACAACAGTGTCATTGCATGTCGTCGACTTCTTTTTGTGCTCCAGACCTGTTGTCACCTTGTTGTCTGGTGGTCAGAGCTACTGATGTGAGAAGTCATTGGTGAACATGAGAACCCTTCATGGATTTATTTCTTAGTTTCTTAGTTTACTCCTTTATTCCATGAATATCTCCTAGCACCTATTGTGTGTAAAGAAAGCATTGTAGGGAATACAAAGGCTGGCCATATAGGGATCCTGCCCCTCGGGGAAACTCTTAATAGAGTATGGAGCTAAAATATGTTCCAAAATTACCATCAAAACAAACCAGAGTATCTGGCAGCTTAGAGGTATAGGGGAAAGACAAGAGGAATTCAGTAGAAGGAAAGCTGGATTCTGGCTTAGGGATCAGGGAAGATTCTCCAAGAAGGTGCGTTCTACTACACCTTCAACAGAACATAAGCTCCTCAGCAGGGAGAGCGCCAGAAAAGGCCAATGCTGCCAGCCCTGAGTGGTTCTGGGCACAGGGAGAAGGGGTTGTTGCATGTATGAAGGGGAGAACAGGAAATATGTTTGGAGAGGGAAGATGGGAAGGCTTTAAATGCTAAAGTAGCTTTCATGCTATCAGACTGGTAACTGCTAATCCTCAATAAAGCAAATTATTAACAAAATTCCTTTCATTCCATAAGTCTTTTAATACCTGAAGAAAGAAGGTAGATATATCTTTTAAAATTTTTTAAAGTTTTATTTATTTTTTAGAGACAGAATGGGAGCTAGGGAGGGGCAGAGAGAGAGAGAGACAGAGAGAGAGAGAGAGAGAGAGACAGAGACAGAGAGAGAGACAGAGAATCCGAAGCAGGATCCAGGCTCTGAGCTGGCTGTCAGGACAGAGCCCAACGTGGGGCTCGAACCCATGAACCGCGAGATCATGACCTGAGCTGAAGTCAGACGCTTAACTGACTGAGCCATCCAGGCGCCCTGAAGGTAGACATATCTTTAAAATATCCTACTTTTCAAATAGACCTAAGATTTTTGTAGCACCAATATTCCCTTTTCCACCGACAAATTGGCATTCGCTAGAATGAATGCACATGAATGAATGAATGAATGAATGAAATGTATGAATATCCTTATTGTTTCATCTGGAGAAATGCTTTGGAAGCTTCACAAATAGGTTCACGAGCCTACTTCATGAGGAGTGGTTAGCATCATATTTCAGCCACCTCCTCCAGACTTACTGATATTGTAAACATTTTTTTTTTTTTAACAGGGAACAGCCAGCCTTAGGCCTCTGAATCTAAGGAAAGTGATAGCGAGTAATCACACCTGCTGACTTCTCCATTTGTTGTGGCTTTAACAATCTAAATTATTGATTAACTTTCAGATTTTCATTCTGAACCTAGAGCTTTCCATTTGTTCTTCAAGATAATAGGTCTCGGAGTCCTGCTCTGCCTCATACCAACAAACTAAGTTTCCCTAGTCATCTTGTTTTTATTCAGTAGACCTGTTTTTTGGCCTTGTATCCTTCTGGCCTCTGAACCCTGTGGAAAAAAGTTAGTCTCAGTTTTATTCTGCTTTTGTACAGCACAGGGTGGCCTTGGGGTAGTGCCTTCCCAGCAAGTGCACTTTTTTCCCCTTCATCTGTCAATTTGAGATAATAAAAGTAATCTATTTCACGGGGCCATGCTTTACTTTCCCTAACTAACGACTGCAAAGCTCTGTGAAGGTAAATGTTGTCATCCAACTACAGAAATAGAATTTAACATCCTTTTGTGAGACTTCAGAGATGAATAATGAAAGCTGTTGTGTATTTCTCAGTTTGGGACAAGAAAGATACAAACCTGGGGCCAAATATGACACATTTCCCTGACAGAAGAAGTCACTGCTGATTAGTTATCTCCAGATGCAATGGAGAAAGCAGAAGTTGTTTGGATCATAGGTTTGATCTTTCAAATGCATAATTTAAAAGTCACTTACAGAACACGTATCATTTCATTGAATCCTCAGAACACCTTATATTATCAGGATTTGGGTTGCTGGTGGAGAAACTGAGACTCAGTGAGTGTAGGTAATTTGCTCAAGGTCACGTAATAAATGATGGAACCATAGTATGCATTCATGTGTTGTCTTTCTTCTTCAAACTGAGAGAGTGTCATCCTTACTAGGCAACAGAGCTAGGTCAGTCCACCATCTAAAGATCTGGAGGGATCCATAGATTACTAGTTAAGTGGATGAGTCTTTGATCAGAAAAAGTTTGAGAAAACAGGAAGTCAGTTCTGATGGAGAGCTTAATGTGGTGATGGACCATATATCCCGGAAGGACTCTAGGTTAGGCTGCAGCAAGGCTGCACTGTACAAAAGGAAAGAAAAAGGGGTGCTCGGGTCTCCTTATGCCAGGCAGGGATGTTCCAAATTCCATGTAGAGGAGGGTCAGGAAGTCTCAATGTGGCTGAGGAGGGCTCAGTAAACTGCATTTAAAAAAATGAGCCTTAATGGGAAGACAAACGGGGATGGCATCCTGAAGGGAATTAAAAAAAAAAAAAAGGTTTAAATCAACTAGAAAATGTGACACGAGTGCATATTATGATTATTCAACATTTTTCACTGTACTTTGCGTGCATGGTTGATGTGGACCCCCTAGGACTGCCGGCTGTGCCCGTGTCACTCCTGATAATTTTTAAATCGACTATGTCCTTTTAACCACGTTTTGAAAAATTGAACTGCCCCAATGTGAGCACTTTCCACTTTGCTACATAATGAGAGTACTTTTCATTCCTTTAGTGTTTGCTTTTTCCTTTGATCTATCAATTTCTGTTCAAATTTCACAGTTTTCTGTTGCTTCAGGATTGAAAGAACCGATTACCCTGCTGGGAGCCTGAAATAGAGTTAAAAAAAAAATCCGTATGATATTTCCCCCTGGTGAAATTAATTAAGGCTTAAATACAAGGGGGAAGGGACACACCTGTGCTCAAGTCTCTTCCTCTCCCACACCTAAGCAATTCCTTATCCTGAAAAGCCACAGTTAGACCTGCCGCCAAGTCTTTTGTGAGGATCCTTTACCAGACAAAGTCAGAGAACCTCTTTCTCTTGACACCGGCTTTGTGTGGGCCTGATGACATATTTGGAACGTCTCTATCTCTTTGAAGGGCAACCTCAAAAGCCCAATGGATCCGTTAGTCACTGTCCGTGGCTGGGGTACTTAAGAGCACCTGGTTGGGGCTTCCTCGGTGTTTGGAAGGTGTTCTCGGAAACACACCTTCTGGCGGGGCAGGGACCGTCGGCTCCAGAGTAACAAAGGACAATTTGGAAGGGAGCGGAAGGAGCGCTCCACCTGCCTCTCTGGCACCCCAGGCCCCTTTTTGCCTAGCACCGTGTCCTTAAGGACCTCGCCTTTGCCCTCTGTATCCCCCACCGCGGCTGTCTTCGCCGCTCCTTAGCCTGGCCACGGACAGCGAGACTTCTCCCCACTCCCGGATGCCTCCAAACCGTGGAGCCAGCCCCGCGCCCCCCGGCGGCCTCCCCGGCACCTTGGGGTCTCGCGCCCGGGTCGAGCGTCCCCCCCGCCCTGCGGTCTTCAGCCTCCTCCTCCAGCCCCAGTCGCGGGAGCTGTCAAGCCCGCGGCAGCTGAACCAGCCCCCGAGCTCCCGCGTCTCCTCTCCTTCCTTTGTGTGCGCGCGAGCGGAGTCGGGGCGGAGGGAGAAGGGGGAGGTCGCTCTGTCTGGCTCCCGCCGCCTTTGCCCGGGCTGCTCGAAGTGCGGCCGGCGAGGCGCGAGCCCGGGGGAGGGTGCGGGAGCCGGCGGGGCGCCTCGCGGCCGCCGGGGCGCGGTGGTCCCAGCCGCGCGCGAGCGCGCGCCGACCGCAGCTGGGGCTCCGCTGGAGGCGCGATCAGTCCGCTCGGGCCGCCCCCCCGGCTCTCCCTCCGCTCCGATCTACCCACTGACACCCAGAGAAGAGCGTGCAAAGGCGCCGAGAGGGACGGAAACCACAAATAAATAGCGGCGGCAGCAGCGCGTCATCTGGTGGAGCAGGAAGTGCAGGCAGAGTCCGGAGGCTGGTGCTTTCTGCGCGTCCCCAGGACTTTGCCATGGGCTGGGGGCCGCGGAGGCTGCGAGCGGCCGGGCGAGGGCAGCGGCGGCGGCGTCCGCACCGGGGCTGAGCCAGCAGCGACGCGCGGGGCGCGCGGAGATGGCAGCGTCCAGCAACTCCAGCCTGTCCGGCTCCTCGGTGTCCTCGGGTGAGTTCCAGCCCGTCGGACGCGGCGGCCGCGCTGGGTCTCTCGTCCCCTGCCTCCGTCCCTCACCCGGGGAGGGGTAGAGCCTACCTGTGGCCGTCCTGCCCCCTCTCTCGGAGTGAGGGCAGGCGTCCGGGGTGACACTTGTTTGGTTTGCCCGCACCGTGGGCGCCCCCAGCACCTCTGCGCCTGACATCTGCCAGCGCAGAGGTGGGAGAGCTGTGGCGCCCTTAGTTTGCGAACGCGAGCCTCCTGGGGACTTGGGGAGCAGCAGGCGAGAGGCGAACCGAGCAGGGCAGGCTCGCACTTTCTGGCGCAGCTGGAATCTGGGCTAGCGGGGCGCGGGAGGCTTGGGTGACGCTGGGAGCCCCGGCTCGCTGGCGGCGCGCCGCCTGCCAGGCTGGGTGCCCAAATCCCAGGCTGAGGGGAGAGAACCCTCGCTCCTCGCAGACTTGATTTTCTTTGTTTGTTTCAGAAATTAGCTCCGTGGAGACACAAGCTTGGGGCATGGCTTGAGATAGAAGTAAATGAAGGGATTCTGTCTTTCTGGTCCTGATTGAAGCGAGTTAGAGGAAAGGAGGTCGAGCCCAACCTCTGCCAATTTGCCAGTTTACAAGTGTGTGTGTGTGTGTGTGTGTGTGTGATTTTCCTATGTGGCCTCTTGAACATTTTCATATAATACTCTCCGTGATTTCACTTTCCAGGCATACATTTTGTTTTCAAGTGTGGCTGAATAAGGGGAGGGCTTCTTTCAGCTTTTTAATGGTTGATCAGCAGGACTAATTGAAGAGGAAAAAAACTGCTAATGAATTGGAAGGAATAAGAATCAACAGAACCAGACCCTCTGGTTTCTGAGTATGACAGGTTTCTAATCAGAATGATGCATTAGGTAGCATTCTTCTACCTCTCTGGTCATTGAAAACTTTAATGACAAACCTTAAAGGCATAGCTGATCAGACATTCAGCGTAGTGTGCAGCATTGAGGGGTCAAGAAGGTCTTGAAGTCCTAAGGAAAATACTCAGTATGTTAATATCGTATTAATTCCTGTTGTGTGTTTTTTACTACATGCCCTAAAAATTAAACTCCGAGGAAGAAACACCTTGGTGGGGATATTGGACAGCAAGCCAGTCATAAATCAGCCATATCTATAGATGTGTAACTAATTTAATCATACAAGGCAAGTTTGACTAAGGTGCGATTGTGATGTGGCCCAAGGTGATCCCTTGAAAGCCATCTGTTATCTTTTTGGCAGGTTTAGTTCCAGGGAAATGGCACTTCCTTTCTTGATCACTGCCAACTAATCAAAAGCACAGTGTCGTTAGGCATATGATATAGTTCAAGTTTCTGGTAGTAGCAGCCAATGGGGCAGAACAGTCCTATCTTATTAAGAGCAGCAACAAGTTGACCGCGTGTGGTTTTAATTCTGAGAACTCAGCAAATGCTACGGTGTATTTTTAGTATCCCCAAACCACGGCTGCTGCTTTTCAATTCAATTTGGTTGACTAACATTGAATTTAAAGTACAGTGATGTTGGCTTACTATTAGCATATAGTTATCCCGCTCAGAAAACTGTCCACTAGGAAAGGAACCGGTGGGGGAGAGAGGAGGCAATGGGAAAGAAGAATGGAGAAGAGACCAGGAGGCAGCATTCTCACATGATTTACTGATGCAGAAATTACAGACATGTGGCACCTGAAAGTTGAGCTCTTGGTGTAGCTGAAGAAACCTGATGAAGAAATTGAACTCATTACGTTCATTAAGAAGAACACGTGGGTTTGAAGTCCCACAGACATTTTAGATGGTGGTAATCTCCTTGCAGATAGGATACAGATGCTTCTGATGGTTCTCCTTCCTGCTTTACTTAACAGTTTTTTGAATCCTAATGGGAACTGGGAAATTAGGTAGACACCAAGATTCAGAAAGTGGGCAAGGATATAGTACTTGATGTAGATCAACCTGGCCCATGAGCTTCTGTGGCTTAATACCCCAATTAGTCAAGACACTTTATCTTGAAAAATACAAGAAACCTTAGTTCCTCTTTTTAAGCACACTTACCATGGTGTGGATCATGAATAATTCAGGTGGTGCAAGTAATTCACACCTGGGAGAAGTGTTGGGCACTGAAGAATGGAACCCATTTGTGGCGTCAGCTGTGTTCTCCCAGGCAAAGGCCAGAGTCTGAGAAAATAGGGCACTCCAATCTATTAATTTTCACAGAGGACCTACTATGTGCCAGGAAGTAAGTTATAAGCCTCAGCCGCGAGGAGGCTAAGTGAGGAAGATCATTTTAGGATTCCTTCTAGTTTTGAAGTTCTGGGATTATTGCTGAGTTCTAGCTGCACCCCCTGACCAGCTGGGTCATTGGAGGTGAATTAACTCAACTTCTCCAGGCCTCAATTTCCTCGTCTGTAAAGGAGGCTACTGCTAATCAAGGACCTACTTAGAGGAATGCTGTGTGGACTAAATGAGATACTGTGTATACAACATTGAGCACAGGGCACGGTATTTAGTGTTTGGGTGAATAAATTTTGCTCCTTTGAGGAATGAAATAGAAAGCACTTCATGGTCAGACTTTAGGCACAGAAATAAGTCCAACACATATAAAACTTGCCTCTTATATTGCACGCTAAATTTGGTCTTGAGGTTTTGGTTCCATTAAATAAACATTGTTAAGTGTATTTTAGGTTTCGGGCATTGTCCCAAGTGTTTGGAATAGATGAATCAAGGTCCTTTCCCTCACCATCAGCAGAGGTGGGCAACAAATAGTAGTCTATTCCAGTTGGATAAAATGAGTTATGTGGAGGAGAGTACAAGAAGGAGAGTGATTCCTTCAGTCTGCAGGGGTCAGTGGAGGTGACCTATGAATTGGGGCTCAAAGGGTACATGGGATTTTTCCAGAGAGGAGGAGGCAGGGGAAGGCATTTCAGGAAGAGGGAAGAGCTTCGGCAAAGGCCTGGAGATGGGCTAATTTTTAGCTTCCTTTCTTAGGGCTATTGATCCATTTTCGAGGTGGTGTCTCTGGACAGTTATGCTTCTAGACCCATAAGCAGCATCACACGTGGAGGGACTACATCACTTACTCTTGGTGCTGATGTAAGAGGTTTTCTTTCTGTTCAGGTGGCAATGGGTTTGATGGAACAGCTCTGGAAGCCTAAGGACGTGTTTGGGCGATTGAGCAGTAAAAAAGGAACTGTTGATTTTATAGTGAATAACATATGGAGAGGTGAACTCAAATAATATGGGTTAAACCTCCCTTCGAGGAATAGATGTGGAAGATTTAGGTTTGGTTGTGTTTGCAAAGAGAGTAAAGAGCTAATAACTCACTCAGCATTAAGCTCAAAGTTCTCTGATCTTTGTGAGAACACATTTTCACCTGCTGGTGTTAAATCACACCACCCACGTGTGCCCTTCGTTCTGCCTTATCAACTGAGACACAACAAATGAAATAATCAGGTTAAAATAAATTTTTAAACACATTTTCCAAGAACTGTTCAGAAATTTTCTTCTGGAATATTCAATTATGTGTAGAAGAAACTGCTTTGCCTTTGTTTTAATGATAACTGCCAGTAATTAAATTTCACAATCACCTAGATTGGCAGGATGGTTTGATTACCTTTATTGTTTTAAATGGGGGAGAAAACTCACTATCCTTATGCTTTTACTCTAGCCTGTGGTACTTGATCATATTCTGAAATAAACAATGGTTGATTTGCAAAATAGTTTTCTTAATAATAATCATGGGTTATATTTGCTTTTATAATTGAAATAAGAACTTTTTGCATTTTTAGTGATTTGATTGCCAAATGGTAATTTCAGTGTTTAAAAAAAAACAACTCAAGTAAAGTAATAAAGAAGCTCTGAGATCTTTTCCAGTAACTGAACAAGGTAAAAATTAAATATTAAAGGGACCCCTGGGATACGAAGTTGTTAAGATTTTGAGAACGTAAACACACTGTATTATAGAAATGAAATCAACCTAGACTTTTTAAATTAAAATGCAAATGGAAAAAGGTAAAAATCAGTATTTATGTGCAGAATCATTGAAACCTTAATTGGGAACAGAACATTCCTGAATGGATTGAGGGACTTAGTCCTCCAGGTTTTGTACAACAGTAATGCAGGCCAAATAACGCTATTTTCTGCTGTCACACTAGCTTGATCCTAGAAGTGATAAATAGGAATTTTCATTACCCATTATTGGAGGGTCAGCACCAGTGACATATACAAATCTTTCATTCCCTAGATGCAGGAGGTGAAACTGAACTACAATAATGCTGCCAAGACATATAGGTGTGATTATAAACTCCATGGATCCAGTGCTACAAAATAGGGTATCTTTGTTGAAACAGACATTGACACTGACAAATCATCTTTTGAATCCCTGAATGATTCAGAAATAATCAATTTTGTCTAAAAAAAACCTTTCTTTACCTTTGTTTTAGTGACAACTGCTGGTAATTTAATCTCAGAATTACCTAGAGGGTCAGGAAGGCTTGGTTACTTTTGTTATTTTAAATCACCAAAAAAAAAATTGCAAATGAAAAAAATCACAAAGCTAACACTAACATCCTGAAAAAAGTCCTACACTTCCTTTTTTGTTTCTTTTAATGTTTATTTTTGGTAGATAGAACACAAGAGGAGAGGAGAGAGGGGGACACAGAATGTGAAGCAGACTCCAGACTCTGAGCTGTCAGCACAGGGCCTGATGCGGAGCTTGAATCCATAGACCATGAGATCATGACTTGAGCCGAAATAGGACGTTTAACCGACTGAGCCCCCCAGGTGCCCTGAAATCCTCCACTCCCATGAGGAGCACTGTTCTTTGCTATTTTTCTAGTGACCTTCCCACACTTCATTTTTACTTATTAGATTTTTCACGGTCCCTTTGTGGTGACCCAGATGAACCCAGTGATAAACTGAGAGGAAGGACTCTTTACTGTATGTTTGCTGGTTTTGACAAGGGCCCACAGAAATGTGTGCTTTTACTAAAACGCCAGGTCTCCCTCCCCCTAATCCCCCATGGAGGGTTTTGAAAGACCCTGCCATTTGTTCAATTTTTGGGAGATGCAAACACCAGGCCAAGTTGGTGAGGGATGTAACTGCAGTGTGTTCCCTGAGCCTCACCCCGGGGCTTGGCCTGAGTGGCAGTCCCGCTGAGGGCCGTCTGCTGCTCTGCAGGGCCTCCTGTTTTTGCACAATGATCAAAATAGCCGGGCATCAGGTTTGGAAAATCTACACGTGAGTAGTGTCACATTGGTGTGGTTTGGAAAAGAGTTTTTACCAGAAGATCGAGATTCTTGCCAAGACCGTTAGAATCAGGGAAAGAGAAAGGGACCCAGGGATGGACGTATGATTAATAGCACCCGTCTATCACCCACCGATCATTAATGTTTTATGAATGTTTTCACATTTCATGGCTCCTGAAGTATGTCATTTAATTTTCACAATGAATGGCTTCCCTCCTTCCTTGCTCTCTTCTTTTTATGTTTCTCACCTGTTATGTTGGTCAGATTTCTGTTTAGAATGTTTTTTTCCATAAATGCTGCATTTGATCTACTTTAGTAGTTTCCAAGTCCTCTAAGTACATTCCTGTTTCTTTTTCCATTTGCTCCGTGAGAATGGAAGCCGGAATGCTGTTTCTCCCATGGATTCTGGTTCAGGCAGTCGAGACGGATGTCTGTGTGCTGGTGCAGGCCGGTTGGTGTGACAGTACACACTTGTGTGTCTCAAAGTTACTAAGGAAAGCAGAGGTGTATTCAAGGGCTCCATGGCTACGGGAAAATCCGGTTAGGAATGTGCAGGTCCCACGGGCTCTCAGGACTGCAGCGGGACCCACGTGTCTGTTGACTGTGATCTGAGGTCGAAGACCTGGCCTGCATACATTGCCAAGTGGTGATAAAACTTTTCAGCTCTGTACCCAGGGAGGGGCATCCACCAGCTGCTTGTGCAAACAGCCTGTGTTCCCCCTCATTTATTATTAATTGAACACCTTTGTGGGGGCCGATCTTCCAATATGGTCTTTACAGTATGGTGTAATTACAGCCTGGCCTTGCTTCAATAGTTTGGCCTGTCAAAGTCACCCGACCTCAGCCCTATAAAGTGTTATTTTAAATCATCCAACGTCTACGTTCCCATAGACATTCTCTAATAAAGGTGTTCAGTGAATAGCCTTACTTAAAATGTAATCAGCTCAGGTCAGAGGTTACATCGATTAGACTTCTGGAGTTGAGACACTGTCTACACGTCGTACAGGCTGCCAGTCAGCCCCTGCCTTGGTGGGCCTGCTGGAGAGAACAGTTTTTCAGGAGGAGAGGCTAGATGCCATTTGGCTGGCAGAACCCCTCCCCTCCCCCCCAGAATCTGGATAAATGGTCTGCTTTCTTGGGCTGGAGAGAATTTTCACATTCTGCAATGTGTCTTCATTAGATGTTGCAGGAAGAGCCTGAACTCAGAGTCAGAGGATCTGGACACTGAAACCTGTATGTATGTATGTATGTATATATATATATATATATGTATATATATATACATACATATACACATACACACATAAAGTTTATATATATATATATATATATAAAGTATATTTTTTTGAGATAGAGGGAGAGAGAGAGAATCCCAAGCAGGCTCCACAGTGTCAGCCCAGACTCTGATGTGGGCCTTGAACTCCTGAACCGTGAGATCATGCTCTGAGCCAAAATTAAGAGTCAGACGGTTTTACTGACCACCGAGGTGCCCCTGGACACTGAAACTTTTAACCAAGGCATTTAAACCCTTGGGCAGGACACCTAAGCCCTTATAAGGCTCTTAAACCCTTGGTCAGAGGCTTTAAGCCCTTAACCAGGACCCTTGGGCCCTTAACCAAAGTTCCTAAACCCTTAACATAGTCCGTTAAACCGGGTACTTAACCAAGCCCTACAACTAGCTAGGTATGTGACCTTTGGTGAAATTAGCCTCTCTGAGCCTTAAATACCTCTCTGCAAACTACAGCTGTGACAGCCTGTTTCCTGGAGTAGATGTGAGTATTAACAGGGTGAGGAAGCATTGTCTCCCACAGATGTGGCTATTCTACCTGCCCAGTTGACGTCAATGTCTCCCACCCTTCCCCCCCTCCTACCCTTAATATCTGTGAGCTTTAGTTCTCTGATCTTTAAACCAGAAAGAGTGACAGTGACAGCTGATGAACGTATCCCACAGGATTGTCATTCCTGAAGTACTGTTTGGGAAAATGCTTACTAAATTATAAAAGCAACTAACAATTCTGAATGGTTGCCCTGTGTCACCCTGTTTACATGCAATCCTCAGAGTGTTTCTTTGAGGTAGACAGAGTATCCCCTTTTGCAAACAAAGAGGTTAAGTTCATCGAGGCCACAGGGCTTGGATTCAGGGTGCTGCTTTGGGAGCAAAGTGTACTTAATTTCAAAGATCATGGTTTTTTCCCTCTTGAAACATACACGTTGGTTTTTGTCTCTGTTTTTAAAGCATCTGACAGTAAGGCTTAAGGCTGAAATGCATGTTCATTGTTAACAGAGAAAATACAGTTAATATACTTCCTTCTGTTGCCCTGGTAGTTATCCAGACCCACATCCAGCCTGACCCAAGCTTATTGTCACAGGTGTTAGGAACTGGGAGGTGTTACCAAGGCACCTAGGAGATGGGATTTATGGGTCTCTACTTAAGAACAGCCTCACAAAGTGAAGGGGATATAGGTGTTCATTGTTCTATTCTTGCAACCTTCCTACGGTTTGAAAATTTTCGAAATGAAAGAAAAAAGACAGCGGGGGGAGGGGTGTGGGGAAAGAATAGTGCTACTAAGTACCTAAGTACTAAGAATAGTACTACTTTGTATCCACTTGATTCTTTTCTCCACTGGAGTTTTAAAAGCATTCCACTTTGAGCTTTTCAAGTCTTGGGATCCCCTCAGGAACCTCCCAGATTCTGAATCTTCGGGGAAGAATACGTATTTATTTTAAGTGAAAAAATAAAGGAACTGAAATCACAGAAGGCGTTCAGGTAGACCAGATGCAACATTTCCTACCTGACAATGTTTATTTTGTTTTGTTGTTTTTTTTCATGGCAAGCTGGTTTAACTTTACGTTTCATTGTTGGTTTCAAGTGAGGGGGAAGCTTGCAGGTTCCAGAATTACCTAAGTAAGAGATTGAGTGTCGAGGAGCTCCAGGACTGCCCAGGGCCGCTCAGCAAGTTGGTGGTGGAGCTCGAGCTGCAACTGACATCTAAGACCCACATTCCCAGAACATTCATTCTCAATCCCCCCTTCCTGGCTGATCCCAGGGCATAGCATTATCCTAAGAGAATTTCTTACCACTGTTTTTTGGTTTTTTGGTTTTCTGTCTGGCTTCATTGAGGCTATTCTATTATTTAATATTTTCAAAACAGAAGTTATAAAGTGCTTTGTATTTTAAGTGAGACTTAAGTCTCAAGGCTGTGATGCCAATAGAGGCACAAAGACTGAAGTGACCTAGCATCTGCCCTCACTGTGTATAGCTAACTATATAGAGCTGTGCTGTCCAGTAGGGTAACCACTAGCCACATGTAGCTCTTTACATTTACATAAATTCAGTCCCTCTGTTGCATGAGGCACATTTCAAGTGCTCAATAGCACGTGTGGTTAGTGGCTGCCATATTAGACCATACAGAAATAGTACAGTTCCACCATTCTGTGGAAGATTCTACTGGGCAGCACTGGTAAACAGGGAAGGTGATTCTAAGATAGGGACATTACCAATGTAAAATTAAGAAGCTAAGGATATGGGGAGACTGAGTGGCTCAGTCGGATAAGCGTCCAGCTTTGGCTCAGGTCATGATCTTGTGGTCGGTGAGTTCGAGCCCTGCATGGGGCTCTTTGCTGACAGCTCAGAACCTGGAGCCTGCTTCAGATTCTGTGTCTCCCTCTCTCTCTGCCCATTCCCCACACATGCTCTGTCTCTCTCAGTCTCAAAAATGAATACATGTTTTTTTTTTAAAAAAAGCTAAGGATAGAAAATTTGATAGTGTTCTCCCGTTTCTGTATTTGCTCTGTGTGCTACTTAGGTTATATTACACTAGTTTTGGGAATGGGCTCTTTTTTTAAAGTAATTTTTTCATCATTTTCAGGGGGACAGTGGAATGACAGCTAGAGGATAGTGTTGGGGAGAGTAGTGAAAATGTTTATAAACGCTTCTAGCCTTGAAGTTGGATTCAAGCTTTTTAAAAAATGGTCTATAGTTTCCCTAATGGCAACTCTATTTCTTAAAAAAAAAAAAAAAAGAGTCCCACAGTGAGTTATAATTTCACCCTCAAAGAGGAAAAAAAAAAGCCCATGATCAGAAATAGTTTGGATCTTATAATTGTACATCTTCCAAAACATCATAAAGAAAATAGGAAAATTGTGAATGTGTGGACTGAGGTTGCTAGTGGCATATCCAAGCCATGCTATTTAAAGGAGATTTTCTTTTTTTTTTTTTTTTTGGCAGACATGTTAGATTGTATTTATTTTTACAAATAGTTTACTGTCAAATTAGTTTCCACATAACACTCCGTGCTTATCCCCACAAGTGCCCTCCTCCATACCCATCCTCCCCTCCCCCCACATCCATCAGTCCTCAGTTTTTGTCAGCATTCAAGAGTCTCTCGTGGTTTGCCTCTCTCCCTTTCCCCCACCATTTCCCCCCCTTCTGCTCCGCCTTGTTCCTCCGTCAAGTTCCTCCTAATCCTTTTAAAGGAGATTTTCTACTAACTTGGCCATCAGCAAACCATTTGTCTAGAAGTATTTTACTTCTGGAAAAGGCCCACATATGGGGCAAAGCAATTGCACTGGTCTTTAGAAAATAATATTAGCTTTTGGACTTTTTGGCACATTTAATTGGAAGAAAGTGGGTGCCAATAAGTTGCAGGAACATGACCGTTCCTACGAAAAGGAACCTACCCTTCTCCTTGAGCTTGAACTTCTGTTACTGTCCTCAAGTGCATCAAGGAAATGGAAATATAGATGGTATCTTTAGAGGGTCAAACAACTGTCAAGAAATAGGTTGAGGCCACTGGATTCAAACATAATAGCTAGAGGACTATAGCATGTATGGCTTAGTCCTTGACGTAACTCAGATCATAAATTCAGGGCGGTATGAATCACAGGATCACTTGATCACTGTCTGCAATTCTTTTCTCATCAGAGGTCTGGTACCTGGATTTCCTCTTGTCCTTTGTAATCTTGGGACAGGCTGAACGCTGAGAGTATGGCTTTACTGGTAAATCTTCTGCAGCAAATACTAGAATGTGTGGCTGCAAAACTGACCTATCACAATCTCCAGACTGAGCCCTGCACTGCCTTATATGGTAGCCCTGTGGGCTATTCAGGTCTTGAAATGTGGCCAGCGTGATGCAAGTGTAAAATACCCACCAGAGTTTGAAGCCTTAGTACAAAACACAAAGGACATAACATATCTCACGAACAGGCTTGTTCTATGGCTTAAATATTGAACCGATAACGTTTTATGGGTATTCAGTTCTTAAAAAAAAAAAAAAAGGTATTTTGAAAATCACTTTCACCTGTTCAAAAATGTTTAATGTGGCTGCTAGACTATTTAAAATTAGATAACGGCTCACATCACACTTGTGATGTGATAGCCACTATGCTGGATGACTCCAGTGAGAATGGTCAAGCCTTTATCATAGAATCCACCACCCAAAACCTGCTGATTCACTGTCCCATGGCTCTCCTAGTTGGAGCGCTGTGCCCTCTCTAAGCCAGAAAGGTACCCTCCCTTCACTGAGGCCCCATTCAGCTCCCAATCTCAGGTCCCTGGTTTGTTTTAGTGCCAGACCTTGAGAGATATTCTTCATTGTCTAGGTCTGTACGGAGATGTTGAAACGAAATAACACAGAGGGACAGAGTGGCTCCATCAGATTCTTATTGATACAGGTTTTGTGCCTTGTTTGATGCTTTCCTATAACTTGAGACTTCACATATTTACGTGTTAGAGTTCTGTGCACCCCTCTTTCCAAAGAAAGCCTGCAGTGCTAGGAAGTTGGGAAGAGAAGCTTGAGAGAACAAGGAACACATTTTTCTCCTGACCTACGTAGAAAATTCTCATCTGATCATGTTCCTACTGAGACTTCTTGCCATGAAAATGCATCTGTGTATAAAACACGTACGTGTGTGATATACGTCTGTATGCATGGATATATGTCTATGCGTGTGTGTGGGTATATGTATACCAAGAAAGCAGAAGTGGATTAGGTTTCAAAAAGTTATTTCCAAGCAAATATATAATATGTAAGTTAATATCAAGGGAAAGGCAAAGTCAAGCCTAGTATTACTTTTAGTAATGAAAATACTCACTTGGGATTATGCTAATGATGTGTAGATATTAATACACATAATTCGGCTGCCTAATATTGATTTAAGTTGCTCATTCAAATTCACTTTATTATGGAAAAATTAGCCATTTTGTTTTATAGCGTCTGTCCCTGCAGACGGTGAAACTGTTAAGCCATGTTTATTGGGTAAATAACACTATTTTGCTGTCTTTCATATGCAAAGAGAGTATTATACTGTCTCCCACAGGAAGTGTGCTGTGAGTTATTACTTTCTGGCTGGGGACCTGTTTAGTTCAAGCCAGGTGTCCTCTCTGTTATCTCCCTCGTGATCAGTGTCCAAGGTCGAAGTACTGTCAGTGATCAGGGCACAGAACTTTTTTTCTTTTATGTGACGTTAATATGCCCGAGGCTTGATCTTTATCATATGAGAGCCCTATGCTAGTTTTAAGCAGCCAAACTAACCCACACGCCTTTTTCTTTTTTTCCAAACATGAATTCTTCCTCAGTGGAAAAAAAGCAACTGACAGGGGCTTTGTAAACTCTCTTGAAATAATATCAGATTAAAATTAGGAACATAACCACAGCAAATCCTAGGCAATTACAAATGGAAGACGTGATTTGGAATTAGACAATGTAATTTGTCGTAAGAATATAATAATTGCCACAGTACTTATTTGGTTCTGCATTCTAACCCCAGTAATGACACTAAGGGGTATTTTGTAAGGAGTCTCAGAAGCTTTTCAAGGAAGACATGCCCTGTGGACGTCTTACTTTTCACAAATAGCTGAGTGTACATCTGTCACTCTGGAATTCATATAGACCTGTTTCTGAGAGCGTATGTAGTTTCAGCTTGTGGTCCTCCTTATAGTAATGAGTTCCATGCATTTTCCACCCATCGAGTGGACCGATATTTCTTTTTATTGCTTTAAATTTGACTCTCTGAAACTTATTTCTAACATACAACCTTGGGTTTTATAAATAAATGTGGGTTGACCAGAACCCTAGACTTCAAGAATGGTGTTGTGTATGGGACGCCTGGGTGGCTCAGGTGGTTAAGCGTCCAGCTTTGGCTCAGATCATGATCTTGCAGTTTGTGGGTTTGAGCCCTGGCTTTGGGCTCTGTGCTGACGGCTCAGAGCCTGGCTTGCTTCGGATTCTGTGTCTCCCTCTCTCTCTGTCCCCTCTCCTGCTCGCTTGCGTGCGTGCACGTGTTCTCTTTCTCTCTCAAAAATAAACATTAAAAACCTTTAAAGAAAGAATGATGTTGTGGGACAAGTGTTGGAAAGCTGGGAGCTGGCCCAATTGCTTGTGTTAATTTGGACCCCTCTGAATTTTCTCATCCATAAAATGGGTTAATAATACTTGGGAAAATCAAATGGGATAGTGTCTGTGAAAGAAAAGTGAAAATTGAAAACTTGTGAATGAAACATAAACACCTCTGGTGTCACGAAGTTCCATTCTTCTATAGATGCTCTGTTCCTTTTCCGGGTGATAAATAATCACTCGGAGTTCATAACTGTCTAATAGAACTTGAAAAATCTCCTCTAAATATATTACCTAGCTGTTTTGCTCTTCACCAGCCTTTCAAAGCCTTGAAGTGTAAGCCCATCAGTTTAGAATTTTTCCATTCTGTGCAAGATTCCACCGGGTATCCCACTTTCCCATAAACATTTAAAACTAGCCCAGACATCTCTCATCCAAAGAGACACCACTGTTTATACCTTCTGATCCAGAGGAGTGGCTCCTTTTGAAATTAAATTTGGTGTCCTATTCAATCTATGCAAATAAATCTCTGCAACAGACATGTAAGTTACAACACATAGCAGAACTCTCCAAAGAGAGTCAACTCAGTCTGGGAATATCACCTACCCTTGCATCTACCTGGGTATTCTCTCCCTTCCTTCCCTCCCCATCTTTCACTCCCTTCCTCTGAAAGGAACCACTGTGAATATCCTGTTTACTATTATCTTGGTTTTCCTTCTTTCTTTAAATAATTTTATCCCATCACCAAAATCCATGCTTTGCAGGCAGATGTTTTTGTCTGTTCTGCTCACTGCCAATCTCCAGTACCTCGAACAGTGTCTTGCTTGCAGGTGGCACTCAATAATTGTTGAGTAAATGAATAGATCTATATCCCAGGGACTCTATCATAGGGATGCTGCGATAGCCCCTCCTTTATCTCTTGTATGTAAATCAATTCTGTAAGGGCCCCATCACTGGTTCACTTTAGCCACATGCCTTTAATGCTTTTTAGAAAATTAGGGTTTTTTTAAAAAGAGAAACTTATAATATGGAATATTTGCACTTAGGTGCAGGAGGAGACTCTCAACAAAATCATATAGACTTTTTCCCCCACTTGGAATTCTTTTATTTATTTATTTATTTATATTTTTAAAATATAATTTATTGTCAAGTTGGTTTCCATATAACACTCAGTGCTCATCTCAACAAGTGCCCTCCTCCACGCCCATCACCCCCCTTCCCCTCTCCCCCACCCCTATCAGCCCTCAGTTTGTTCTCAGTATTTAAGAGTCTCTTATGGTTTGCCTCCCTCCCTCTCCTTAACTGTTTTTCCCCTTCCCCTCCCCCATGGTCCTCTGTTAAGTTTCTCCTACTGCACATATGAATGAAAATGTAAGGTACCTGTCCTTCTCTGCCTGACCTATTTCACTCAGCATAATACCCCCGAATTCCATCCACATTGCTACACATGGCCAGATTTCATTCTTTCTCATTGCCATGTAGTATTATTGTATAGGTAAACCACATCTTCTTGATCCATTCATCAGTTGGTGGACATTTAGGCTCTGTCCATGATTTGGCTATTGCTGGAAATGCTGCTATGAACATTGGGGTCCATGTGCCCCTATGCATCAGCACCCCTGTATCCCTTGGGTAAATTCCTAGCAGTGCTATTGCTGGGTCATAGGGGAATTCTATTGTTAACTTTTTGAGAAACTTCCATACTGTTTTACAGAGCGGCTGCACCAGTTTCCGTTCCCACCAACAGTGTAGGAGGGTGCCCGTTTCTCCACATCCTCGCCAGCATCTCTAGTCTCCTGATTTGTTCATTTTAGCCACTCTGACCGGTGTGAGGTGGTACCTCAATATGGTTTTGACTTGTATTTCCCTGGTGATACGTGATGTTGAGCATTGTTTCATGTGTCTGTTGGCCATCTGGAGCACCTGGATGTCCTCTTTGGAGAAGTGTCTGTTCAAGTCTTCTGCCCATTTCTTCACTGGATTATTTGTTTTTTGGGTGTGGAGTTTGGTGAGTTACTTATAGATTTTGGATATTAACCCCTTTTCCGATCTGTCATTTGCAACTATCTTTTCCCATTCCGTTGGTTGCCTATTAGTTTCGTTGATTGTTTCCGTTGCCATGCAGAAGCTTTTTATCTTGATAAGTTCCCAGGAGTTCATTTTTGCATTTGATTCCCTTGCCTTTGGAGATGTCACATAGATTTGTCTGAACCAAGACTGCTTCTTAAACTTGATTTGTAGTTCACAACTACTTTTTAGGAGTGAATAGTGAACCACTTAAGGAATATAAGTAGCAAAGCTAGAGCTGAACAGGAAAAGCTACAGCAAAGATTTTACAAAGTGATATAGTGCATGTGCTACAACGGTAGCAAACCTTGTAAACATTATGTGAAAGAAGCGGGTTACAAAAGCCTACCTATTGTATGATTCCACATATATGAAATGTCTGCAACAGGCAAATCATAGAGACAGAAAGCAGATAAGTAATTTCCTAAGGCAGGGAGGGCTGGAGAGAAATTGGAGTGACTGCTAATGGGTCTGGGGTTTTCTGGTGGGAATGATGAAATTGTGGTAAGGGCTGCACATCTCGGTAATATACTAAAAGTCACCAAACTGTATACTTTTAAACAGGTGAATTGCAGACTATGTGAATTACATCTCAACAAAACTGTTACTTAGAACAAGGTGGGGAAATGGGCAGAGTAGGGCTGAGAAGGTAAAAACGTTGTAAAATTAGGAGACCGGGTGGTGGGGGAGCCTCTACAGATCGGGTCTTCCTGGATGGATACTCTTAATCACCTAGGAGACGGTTCATTGCATATTCACTGATAGCAACACAGGTGGCTGTGTGCATATCCTCTTCTCATTTTTATTTTCGGAGTTGCCTTTTTCTGTCAGTCCCCTACCTCCTCAGAAGATGTTCTCTGTGGTTGGTTCTCAGGGTCAGCTTGGCCTGTACTCTACCATGCTTCCTTCCTCCCTGTCCCCAAAGGCTGTGGTGTCCTCTCCCTCTGGCTGAGGAATGGGGTCCAGCAGCAGGTCTTCTCTGCTAATGCAAAGCAATTCGTGCATTTCTCATGACTAGTTAATTAGATTTTTGTACAGCTTTTCAAGCCCCAGGCATAAACTCTTATGCCCTCAAAGCAGAATATGAGTCATCTGGGAACCAAGTTTCCTACCGTGTAACCTTGGTACTGCTGAGTTTACTAGTACCGTGATGCCTCTGTGGCTCTCTCCAGATGCCCCCACTGGACGGACGCATGTGCAGACGTTTCCAGGGGTATCCTCTGCTGGCTCTTTTGTTGTTTCATAATCAAAGAATGGGCACGCTTTGATCATGTGAGATCACAGCACTGTACTGTAAATACTTTGTTAGAAAGACTAGCATAGTCCGCAGGTGCAGCTATCTCAGATGTTAGTAGTGTTTGCTTTAACCCTGAACGAGCAAAGAAACGTGCAATTTGATCAGATATGATCTACACTATGAACATTTCAAATATGACGTTTTCCAGAACCATATATAGTTCACGATAAGGAATCTAACCATATGCATTGAAAAATACCTGCTGTTTTGAGTGGCAGCTTGTTGGAAAAGTCCCTTTCCTCTCCTCCCCCAAGTTCACTGACTCCTGGGATAAGGTATACTTTCTGCTGCTTGGAGGAGGATCGGGCTCTTGTGGAGATAAAGATCTGCATCTTTGGGGAACAGAGTCCCTGGGCGGCCACTTTCACGGGCAGGCTGCAATCTTCAGTGGCCCGCAGGAGTTTGTAGTAAGATTGGCGCCACCTCAAAGCGTTCATGGCTTGTCCTTCCTCCTCGTGGGACAATAAAGACAGGCACCCCCACAAAATACAGATACCTATTCATGGGAGTTCAAGGGCAAAGCAAGTACTGAAACATCCTCTTCCTTAAGGTCTTGTTCAGAGTATTTTCCTGGCAGCCGGAGGAGGAAGTGGGCCTGCGCTACAGTGGATTTGCTGTTCTGTGTCCTCCCTCGGGGGAAATCCGGTTGTCCTGGGTTCCCTACAACAAGAGCACACGTAGGCAAGGTGTCGTGCCAGGTGTTGGCCTCTGCAGCTGCTCTCACATTTCACTCCAGGGACACGGATCTTCTTCCTTGATCCTCCTACGGGGGTTCTGCTTTATCCGTGGTTTTGCTTTCTGAGGTTTCACTTCCCCGTAATCAAACGCGCTTTGGGAGCAGACGCTCCTCTTTCTGATGAATCGGCAGGCCAATGGCAGCCTAGCTCGACCTCACAGACCCTGGGTCAGCCAGCTCGTCTCATCACGTGGGCATGTCCTCAGCTCAAGTCATCCCAGGAAAAAGGGTGAGTACGGTGCAGTAGTTTGAGAGAGAGATCGTATTTACATAACTTTTATTATAGTATACTGCTATAGTTTTCTGTTTCCTTCTTAGTTACTGTCTTTAATCTCTTACTGGGCCCAGCTTGCAAACTGAACTTTATCATAGGTATGTACGTTCAGAAAAAAAAAAGTATATACAGGGCTCAGTACTACCTGTGGATTTAGGCTTCCGCTGAGGATCTTGGAAGGCATCCCCCCTTGCCCACCCCCACTCCTTAGATAAGGAAGGGACCACTGTACTCTCTAAGGTCACAGGCCAAAGTTTCCTGCACAAAAGCTGCTATTCGTGCAGCTTTTCTGGTGCTGACCCCAAAATGCATAAGGCGTTCATACCTCCTATCTGCCTCCTAGGAACATGTCAGGGGGTAGTAATTGTACGGGCTAGGGTGCTTCTGCTGTAAATACAGAAAACCCTGTAGAGGTGAGAGATAGGGTAACTAAACCACTGTCAGCTTCCCTGCAGTCTATTGGCTCTTGGTGGAGGGGCTTTGTTCTTTGCTTCCCTTTCCCTCTCCTTTCGGTATCAAGATGACAACGGCATTACCTGGCATCACAGGTAGAAAGAGTAAGGGAGGGGCCCCTAGGTGGCTTAGTCAGTCAAGCTTCTGACTTCTGCTTAGGTCATGATCTCATGGTTGGTGGGTTCAAGCCCTGCATCGGGCTCTGTGCTGACAGCCAGCTCAGAGCCTGGAGCCTGCTTTGGATTCTGTGTCTCCCTCTCTCTCTGACCCTCCCCTGCTCGCTCGCTCGCTCGCGCTCTCTCTCTCTCAGAAATAAGTAAAACATTAAAAAAAAAAAAAAAAAAAGGAAGAGTAAAGGAGTGGCTCAATTGGTTGAGCATCCGACTCTTGGTTCCTGCTTAGGTCATGATCTCACGGTTTGTGGTCCAAGACCTGCATCAGGCTCCGTGGTCAGAGCATGGAGCCTGCTGGAGAATCTTTCTCTCCTCTCTCTGCCCCTCCTTCTCCCTCAAAATAAATGTTAAAAAATAAAAGAGTAAAGGAGTACACTTCCCCCCACTCTCTGGAAGTAGAGTGCGTATGAAAGCTTTTGTAGGCAAAATGACCCAAAGCAAAGAGGCATTTGCCATTCATTTATATGGAAAAATTTGTGAGCATTCCCAGACTCCCCAAAATAACCTCTTTTTGATTTCTCTGATGCCTTAGGACACATCTTGCTAGTGGTTGTACAAAGTAAATCAAGGCCAAACACAGATGCTCACAGACATGGTTCAAAGCTATGTGGCTAGAAGAGGGGGTGTTGGGTGTAGTTTTGGGGACGGAACTCGGTGGGACCACTCTCACCGCTGGGGGTCTGCACTACTTTTATAACTGCTCACTACAAAACTAATGCTGAATGCTATCTTTGCTTTTCACTTTTTTTTGGCGACCGCACGAGACCTTTTTTGGATTTCTTTCAGTTAGTGAAAATGTAGGTTAATGGATGTCTTTTGTAAAAGGGAAATGGCATCATGCAAACTTTTGAACAGCGGGGGATACCTTCAATCTCCTACTCCTGGCTGTGTGAAAAGTGGGAGAACTTTTTTCAGAAGCTCCCCTTCCCCCAGCAGATTTCCCCTTGTCTCATGGGTCACAGGATTGTCACATGCTCAGATGCAAGGCAGGAAACTCAAGTTGCATGGTGTCCAGTCATAAGCTCCTTCCAGGAATGGGGATGGGGGCCAGCCTCTCCGAAAGGGGTGAGGACACCTGAACAGAGCAGGGTTCTGTGAAGCAGGACAGAGGAGTCCAGAGTCGTGGCACAACAGTGTCACGAATGTCCTCAGCCCTTGGACTCTCTAAGGATTTACACCACAGAAATACTGAGCCTTCTAAGAAAGCTGGCCTTTCACATTCAAAGGACTCATTATAGTCTAGTTGAGAACCAAACAGTTAATGAACTTATTCAGTCTGTACTAATATTCACTTTGTGATTAACATGTTTCTGCTTCCCTTCCAAATTAAAAAAATTTATTTTTAAAATGTGTATTTTTGAGACAGAGACAGAGCATGAGTGGGGGAGGGGCAGAGAGAGAGGGAGACACAGAATCTGAAACCGGGTCTGGGCCCTGAGCTGTCAGCACAGAACCCAGCGTGGGACTCAAACCCACAAACCGAGAGATCATGACCTGAGCCAAAGTCGGAAGCTTAACCGACTGGGCCACCCCGGCGCCCCTCTTCCCTTCCAAATTAACGTGACTGACAGCTTTTACTGATGCTTTTGCTTTTACTTGTTAGTGCCTTATGGATTGAAACACTTTGTTTTATGGTTATGGAAAAATATAGAGTTGATTCTGGATGGATTCTGTAGCTCTGATGAAAAGCTGGACAGTAAGGATCAAAGGTTTTGATTCTTGACTGACTTTAACCTCCCTGGGCCTGGTGTAAGTTGAAATTGTTTTATTAGAAATTCAGGGAAATAATAGTAGATAATTCAACCACTCCTGGTTGCTAGGGCAAGGAATTTTGAAAGCTTTGATTTATGAAAAATGGCAATCATTAGCAGCTCTTTGTTTTTCAAACAGAGAGCCCTGCAAATTGTCAAGTCTTGAGTAGAATAAATAGATGATTGGCACCTAGTTGGAGAAAGAATCTCAGGTTGTTTCTGAAGAAAAAAGAATAGGCAGAAGGCTTTTGGAGAGCAGGTTCCCATTTTTCCTTTAAAAACCATTTTTTAATGTTTATTTTTGAGAGAGAGAGACTGCACAAGTGGGCGAAGGGCAGAGAAAGAGAGAGGGAGACACAGAATCTGAAGCTGACTCCAGGCTCTGAGCAAAAGGCACAGAGCCCGATGTGGGGCTCAAGCCCACGAACTGTGAGATCATGACAGGAGCTGAAGTCAGACGCCCAACTGACTGAGCCACCCAGGCGCCCCTCCCATTTTCCTTTTTTACGGCCAGAAAGTGTAATGATCATCGGGCAAGGAGTCATATGACCCAGCACTGTGCCAGTTCTATCCAGCATTTGCTTTCCATATGGCCCGGAGCACATCACATTATCATTTTGTAACTTTTTGATGCTCATCTTAGAATTATTAGGTCGGACCAGATCATCTTGAGGGTCTTGAAAATATCATGATTTTCTGACTTTGCCTATATCTTCCTGCCAATTTATATAGTGCATTGAACAAGGCTCGCACCCCACACACGTTCTTTACACAGCAATTGCCATTGGCCCAATGGCCCCGGGCACCCAGGGGTAAGAAGTCACAGCTATTGGGTGTCTGTGCTGACTCACATTGCAGCCCTCACTCTGCATAAGCCCAGAGATCTTCCGAGTGTGTGTGCTCTGGGGTAGTGTGATACAAGCCTGGTGGAACGCGACTCACACTAAGAAGGACATTTTATATCACAAGCCAGTGCACACACGCACCACACACACCCAGAATTTAATGTGTATTTATTGAGTATTTGCTGTTAGAGGTATGATTGCAATGGACAAAAAAGACAAAAAAATTTGGCTCTTCATGAAAACTCTAAATACAGAGAGATAATAAGCAAAAGAAACTATGTAATCTAGCTATCAAATATGTGTATCATTATTTTATGTAATTATAACGTAGATAATTCCTAGTTTATAAAGTATATTAGAAGGTGATAAGTTCTGTGGAGAAAAATAAAGAAGGAAGGGAGATAGGAGATACTGGAGTGGGGGTGGGGGTGGGGTCTGATATTAAATTATGCGGCCAGGGAAGGCCTTCCTGAAAAGCTGACATTTGAGGGAAAGGGAGCCGGCATGCAGATATCTGGAGGAAGAGCATTCCAGACAGAGGGTAATTACAGATGTCCAGCTGCAGGAACGTGCCTGGTGTGTTCCAGGACCAGAAATAAGGTCAACGGGCTTGGGGTGAATATGAGGTAAATAGAAACTGGGCAGACATGGGTGGGCAGATCATAGTGGGCCTTGTAGGCCATTGGAAGTACATCAGCTTTTGCACTGAGTGAGGTAGGCTGTCCCTGTAGGGTTCAAGCAGAGTGACATGATCTGACTTGGGTTTTAACAGAACTGCTCTGGCTACTATATGGAGAGTAGACTAAGCACAAACACTGAGTCTACACACACACTCACACGCGCGCACGCGCGCACACACACATGCGCACACGCGCAGAGATCCAAGGTACACACACAGGACTTGCCCCTTCCTGTCTGATGGGCTCTGCTGTCTGCTTTTCTTTTGCATTTGAATTGATTCATCTAAAAACTGGTCAGGGCCCACAAATCAATTTCAGAACTTGCAATAGGGTGGCAAGTGGCAATTTGAAAAGCAGATTATAGATTGGCCTAGAATCCCAAAGATGTACTAGATTAAGTCTCCTTGCTGAAGGCGTGGTTGTAGGATACACAGCACCCTATCTCCATCTTATTTAAATATTCATATTTAATAATAGCCTTCAAGGAGCTTTTGTTCAGTTTTTAACTTAACACTGAATAGCACTATTTTATTGAAAGATCATTTAAAACTGTCGTCTTTTTCTGCAACTCCTATATTAAATAACTTTTTATACAGAACATTTCAAATGTATTTAAAGTAAAGAGAAAACTATAATGAGCACCCCACCCACCGACTCCACCAGTTAACATCTAAACATCACCGGGTGATGGTGGTGTCATCCAAGCATCATTTGGATTTTTTTGAAGCAAATCTCAGGGCCAACATCACTTCATCTATAAATATTTCAGTTGGTATCTTAAAAGATGTAGCATATTTTTAAAAAAGAAGTCCCCATGACTATTTTTTCTTTTGATTTTTGAGATTTTGAGTTTATTTTTGAGAGAGACTGAGACAGAGCATGAATGGGGGAGATGGGGAGAATGGAAGACACAGAATCTGAAGCAGGCTCCAGGCTCTGAGCTGTCAGCACAGAGTCCAATGCGGGGCTTGAACTCATGAACGTGACCTGAGCCGAAGTTGGACGTTTAACCGACTGAGCCACGCAGGCGCCCCATATGCCACATTAACTATTATCTTGCGTGTGCACACAAGCCATAATTCTTCCCTTTAGTTTGATCAGCAGTGCCTGTGTTCACTATTCTGAGACTTTAATGAAAGGAAGCTGTGGTCATGCTTCCTCGCTGATGAGTCTGAAGATGGTGTTTCTAGACATGGCCAAAGCTTCTGCTTAAGAAATACTTTCTTACTTTCAAAAATGAGTCCGTTTGATCCTATTTCCCTTTTGTACTTTCATTTCTACTTAAATATGGCCTCCTTTTCTGTGCCTCTTGACTAATCAATGGTAAGCGGTTTGAGAGAAGGCCTTGGGTCTTACCGGCTTTGTACTGCCCAGTGGCTGAACACGGTTCCTGGCTCAAGGCAGCCCTCATACTCTTGTTAACGTTGGACTTCCGTTCTAAATGCAGCTTGGAGTAACCTCTACTCTACCCTCTGGCCTATCACTCCTTTTTGGCCATAGGTTGCAAAACTTGACTTTTCAAGCCTGGCATTTTTTCAGGAAGCCTCCTCTTTACTAGAGTGGAGAGTTTTCTGGATCCTTGTTGACAGGAGAGGTCCCTTGTCCCTTCTGTTCCCTGGGTTTGTGATCCTCAATCAGCAGGGTCAGTCTTCCTGTGGTATCTGCCCTAATCCCCACCAATTAATTGACCAGAGACCAATTTGATACGGGCTGTATTGCTAAAAACATTGCCGTTTCTGAATATGTGTAACAGTCCTTTTTTTTTTTTTAATGTTTTATTTATTTCTAGGAGAGAGAGAGAGACAGCATGAGCAGGGGAGGGTCAGAGAGAGAAGGAGTCACAGACTGAAACAGGCTCCAGGCTCCGAGCTGGCAGTCAGCACGGAGCCCGACGCGGGGTTCGAACCCACGAACCGGGAGATCATGACCTAAGCGAAAGTCGGATGCTTAACCGACTAAGCCACCCAGGCACCCCATATGTGTAACAGTCCTAATTTGGGATGGAACTGAGGAAATATTTTTATGTTTGAGTATATGGTAAATACTAATCCTGTGTTGAGTATCCCTTTTTAGCTAATTAATTACCCAGATATTTTATCTCGGAAATTGATGGGGTCGGTGGCACATTCTGAGTCTTAATCTTCTCATCCTTGTTTTCCCCTTCCTCTTTCCACTCTTTTCAATAAAGAATGAGTGCATATTTGGTGTCCACCACCATGAGTGGCTCTGGTGACATAAAGGGATAAGAAACCTCCTTCTTGTCACTTCTTGTTCAGAGTGTGTCCCCAGTGAATCGTCACTCTGTAAAGGCGGGGGGGACCCTTAGGTCACCAGGTATGTAGCAGAGGATACCTTCTGGGTGCATATCACAGCTTTTTTTTTTTTGAACATTTTTTGGGGGGTGAATAACTGTATGAATGGCAACATGGACCTCCGCAAAAGGAGTTTACAGTCCCAGGTGTGGCCGTGAATGTGAACTTGGTAGAACTTTATAGAACTTGTAAAGTCATTCTCAGTTTTAATGTTTATAGTTCAAAACACTTTCCTTAAGTTGCTACCTGTCTCGACCACAGTCCTCTGAGTGTTATGTACCCTCTTGAAGATGTCGGAAGGTTCTACCTGCGGATCCTTACAGTGGCACATGTCCGACCTCCAGACTGAACACAAGCGTGTGAGGGGAGGTTGTCTCCTACACTCCCTGTCTACCTCTCCTGCCTATGCGGTTCTGCCAGACGAGAACCTTCCAGTTTCTTATTTGGTCTGGTTCTGCGGATGTCCCAGTCCGGGAGGCCTCCCGGATGTCCTGATTAAGGGTCTTGTTTAGCCTGGAAGGCAGGCCTGTAGTGGTAAACTTCTTACCACGAGGAAAGCATTTTTTTAAAATCAGCACACGAGCCTAAGTCTGTTTCCCAAGGCCTTTTCGTCTAAGTTACAATTTTACGTTTGTGCTGTACCAGGAGATGTTTACTACTGGTTAAACAGAAATTAAAAATACTTGTTGCTAGGTCATTCCAAGGGTTTGCTGTGGTGAAAATTAGTGTCTTCAGTGTGTGTGTGTGTGTGTGTGTGTGTGTGTATTTATGCATGTGCCAAGTATGTTGTATAGCTGTTTGCATGTACATGTGTGTGTGTCTGGTTCTGTTTAGGTTTGTGTATATGTCAGTGTATATATGTATCTTTGTGGAGGCTGTGTGTGTGTATGTGTGTGTCATAAGGCAGATTTAATTTCCAGGGGAATGAAAACTTTCCAAGGACCGTAATCTGTGGGACAAGGTGTTAGCTACTGTCTTTTCTTTTGATTTTAAATTATTTACTCTTCTTCTTCTAAGTGATTCTGAATATGAAAGTTCTTCTAGAGATTGGAAATGATATCATTTACCATTTTAATGGTTATGTATAATTAATCTTATTATGTAAACCAATTATTTTTAATCCCCACACGGAGTATATAACTGAGCCTCTGTGTAATTCTCCAGGTATAATGAATGACAAGTCATAGAATCAGAATTTCAGAAAGACAGCTATTTTGGGGGGCTGGAACGTCTTTTTTTTTTTTTTAATAGACGTTTTAGTTGCCAAAAGAGTCCTTGTAGATTTCCCTCAAAATTAAAAAAGCAAGAGGAAGAGGAAATTACAATTAATAGTCTTAAAATTCCAATTAATCTCTCAAATAGTGATTAATTTCCAGAGACACGGAAACTCTGCAGCATATCTGAGAGAAAGGAAAAGACAATTAGGGTTGGGGAAATTGGCAGAGGATACTCGGGTAGGTGGAACTCCCATCAGGATTGAAGATTCCACCCGCATTGAGATAATTGACAAGGCTGGAAGCCTGCCAAAGCCATATCTCATGTTGGCTCTCCTTAAGGGAACAAATGTGCCCATTTTGAAGCCCACTGACCATGTTTCCTAAAACTGTCTATTGTCTCTCCGTGGAAATACACAAGTAAGATCTGGTATCAGATGAAAGCACTTTCTTTGTCAGCTCTTTAAGTCCTTCTTTGGCTGAGATTTTGTCCTCTGCCCTTCTTCATGCTCAAGACATACGTGGGGGACCTGCCCTCCCTAACAATCAACATCTCAGCAAGCTGATTCAAGTCTGTGTTAGTTGAAAATAGCGGATGCTTTCAATTTCCGAGACTACGGATGTAGCTTGGAAATCACAAGGACCAACTGATACGTCAACTTTTTCCTCTATAAAGGAAAACTTGCAAAATTTTTGGTGCAAATTGAGGGCAGGAAAAATTGGAACAGAGGGATAATTAGCATGTTCTCATAGAGCTGGCTATACTTATAAAAATACCGATTTTAACATGCAAATACTAAGTTCAGATTATGGAGTAGATTTGGTTTTAAATCCTTTGGAACCTATTTGTATGTACCTGAAGGTTTAATTACATGGTAATGAAAATGATGTTAAGTTTTTACAGTAGCATGACTTTGATCTGCTCTTTCTCCCCAGTCTACTAACAGTCCTCATTAGAGGAGGAAAAAAACCCTTCCGAGAACCAGAAATATACATCACAGCCCCTTGAACTTCTAAACATGTCTAAACTTTACAGAAATAATGTGAGTAAACTCACCATTTGTGGTCAGCTGGAAAACTTAACTTTCAGAGGGATTTGACCAGCTATACTGACCTAGAAAACTAAATAAGCAGTTTGGAAAATCTGGTTTGTATGTGTAATTATTTTTATATTATCTCAGGCTGTGCCTTGCAAAGAGCAAACCACAGTAGTTATCTGACTTATTGCTCTACCCTTGCCTTTGCTCCAACACAGTAATTATGTAAGACTCAGCATGTTTTTACTAACTATATGTATACAGGACATTCCTTAACTCCAATAGCTTTCTATCTGGAGGCTCCTCAAGTTCTCTGCAACAATCTCTCCATCTGAATGGAACAGAAACCTTAAACCAAGGACCAATGGTAACCTTTATGGGCAGGGAGGACCACAGGGAAAATAAAAGCATCTGGCACCATAGCTGAAATGTCTTGAAAGCTGTGATGTGTCCGATATTTTTAATTAAAAGAGAAAACTAATCTTTAACATGAAAGGGTCCTAACAATGCTTTTCATTTGAATATAAATATTTAGTTGGGATATAGGTAACAGGATGTCTGTAAGGCCCTAAGGTCTTTTGGGTTTACTGTTTTTAATTCTGGTTCTTCCTCTGGCAGCTTAGAGCAAATAAGAATGATTTCCTTTAGATTGTATGCATGCTTCTAAGGCTATCTGAATAAAAGATACATTTCTCATAATTTGCCATCTCAACTTCATCCCTTGGGCAGCAGGCTTATATCACGTAACGTGAATGTGAATTAATGCGTATGTGCAAGAAGGTATGCGTCTCTTCCTGGATTTCGAGAACCGGCAGGAAAGCAGTTTCATCAGGATGCCTCAGATAGCTTATTATCCTGATTAGCTAGCATGGCAATTAGAAGGCACTTAACTTTTGTTTAAAACATGAAAGTGACTGGTGGAGTTTAGATATTAATAAAACAAGGCCTAGCCTATAACGTTAGCCCTCTTAATCTTGCATTTGAAAAAAAGACCGTTCAAGCAAAACAGTGAATTGGAATTAATTACAAAGCTAGAAAGCGCTCTGGGTCTTTTTTTTTTTTTCTTCATCTTATTTGGATTGTGACATCCCCTTCCAGCTACCCCCCCCCCCCCCCCCCCCCCCCCCCCCCCCCCCCCCCCCCCCCCGCCCCACCGTCACCACTGCCACACAGCAGCGCCTCTATTCTCAGCTCCTGACTTGGCTCCTTTTTCTAAGTTTGCACTCCAATCGTAAATGCTAGATAGTCTAAGTCATGCTTAGGGAAGGAAGGCGTGAGGATTGGTGGAATTACATAATATCTGTGTTAAAAGGTTATATCCTGGGCGCCTGAGTGGCTCAGTCGGTAAAGCGTCAGAATTCAGCTCAGGTCATGATCTCATGGTTTGTGAGTTCGGGCCCCGACCGGCTCTGCGCTGACAGCCTGGAGCCTGTTTCTGATTCTGTGTCTCACTCTCTCTGCCCCTCCCCCACTCATGATCTGTCTCTCTCTCCCTTTTTAATGTCTCAAACATTAAAAAAAAATTAAAAAAAAAAAAAGTTATATCCCAGAAACCTTTAAAGGATCAGAGACTGATTCAGCGGTTCTTAATCCGGATTCACTGGAATTGGTTTTTGAAAAAACGGTGGCCTAGACCGTATTCAAAACCTGAAGCATTAGACTCTCCTGGAGGTAAGGCTGAGTAAACTCATGTGCAGTTAAGGTAATGAAACACTTAGTGTTTCCCCACTATAGTAAATTATGAGTCACCTATAGTCTTGAACAGTCCAAGGCTGGTCCTTGATGCCTGGACCACGTGGAAGTTGGTTAGACTTGCAGAACCTCAGGCCTACCCCATACCTACTGAATCAGAATCCAAGTTTTAATAAGATCCCCAAATATTTTTTATGTACTTTAAGAAACATTTTACTAAAAACCATTAAGTAAATGAGAGGAAAATCGGGTAAAAAAACCACAGGTGATTATGACTGAGGAAAAAACATATCCATACAATGAAATTTTGCTAACTTAAATGAAGTATGGGAAGAGTTTTTGACAACTTTGGAAAAACTTATACTAGAAACTTCAGTGAAAAATAGAGAATTGTATCAATAGTATAACATTATTCACAAACATTACAGAATTTCCACTATTGAAGTCCTGGGAATGAATGGTGTAACTGGTACTGGACTTAGCCTCTTGGTAGGAAAGCTGGATATAAACAACTCTTTTGGGCATCGGATAACAACCGGTATAGAAATCATTGAGCAAGAGGTGGCTAGGAGATCCCAAATGCACACTGGCTTTCTCTCGGAGAGTACTTTTCAAACCAGGGTCTAGGAAAACAGACTCCATATAGAACTTCAGTCTCTTGAGTCAGAGGACACAAAGATCAGGCATCAAAGATTTGAGGGTCAGAGTTCCAGAGATGAGGGAGCTAGAGAGGAGAAGCCCTAAATCTACATAAACATTTCTTTAGGCTCTTTGGCCACCCATACACTGTGCATGTTGCAAGGTGAAAGGCAGGAAGGTCTAGCAGAGAGAAGGCTGGTGAGGAGGCTGTTGATGCTGGAGACATACAGGAGTTCAGGCCAAGTGAAAGTGGCCAAAGTTGGATGAGTCCATGTGAGGCTTTGGAGGGCTGGGGAGTAAAGGTTTTACTCATCCCTTGACAGGATCAAGGTGACCCACAGATTATTTAACTCCTGAACAGAACAAAACTCAGCCTCCCATAGAGAAAAATGACCTAATGCAGTTTGCATAATAGTGCATCTATATTGTACATTATACAGTTACAATTATTTCCTCTGTGAAGAAGCAGAAAAAGTGACCAATCATCATGAAATAAAGTACACATAAAAATAGATCAAGAAATGCTCTAGATGTTGGAATGATTAGAAATGGGCCTCAAAATACTTATGATTGGTATGATAAAATGGAAGACCTGTATTAAATGTCTTCAGGCAGAAGAAATGGCCTCTAATAGGAAAACGTAATTGCAGAAAGGAACAAAGACCTCCAGAAAAGGCAGATATGTGGATGAGTATAAATAGATTTTTAGAGTTTATTTTGATAGAGCAAGCAGGAGAGGGGCAGAGAAAGAGAGAGAGGGAGGGAGGGGATCCCAAGGAGGCTCTGAGCTGTCAGCACAGAGCCCCATTCAGGGCTCAAACTCACTAACCATGAGATCTTGACCTGAGCTGAAATCAAGAGTCAGACCCTTAACTGACTAAGCCACCCAGACGCCCCTAAATAAATATTTCTGTAGCAACAACAACAATTTTTGTTGTATTTATAACATCTAAAAAAGTAAATAATAGCACAAAAGATGACAAGAGTAAATGAAGTTCAACTGTTGTAAAGTTATTGTTTAGGAAAAGGCAAAATTCAGGATTTAACAAAGATTAAAACAAATCAAGGATGCATTTTGTAATTTTTTTGGGTAGCTCTGAGAATAATCATTTTAAGAGGGTAGAACTAGAATGCTAACAAGGGAGAAAAAATTCTAAAAACCATTTGATTTAAAAGAAAGTGAGAAAAAATATATACAGAAAAGAACAGATGGGACAAATGGAAAATAAATTGCAGAATGGTAGATTTAAAAGCAACTATAGTAGTAATTACACTAAATGTAAGTGGTTTCAACATTCCAATGAAAAGATAGACTGGATAAAACCAATTGTAGTAGATTTAACTTTTAAAACATTTTGTAAAGACACTGAAGGGTTGAAAGTAAAAGGTTAGAGATAGAGATGCCATGCAAACAGTAATCAAAAGAAAGCCTACATCAACATGTTACTATCAATGTAGATTTATTTTTTTCAATGATTTTTCTTAGTACCCTCTACTCCCAACATGGGGCTTAAACTCATGACCCGGAGATCAGAGTCCCGTGCTGTTCTGACTGAGCCAGCCAGGTGCTGTAGATTTTAAAAGCAAAGTAGATTTTAAAGCAAGAATTATTATGAGCGCTAAAGAAGGACATTTTTAACCAACAAAAGCAGGTTATAACAATCCTAAATCTATAGGCACGTAATGATATGTCTTCAAACTATATAAAGCGAACATGGCAGAACCCAAAGGATAAATAGATAAAACCAAGGCACACAGCCTTCTAGCGTC
This sequence comes from Hyaena hyaena, assembly GCF_003009895.1. Classification (NCBI taxonomy): domain Eukaryota; kingdom Metazoa; phylum Chordata; class Mammalia; order Carnivora; family Hyaenidae; genus Hyaena; species Hyaena hyaena. Next base: position 3,781,661 of record NW_024080672.1, read on the forward strand.
ATCCAAGTAGCTATAGCCAATCTACTTAGGCCTGATTCTGTGTTTCACAGTGGTTTGCCATTACTACCATTCCACAAATTAACTGCTATTCTGACTTTTGCATCATAGGTTAATTTTGGTCCGTTTTTGAATTTTATTTATTTTTTAACATTTGCTCAGTTTTGAGAGACAGAGACCGAGCATGAGCAGGGAAGGGGCAGAGAGTGAGGGAGACACAGAACCCAAAGCAGGCTCCAGGCTCTGAGCTGTCAGCACAGAGCCTGACGTGGGGCTTGAACTCACAAACTGTGAGATCATGACCTGAGCCAAAGTCAGACGCCCCTGTTTTTGAATTTTATATGCATTGCATTCTACAGCATTCCCTTTTATGTATACTTTCGTACTGTGATTCTTTCAGTCAACATTATGGCTTGAGATTCACCCATATACTGTTCCTACCAGGGTTCATTCTTTTTAACTATTCTGGAATATTGCAGTTTCTATACATTTATTTCTATATACTTATGTTTTCTGCTAATTATTTACTTGGGTTTTTCCCAGTTTGGGCCAACTACAAAAAATGCTATGCATATTTTGGTTGTGCATGTGCCTACGCTATTATGCGCAAGCTTATATGGGGAACTGTTAGGTCATGGAGTATGTATATATTAAACTCTACAAGATCCTGCCAGTTTTCCAGAGTAGTTTCACCAGTTTAGAGTTCCACCCAGAAGTGTATGAAAATGCCAGTTGTCATATATTTACACTACTCCCCTGCCTCTTGTTGATTAAAACTGTTGATGTGGTTCTCTAAAACATGATAGGCAATAATATCCAACGTTTTTCCGTTCTAAGACTAGGAATCCTTTTCATCAAGAGAAAAGTAATTCTATTTGACCAGAGAGTTAAAACTATTGCAGTAGCAGAACTAAAAATCAGATAGACTGTCCCAACTGATACTCTGATGTTCGATCATCCTAGGGCCACTTCCTGAAAGAGGTAACATGAGGTGGAATTGCTGTCCTAATTAAGAAGCCCTTACTTCTTACTCATTAACTTAATTCTTTTTCCCCCAGAAATGTTCCAATTTTGAAAAATTATGCAACAATTTCTGATAAAGTGATATTGCACGTGAACACAGTAAATATAGTGGAAAAGGAGAGATTTTTAGGCTATCATCAGATATTACTACATTTTAACTGAGTTACGTACATAACTGATTAATATAATGAAGTTATGATGAGAGCAAACCTTATGATACAAGCAATTTTTTTTCTATGTTTGTTGAATGCAAAAACCGTTTTTTGTGGTTTTTTGGTGTGTTTTTGTTTTTGTTTTACACCCTGTGTTGCTTAAGGAGAGATCACAGGAGAGAAAGTCAGAAGCCATTTCTGTTGTTATTAGCTATATGACCCTAGTCACTTAATATCTTTGTATCAGTATTTAAGTATCTGCAACACTAAGGAACATTATATCCTCTCTGTTTACCAAAAAAGATTATTGTGAGAAGCAACTGATATGCAAGCTAATCCATGTAGAGATTTAAAGTCAACAAAACATTTTCCACATATTTTCATTTTTATATTTAACACAATCTTATAGTTGGTAAAGTGCTATTCAAACGCTTTTTCATATGAGAAGTCGTATTTTTCTTATGATAATCTTATTGTTATACATCTTATGTCATGAGCAGAACCCAGTATAGTACAGTCCATACGTACATTTTGCTCATTCTCCTTTGCCTTAGTAGAAGGGAATGGAGAGTATGATTCACAATGAGTAAAACACATATCATCTCCTGGAGATAGAAAATAAGGATAAAGGCAGATTTCCATTCAGGAGAATTTATTTGGGCTTTGGAAGTAATTTAAGATGGCTATTCCCTCTGTCGGCAATTTGTAGCCTGCCTGAGTTGACACCTCCATTTTCAATCACAGCAAGATTGCTTTCAGTTGCAGGGAATTGCTAAAGCCAGAACTCTGAAACTGAACCCTTTTCAAATTCCTTACAGATTTCAAGCTGATGGAATACGTATGCCATCTTCTCTCTTGCTTCCTGTCAAATGTTTCGTGAATTATTTAAATTAACCCAAGATTTGTCTGAATCCGGAGGGGGGTAAATGTGGCCTAATGATAACATGGTCCTGTTATATCTGGACGCAGTGGGTTAGCTGGAAAGATATGTTAGCTATCAAATATGCAAACTTTATTGTAAAGCAATTGCTGGACCTTTTATGTGCATATGAGATCTGAGTAAGACTATATAGTATATTATTAAGTTCCCACATTAGTCAACCAAAGCCAATAGATGAAAAAGTGTGTGTGTGTGTGTGCGCGCGCGCACATGTGCCTTCTGATTGTCCATCGGTATGGAAAGTACTTGTATGTTTAGAGCAGTACCTCCAAAGATGCTCTTTGTAAAACTAGTTAGATTCTATAGGATATTAGTGCCATAGTTTAGCATCTGTCTTGATTTCTATCTTGATTTTCCATGATATAGAGAATCTAGAAGTACCACAAAGCTGGTAATCTCATTACATCTGTAAGGTAGAAGGAGCCTGAAGCTCATCACCTGCTGTGAGCTCTTTGAGACCCATTTTGAGGAATCCCCACAAATCACACTGGAAAAGGCAACTTACCTCACGTGGGGGACAGTTATAATTATTGAGGGGGTGTTAGTCACTGAGCTTTACTGTAGTTAAAACATTATTCTAAGACCTGTCCTACAAGCCATGGGATTAGGCCTTTATTAATAAAACTCCCCAAATGGTATTTGCAATGTGTCATTCCACTTGAGAAGATAAATAGGGCAGAATTAAACTAACACAGAAAGATTACTTATCTTATAATTAAGAACATTGTAGAAGAATGAATTTTGAATTTATAGCCATTTCTGGGTTGGCCAGGGAGACATATTAAATAACCTCCCTTTTTAAAAAATATCTTTTGAGACATAAATTCTCTGTGGGGAAAAAACATAGAACAATGAGCTGTCTTTTCTCAATTGATTGCCTGTAGCGTTCCAAATGCTTTGAAAAATGAAGGGAAATTCAACATTTTAAAATGATCTTTCAGAAATCTATTATTATTAGTGTAGAAAAATGAATTAAATTCTTAAAGGATTTAGACTTTTTGGAAACTTCCATGATGTAAGTAGGATAGACCAGCCCTCAGAGCATGGTAGCAAGAAAACACAGAGGTGAGTGACTGATTTTTGTAGTCAGCTAGAAAAGCAGTTTTAACGTGATTTTTAAAAAAGAAAAATAGAAACATTTCCTGACATGAAGACAGTGACTATCTTAGTTTCTCCTTGGAAACTTCAAAGAGCTTTATCTTGTTTATTTGCCATGTACAGTGACTCTGAGCATAGGCTTGGGTCTGTGATTTTTAAGATCTTGGCTAAGATGTCACATGTGGCTTGTTTTGAAGACCTTATTTTTAAGTAATCTCTACCCCCAACGTAGGGCTTGAACTTACAACCCTGAGATCAAGAGCCACATGCTCTACTGACTAAGCCGGCCAGGTGCCCCTAAAATGCTGTATTTTCTTGAGCAAAGCAAAGTAGTGAGTTGAACAGTCACTCAATTTATACCATTAAAGTAAAAATGTCAACTTATGCAAATCAGAATCAAATTCATACCAATTTACCTATGGTATGAATTTTCAGGTTTTCTGTGGAATTATGCTGAGGATCTTAATTTTGCTTTAAATTTTCTTAATATATGCTCAGAACAATTAACATGAAGATAATTTCATTGTAAAGCTAGAAGATGGATTTGGATTATCCAGTTTTCCCCTTTGTTCCCTCAAAAATGAATTTCTTTTTTTAAGTGTATTTATTTTGAGAGAGAGAGAGAGAGAGAGAGAGAGAGAGAAAGAGAAAGAAAGAGCCCACATACAAGAGAGTGTTCAGGGGAGGGGACAGAGAGAGAGAGAGAGAGAGAAAGAATCTCAAGCAGGCTCCACACCATCCGCATGGAGCCCAAAGTGGGGCTTGATCCCAGGAACTGTGAGGTCATGACTTGAGCTGAAATAGAGTCAGACACTCAACTGACTGAGCCACCCAGGAGTCCCTAAAATGAGTTTCTGAAGTTGGTCTTTACTTTCCGCATCTATAAAACAGAGTATAAAAGCCTGTCTGATACTGTGCAATACAGAGAGGGCATTCATGTTTTCAGAAGCAAATTGTAATGTGTACATACAGTCAATTTCTATCATTTTGTGCTTATGAAAGGAATAATCGGAGTTCCCTGATTTCAAGTCATTAAATCTGCTGTGAGATGTGACAGGTTGCTGCCATTTTGGTAGAACATTCTGGAACTATGCCATCTCAGTGTTTAGTTCAGCATTACCACAGACTGTAACTGTTCTGGCAGAGTTGGTGAGTCTTATTTCCCTATTGGCTCCCACTATAACAGCATCCCACTGACAGAAAGCAGCTTCTATTTTTTCACTTATTTTTAAAATATAATTTATTGCCCAGTTAGCTAACATATAGTTATATGGTGTGCTCTTGGTTTTTGGGGGTAGATTCCCATGATTCATTGCTTACTACAACACCCAGTGCTTACCCCAACAAATGCCCTCTTCAGTGCCCATCACCCATTTTCCCCACCCCTCCAACCCACCCTCCTATCGATCCTTAGTTTGTTCTCTTTATTTAAGATCCTCCTCCTCTGTTTGAAACTATTTTTTCCCCTTCCCTTCCCCCATGGTCTTCTATTAAGTTTCTCAAGTTCCACATATGAGTGAAAACATACAAGATCTGTCTTTCTCTGACTTATTTCACTTAGCATAATACCCTCCAGTTCCATCCACATTGTTGCAAATGACAGGATTTCATTCTTTCTCATTGCCACGTCGTATTTTATTGTATATATAAACCACATCTTTATCCATTCGTCAGTTGATGGACATTTGGGCTCTTTTCAGGATTTGGCTATTGTTGAAAGCACTGCTACAGACCTTGGGGTACATGTGCCCCTATAAATCAACAGTCCTGTATCCCATGGATAAATTCCCAGTAGTGCTATTGCTAGGTCGTAGGGTAGTTCTATTTTTAATTTTTTTCAGGAACCTCCACACTGTTTTCCAGAGCGGCTGCATCAGTTTGCATTCCCACCAACAGTTCAAGAGGGTTCCCGTTTCTCCACATCCTCGCCAGCATCTGTTGTTTCCTGAGTTGTTAATTTTAGCCACTCTGACCGGTGTGTGAGGTGGTATCTCAATGTGGTTTTGATTTGTATTTCCCTGAGTCTGCTGAGCATCTTTTTCGTGTGTCTGTTGGCCACCTGGATGTCTTCTTTGGAAACACGTCTGTCTATTCATGTCTTCTGCTCATTTCTTCACTAGATTGTTTTTCAGATGTTGAGTTTGGTAAGTTCTTTATAGATCTTGGCTACTAACCCTTTATCAGATATGTCATTTGCAGATATCTTCTCCAATTCTGTCAGTTGCCTTTTAGTTTTGTTGATTGTTTTCTTTGCTGTGTACACACGTTTTATCTTGATGAGGTCCCAATAGTTCATTTTTGCTTTTATTTCCCTCGCCTTCAGAGGCGTATCAAGTAAGAAGGTGCCATGGCTGAGGTCAGAGAGGTTGTTGCCTATTTTCTTCTCTTGGGTTTTGATGGTTTCCTGTCTCATGTTTAGGTCGTTCATCCATTTTGAGTTTATTTTTGGGCGTGGTGTAAGAAAGTGGTGCAGTTTCATCCTGCTGCATGTTGCTGTCCAGTTCTCCCAGCACCACTTGCTGAAGAGACCGTCTTTTTTCCATTGAATACTTTATCCTGCTTTGTCAAAGATTAGTTGGAGCCGGCAGCTTCTTGAAGAGATGTCTCCATGTGTTGCTGGGCACGGTAGCCCAATAAAACTACCAACTTTTCCATTTTCCTACTTTGTTTGACTCAGAGTCACTTTTCCCAACTCCGTGATCTTTTTGTCATTAGCCATTCACACTCCGTTACGTTGTTCTTCGTTCTATAGAAATGGAGGTATTGAGTTCTTTGATAAGGGTTACCTCCTGTCCAGCGTCACTCCTCCTTCTTGTTGCAAAAGCCCCCCAGTTTTCATATGGGTGCCCACTTTTTCCTAACTTTCTCAGGTCTGGAGATTCTGAGGGTAACTTACATCCAGCTTCAGTGAGAAGAGCTTCTGGGACCAGGCTAGAAAGGACACATGAGCCCACTTGAACCAGCAGCTGTTTGCTCTGGCTTCCACTTGCTGGATTTAAGCTGTAGTCACCTAGCAGTCATGAACCTGGGATAGACTGCACCCCTGTGGGGACAGAGCTGAGAGATGGAGAATGGAGTCTCTGCTTCATAGTGTCTGAACCTGAATCCAGTAATGGCTAAAGTTCTACTCTCAACCTTCTAGCTACCATAGCTTTCCCCCCTCTAGTTTAAATAAGTTGGAAATGGGCTTCTGTCATCTGTCATTTGCAAAGGAAATAACTCTAAGTGATACAGACCTAGACTCTATAGCCCAAGTTCAAAAGAATTCAATCCTTCTATGTTTTATCCTGGCTATTCCCACTAATACATCGAGGCTGCAAAACCTTTTTTTGTCCCTGGATACTCACACCCACCAAGCTGATTTTTGGGTTTGAGGCCTCAGGTTGTACTACAGGTAAGTTTTCAGTTCTGAATATATTTCAAATGCTAAACATGGTATTATGTTGCTTAAAATCAGGGTACCTACAAGCCGTTGCTCCTAATTCATAGGGAAGCTACCTTAAAACATACACACACACACCCGCACACGCACAATACATGTATATGTGTGTGTGTACCTTGAGAATGACGAGGCCCACGATATTTGATTACTTTCACCTGTTAGATTAAAAAGAAAAACCCCAACCTTCCCACTGGGCAATACCAGGAAACAAATACACCAAGATAGAGAACTTGATGTGACCAAAGTCCAAGATGAGTTAGCTGCAGGCAAAGTCGGAAAGGGGGTTGTTTGTTTCCTATGACCCCGGGTTTCTAGGAGGCCAGCCCACCCACGCATGTCAGGGCAAGGTGCCAGGTGAGTGGGCCTCTGGCGCTGGGGCCCCGTTCTCCTTACTGCACTCTCGTTTCACGCTCTCTCTTCCGTTTGCTCCCACTCTGTTCCAATTTGGCCCGATTGCCAAACAGAGTGACGTGCTTTCCTTTCTGGTCCATGAACTCAAGGATGGGATTCATCTCAGGCTTTAACTCTTAGAACTCCTATGCCCCCCAGCCAGTTGGACCAACTCCTGTCCACTCTTGGATCTCTTCCCTGGGCGGAGGGTGCTATTTCTATCTTCTTTGCAAGCACACGGTCGGGTGCAGAAGAAGGTTGAGATGAAAGAATCGCGCATAGAAGGACAAAGGTCATATCTTCCCACGCGTGTCTTCACCTTATCTGAAAATACTTCCCATAGGCAGATGAGAGGAAGAAGCCAAGCATATGGCATATGCTTCCTCACACACCAGACTGTAATATTATACACTTGGATTACGAAGTCTGGATATTACAGCCATAAACAGATGTAAACATTTTTATGTTTTGTTAAAAAGGAAAGAAATCGCTGATGATATATTATCTTAGCTGATGAGGAAGATTAATTATATTCCCAAGATCTAGATAGACAGAATGGCACCCACTTTGGCACAGAGCTGTGATAGTCAGTATGATGGTATTTTTTTATTTGGCTTGATTGTCACCGTTTGCTATAGCTGTGTTATACAGATTAGCATCCTGGGACTGGAAGGGACCTTTAGCTGAGGGATCAGAAAACGGACAGTCTCCTGGCCCAATCCAGCCTGCCACCTGTTATTGTAAATACAGTTTTACTGGAACCCAGCCACATCCATGAGCTTTTAAGTATTGTCTAAAGCTACTTTCCCATACACCAGCAGAGCTGAGTACTTGTGACAGTGACTATAAGGTCAACAAAGCCCAGAATATTTACTAAAGGGCCCTTCACAGGAAAAAAAAAAAAAAAAGTGCTGACTTTGCCTTAGAAAGGGGATCTGAATTCATTTGTTTATTTTCTGGAATGATTGTATTTTTGTTGCCTCAGAAAAGTATTTTTGGGGGTGCCTGGGTGGCTCAGTCAGTTGAGTGTCTGACTCTTGATTTCATCTCACGTGAAGCTGTTGTGAGATCGAGCCCTGTGTAGAGCTCTGTGCTGATGGCATGGAGCCTGCTTGGGATGTTCTCTCTCTCCCCCTCCCCCCTCCCCCCTCCCCCTCTCCCCCCACCTTTCTCTCCCTCTACCTTTCTCCCTCACTCACATGGGCTCTCCCTCCCCCCCAGTAATATTTTTAAAACAATATTTTTCCAGTTAGTAAAGTTTCTAGGGATGAAGATTGTATTGCCTCATTGTATTACCAATGAAAAGTTCTTCATAAAGGTAATTTACCTAAATCCTTCATGATACAGTGTAAACCCAGTTCCTCTTTTTTTTTTTTTAATTTTCTCTTTAGTTTGGTTGGTTTTGTTTTAGCTGCTCAATGAAAGCTTTTTGTGTATTTAAAGACTATCAAAAAGCCCACTTTTTGTCTCTCCCCGCTCACCCCTGTCAGAATGAAACCCATCCCTTTTAACATTTGCAAACCTTGGAATTATTTTCTTTTCCATTCCTTGTAATGATATTTCTGTTAGCTAGAACTGGACATTGTACTGTGATAATATTTACCTATTACAAAGTTCATTAAGGTGTATAATCGGCTTGAATCTTGGAACACCTTGTGAAGCCAGCTAATTTTTGCTATGGCCGTTTTGCAGATGAGGGGCAGTGAGGCTCAGCAAAGTGAGATATCTGATCTGTGATCACACAGCCAGGAATGAATCAACCTCTTCAAGTGCACCACGCTGCCATTTGCTTTGCAATAAGCCGTGACAGTTCCAAGCTATACCCCATGTGTCGGACACAGTACTGCTTGGTTTATGGGGAATTATTCTGTCCTTCATTTTCTATCTACTGGCTCAACTTCAGCTCATTGTTGGTTGTACACGGGGCCAGTGCGAAGTGGGCCCTCGGTCCGCTATTTAAGTATTGCTACCGTGTTCTGCGGCCACAGCAGACGGGTTACGTGTTAGCAGAAGAACAGAGCAAGAGTGGGGTTAAATTGGCAAAAATGCATCACCAGTTGGGAGGAGAAGTGTGTGCTTTGAGGGAGGAGGGCATTCAGTGGCGCCATCTTGCTACCCAGAAGCAATATCATCTACATACGCTTTCAGCATTACCCATCCCCATATTCTGGCTGTGCCATTTGTTTTCCCCTTCTGATGTACTGAATTAAGTAGTCTGCCAAAATTACTTTGATCTTGGAGTCTGTCTTTGAAGATATTCTCTGCAGTTCTCTTTTCTTGTCACCATTTGGTATTAATTCTCTCAGTCATTAATGAAGATGTTAAGCAACAAAAGCGAGATATCTCCTTAATAATAATATATTATTCTCAGCCAAGTACAAAGACAGCATAGGGGCACTGCTATGTAAATATGAGAAAAAAAGAAAAAAACAATCATTACTGCACTTTTGGGGGTGGATGTTTCCCGACTTACTTACTTTAGCCTTTTAGATGTTTCTTTGGGGACCAAATTATAGCCCTGATACTATCATTAGCACTTTAGATTATTGGTTACAGGCTATAAGGGAGATGTAGGCTGCTTCTTGAACATTCTGCTTTTTTTAGTTAAATTTAACACCGTTTCCTTTTTTGGTTGTATGTTGCTTATTGTTCACTGTTTATCGTGGTGTATGATCATGATTCCTATATTTAGAGATCATCTTACAAATTGAATTCCTCACTGTATGTCTTCAGGTTATTGTAGTTTAAGTATTTACTTTTATTACTAATAATATTAGTCAATCATTTGAAGCATAAACCACTTTTCATTACACAAACAGCAGCAAAATCTCCCCCCAGTGTCTTTGTTTCTGACCGCTATAATTCCTGGTGATTGTACAGAGCGGAAAGGGCACACTTTGACTACTGAGCCCCCGTCTCCCCACTGTGGCTGAAGAGAGGCCAGTGGGGAGGTTCATCTTTGGGTTTGTAAGCAGATTTGTAAACCTAGGACATTTTATGAGGACATCATTAGGAGAGAATAGATTCAGGACCTTGCTGTCATTTTTGTAGAATTAGAGTTAGATGAGACTTTAAAATAGAAATTTCTCTTTTCTTACCCTTTCTTCCAGCCTTCCTTTAAAAGCTACTTTGAAAAAAAGAAGACAAACCACCATTCCTTTATATTTCCTTAACCTTCTCCCTAGCTTAGTGGCCAGCTCTTATTCTCATCTGGTCAGATTTCTTCTCATCCTTTTATGTGTATGGCCAGGAAGCCTTCCTAAATCATTCTCCCAGACTCACAGCTGCCTTCGCACTTTGAGAAACAATATACGCAAGCTCTTTTTTTTTTCTTTTTTCCCTGCAGAGTTACATTCAACAGATATAATTTCCATGTCTGCAAAGCAGTCACCCTTAAATTTTGCCGACTAAATTTCATTCCGGAAGTCTCAAACCTTCAAACAACATGAGCAACCTGGTATTTATTTCCATCTGAGAACAGAGAGGGTCTTTTTCAAAGTGTTGGGGTTTGACTGAGGCCATCTCTTTCCATCGGCACTGACCGCGTGTCCCCTTGGCGTGCACTCACATATTTTAGACTTCGAATGTCCATTGAACGTGGATGCCATTAAATTTTGCAGGCTTGTTTCTGAACTGTTATTTACGCGTCCTGTGAGAACTTCAGTTATTTTTATGATGGACATTATTTCAAAGGAACAGTGATGACAATGACTATTCATTGGATCTTCATGTGTCTGCAATACGGTCCAGTCTTTTTAATGTTCCTTGTTATAACTTGTTTATCTTAATTTCTGTTATCCTTTTTTCGTTTGAAGATTTTCATTATTCCTGCAATTTATATTGTTTTTGTTTACCCAGTTAATATCCTTTTCTCCTTCATTTTTCTCAGTGCTATGTTAGAGGACAAATGAATCACAGAGGTTCAGAGCTTGTGTTCCAGAGCCCCTGTCACCAAACTAGTTGCATGACCTGCGCAAGAAACATTGTCTCTTTGTGCCTCAGTTTCCTTTTCTCTAAAATGGTTGTAATAAAATTACCAAACTCCTTTGGTGGTTGCAATATTGCATGAGTTAAGTCATAGAATATGTTTAGAAAGGATCCTGACATATAGTAAATGCTCAACAATTTTTTGAGCATTGTTTTAAATGTTTATTTAAATGTCTATCATCATCCTTTTTTAAATGCTTATTTTTGAGAGAGAGACAGAGAGTGAGTGGGGGGAGACAGAGAGAGAGGGAGACACAGAATCCGAAGCAGGCTACAGGCTCTGAGCTGTCCGCACAGAGCCCGATGTGGGGCTCAAGCTCATGATCATGACGGGAACCAAAGTTGGGTGCTTAACCGAATGAGCGATGCAGCAGCCTCTCTTACCATCATTCTTATTATTGTCTCCTGAAGAGTAAGCACCTGGTCAAACACAGTGTAGCTTCAAAATCCCTCACAGAACCTCTTTAATAGAAGCAGGTGCTTAAAGAATGTGTTAAATGGCCAACGAGCAGAATGATAGCAAGATGTCTGTATCCTAACGTCTGGAACCTGTGAATATGCTATGTTACATGGCAAGGGAGACATAAGGCTACAGGTGTAATTGACATTGTTGTCAGTTGACTTTGGGATGGGAAACCATCCTGGATCTTCTAGGTAAGCCTGATGTATCCACTAGGATCCTTTAAATGTGAAAGGAGGAGGCCATGTCAGAGGGATTTAAGGTGAGAAAGTCTCAGTGGGGTAGTGTGGGCCTTGAAGATGGAAGGAGGTCACCAGCTAAGGACTGTTGGCAGCTTCTAGAAGCTGGAAACGATGGGGAAATGTATTCTCTTTTCCCTGCAGCGTCTGGAATTAACACACGCCTGCCAACACCTTTGTTTTAGCGAGACCCATTTCAGGCTTCTGACCATCAGAATGGCTATGTAATAAATTTGTATTATTTTAAGCAACTAAGTAAATGGTAATTTTTTAGAGCAGCAATAGGAAACTACATAGTAACCAACTGACTAGATGAAAAGCTTAATTGTTTAAGACAATGACACCGAAGAAAGATACCAGAGAAAGAACTGGTACATTAACAAGGTATAAAGGCTGGAACCATTTCTTAAAGCAGTGGGTTCTAGACCTTCGTTGGTCAGATTCACTCCTTTAAGATAGCTCACATGCACATGAACATAAAATGTTGCCTAAAATTTTGTGAAGTCCGCAAATCTTTACAAACCCAGGTTATAACCCTAGGTTTGCTTAGGATTTGTTAAGATTTAGCCAATGACAAGGCTTTAGTGATGAGTCTAGGAGCATTCGCTACTGGACGGTCAGAGTGGTCTGTTGCTTTGAGGTTCTTCTGAGTAGCCAGAAGGTTCTGTGAATGTGAAGGTAATTTAGAAGTCCGGGCTCCTTTTTCAGCCCGATTGTAAGCTTAGAACCTTATTCTTTGTTTCTCAGTCTACTGTGACAATGTTAAGTTCCAAGTCACATGACCCTTCTGTACTCCTCATCTCCGTTTTTAGGAAAAGTTTATCGTCACTACAGTAGTTAAATTGGTGTTTTAAAAAGAAATTTGAAAGTTATGGTAACATGAAAGTGATGGTTACTTAAAAAAATTTTTTTAAATGTTTTATTTCTGAGAGAGAGAGACAGCACGAACAGGGGAGGGTCAGAGAGAGAGGGAGAGACAGAATCTGAAGCAGGCTCCAAGCTCTGAGCTGTCAGCACAGAGCCCAATGCAGGGCTCGAACCCATGAACCACAAGATCATGGCCTGAGCCAAAGCTGGACGCTTAACTGACTGAGCCACTCAGGCTCCTTGATGGTTACTTTCAATATGCCTTATTTCTAAGGTCTTGTTTGTTTTTGAGCAGTCATGAAAGCAGCTTCTATCTCCACATCCTAGGAAGCGCTAATGTTTCTAGAATATAGCATACGTATTCTGTCTGCTAGCAAGATTTCATTCATTCATTCGGTAAGTTTTGATCTAATCTGACTAAATTCCAAGCATGGTATTAGGAATGAAGGATGCCAGTGGTCAAGAAGGTGGATGTAGACCTTGTTCTGGCACTTGCGGTCCTCTTCGGATCTTGGTTAAGAAGTAAATACCCCTCGGAGGTATGGTTTAAATGTTGCAGTCCTTGTGCACTTGATAGTGAATGTGTCTATCCGATCTCATTGTGAAAATAAGCTTTCACTGGAGGAGGATATGAAGTTAGAAGTACAATAAGAACCTGAGGGGGAAGAGAGATCCTGGTAAGAAGATAAGGAAGGATGATAAGAGCATCAGAGGCCTGTAAATGATACCTTGACTCATCTTGGATTACTCTTCCAGCGGATCCAGACTATTCTTCAAAAGTCCCTGTAAAGAGTGTACAAGTGACAGAGAGGCTGCGGAATGGTCACTGACCATCACTGTGACCCCAGGCCTGGTTTGAAGCCCATCTTTGGGAATCAGGGAATACTGGGGTCACATAATGTGTCAGGCATTTCTCACAAGCCTATGCTGGAGCTAGGCACGGCTGTTGGGGAAGTTGCTCCTTTACAGAAAAATAAAAGCTGCCCCCAAGGTGAGCTGTGATTTCACAGACAACTTCAACATCTTCCACCTTGGTCAGGTTGCATGAACACCAAGGACATTCTCAACCATGATTTGCCAAAGGAGTCAATGAAGTGAGAAAGTCAGTGAATTCTTATGTGCCTCGAAGATGGAAGGAAGTCGCCAAACAAGGACTATTGGCAGCTTCTGGAAGCTGGAAAAAGCGAGGACATGGAGTCTCCAGAATGAAAACATCCCAGCCAACACCTTGATAGTCGCCCACTGAGACCCTTTGTGGGAGTGAAAACAGAGCCTTGTATTCCTTTCCTGCTGCTGCTGTAGCAAATGACCCCAAAACCTTACTGCTTACAACACAGCTTTACTTTCTTATGGTTCTGGAGGGTCACAATTCCAAAATGGGTTGGCAGAGCTACATTCCTTTTGGAGACTTTAGGGGGGTATCAGTTTTCTTACCCTTTTCACTTTCTAGAGGTTGCTCACATTCCTCGACTCATGGCCCCACATCACTGTGGCCACATTTTCTCTCTCGCCTTCCTCTAAACGACTCTTCTGATTATATTGGGCTCACCCTGCTAACCTAGGATAATGAGAACCCTTAACTTAATCATGTGTACAAAGTCCCTTCTGTCACGTAAGGTCACCTATTCACGGTTTCCAGAGAATAGGACGTGGACATCTTTGGGGTCATTATTCTGCGTACCACAAGGCTGACGGCATCAAAATAGCCCAAGTGCTTGGCGAAAGGCCTTCAGACTAACACCTCAGCCCCATCCAGTTTTGGAGCCAGAAAACCTTTATAACCCCAAAGGTGGCCCATTTTCCATTACGATCAACGTGATATAAAGAGTTTTAATGTGATTAGAATTAGCTATGTCTTATCTCACGTTTGGCTCGGTGGGGAAAGTGGGAAAACGGCAGATTTCCAGGCTCTGTGCCTTGCCTTTGCATGTCTGTAAATTCTTCATCGGATTCCTGACTGTTTCAGTAATTCCTCATCCCCTTGCCTTTCAGAGTATGCCTCACACTGCATTTTTGGACAGATGTGACATACCTTTTCAATATGTGTTTTTCTAAAGCTGTTATGAAAATTTTAACTTCATGTTCTCATAGTCAGGTGTCATCATGAAGCTTTGTGGGTTTTTTATTCCCAGATAACTTCAAAAGCTTGGTGGAGAAAGGGGGAAAATAAAGCATTTCCAGGCAGCGAGGTCTTGCCAAAAATTTTTCTGGGTCCCTCTCTGTCTAACATCTACCCTCCAGGCTTAGGCGGAGAGGAAAACAGGTCTGAAGGCCAAGCCTGGAGGTAGGAGATCAGCTTTGAGCCAGGAGATTAGGCAATGGGGCTGGCCTAGGACCAGACAAATGGATGTTTCAAAATCACAGAAGAAAAGAGAAAAGTGGGACAAAGGAGGAGCTGGGTAAAGTGGCACAGAATGGACACATCTTGCGCATGAAAAACTCTGACCACAGTGTCTTCTGAATGTGATTCCAACGGGCCAGGGCAGGATCTAAAAGGAGCAAGCCTGATACTTTAACTGCACAGTACACTGTTGTATATACAGCGTTGTAAGTTGCTGTCACTCAGTTATTTGAATCCCTGTCACTCACTTACACTTTGGTACCCGCCCCTTTTAAAATGAAAGTTTTAGGTCCAGTATGTGTATTATCCCCAAATTTAATGTTGTCAGGCAGACCACTAATTTTTTTTCCCCACTGGGAATGATCTATAAGTTTGATCTTAAAGTATATGTATAAATTCACTTATTTAACAACTATTTACTGGTCATCCAATATTTATTGGACTATGTACCATGGATTCTTCCAGGCACTGAGGATACAGTGTTTAGCAAACACACTGAAGTCCTGTCTTGGAGGAGCTTCTATTCCAGCTGGGAGTGACAGACAACAAACAAGGTAGAATTTAGGGAAGGAACCAGAGGGCAAGGCCAGGGATGGCGAGTACCGAGGAGGGTTGAATTTGAGATCGGGTGATCAGAGAGAGCCTTTCTGAGAGGGAGACCTTGGAGTAAAGTCCAAAGGAAATGAGGAGGTTGGTTAGTGGGTATCTGGTGGGGAAGAACCTGCCTGACAGGAACGGCAAGTACAAGGAGCCAGAAGGGCTACTGTGGCTGGCGTGTTTGAGGAGTAGCAAGAAGGCCGCTGCGGATGGAGTGCACTGGGTGAGAGGGGGAGGGGTGGTGAGAGATGATGGTGGTGTGGGTGAGTGGACTGCGGTTCACAGGTCACGGGAAGTCTTGTAGGTCACAGCAGCGGCTGTGTCACTCCACATGAATGGAAGTTGTTAGAAGGTGCTGGGCAGACCTGTGGTAGGACCTGATTTTCATATTTCACGTGATCATTCCGGCCTCTGTGTGGAAAATCGACGGCGGTGAGCATGAGCAGAATTAGGGGCGGCATTTAGGGGGCTATTCCAATAATCTAGGTGACAAATGATGGCTTGAACCAGAGCAATGGCCGTGGGGCTGGTGACATGGGGTTGAACTCTGGGGATATTTTGAAGGTAGAGCCAGAGCAGGATTTGCTGATGGGCTAGACATGAGGACAAAAGAATGTAGACTCATGGGTGACGTCAAAGTTGTTAGCCTGAGCAACTCGAAGAAGGAATAGAAGTGCATTTATTGCAGTGGAAAAGATGGCAGAAAGAGCAGGTTTGGGAGGGACCATCCATGGTTCAATTTGGACATGTTCAGTTTGATGGTACTCATTAGACATATCAGGTAGGCATGCTGACATATGTATGGGTCTGCAGTTCAAAAGAGAGGTCCTGGCTGGAGATATGAATTTATATTCACATATACGCACATACCATAAGGCCCCCAGCTCTAGTCCCCACTCTTAGGCTTCCTAAAAATCATTAATTCAAGCTTTCACTTGTCACTGCTTGTCACAGCACCTTGACATTTGGCTCAAGTAATAAAGATCTTATAGGAAGCTCTTGTCCCCCTGGTTCCAGGCTTCTGGCCATATTCTGGTCTGTTTTTTCCAGTTCCCATCTGTTTCCATCAATGCTTGGCTTTTCTTGCTGAGCCGAGCCCCACGGAGGCTGTATAGTGTTCAGGCAGTTAAAGTTCTTGAGTCAAATGGGGGGCGTGGCCGACTGTAGAACACATGCCCCGCCCACAGAGGGCCACCCTGTTCTGTTCCCACCCAGGTCTCCAGCCAGGGAGGGGGACCCATTGTTGCCAGTTCTTCCAAAAATTAAGCCAGAAATCT
This sequence comes from Hyaena hyaena, assembly GCF_003009895.1. Taxonomy (NCBI): domain Eukaryota; kingdom Metazoa; phylum Chordata; class Mammalia; order Carnivora; family Hyaenidae; genus Hyaena; species Hyaena hyaena. Next base: position 3,798,471 of record NW_024080672.1, read on the forward strand.
AGATTTTTTTTCCCTAACGTTCAGTCTTCTAATATTTAGACATTGGCAGCTAACTCACACATTTTTCAAGACTCTGGGCCAAACAAAATATATTTGGGGACCAAATCCAGCCCACAGGGCCATCAGCCTTTTACCACTGAGGAGCCTGTTAGGCCAATTGCTGCATTTGGGGTTTGGAGCCTGGACAGAACCTCTTAGATTGTCCGCCTTGGTTTCCCCCAGCACACGCAGAGGACATGAACTACCTACCCTAGGGAGTTCCCAAGGGACACTGTTCCTTGAGCCTGGCTCCTAAGGGCCCTGCTTTTCTGGAAAGGACAAGACACCTTCCCCAAGACCCCTCCAAAGAACCTTTTGTGTCCTGTTCTCCTTCATCCCCTTCCCTTGTGATATTGCCTCTCACTCCCCTCAGAAGCTGAATGAGTATTGATCTCATCTCGTAGGTGAGACAAGTAGAGAGTATTGAATCAGCACCTCTGTCTCCAGTGCTTGATGGTAGAAAAGACTGCAGCGTGGTAGCTGAATGACAGTCTGAGGGAGCAAGGTAGTCTCGGGGCAGGTAGAAGAAACTATATATTTTTTCAACAATTATAGATTGAATCTTGCCTGGTTCCAGTTGTCTTACTATGTGCTGTGTGTACAGAAAAAGGACAGAACATAGTCTGCTCCTAAGAGACTCATGGCCAAGTAGCCAAGACAGATATGGCAAGAAACACATTGTAGCCGGTCAGCAGGACAGAGATGCCACAGAGCGAGGACCAGGGGTAGAGGGAGGGTCTAAAGATGTTTGGGAGACAGTGATGGCTGGGCAAAGTTTTGAAAAATGAAGAGGAGTCCGCCATGTAGACCACTGGGAGAAAGCATCCTAGAAAAACAAACAGCATGTGTGAGCTCTGAGAGGTATGGGGCATCACAGAGCTATTGAGGAACTTTCCTTGTCTCAAGAGTTTAAAATGTGAAGGAGAGGGTAAAGCCAGGCGTGATGGCACAGGGTAAGAGTACCAGGTTCCAGGTCCTGAAGGGCCTTGTCAAAGAGGAGCAAAGAGGGGCCACTGTTTTCAAATCTTCTCTAGAAGCTTCTGTGGCCAGCTCCATCGTGGTTGAGAGGCAAACAAAAATCCTGTATGTCTTCCGTAATTCATGTCAAGAGGAGAGCCACTATCAATCTGAAGCTGTTTAAAAAGAAAGTTTGATGTGGGGGCACCTGAGTGGCTCAGTCGGTTAATAAGCGTGTGACTTCAGCTCAGGTCATGATCTATCGGTTTGTGAGTTCAAGCCCTGTGTCCCCCGTGTCAGGCTCTGTGCCGATAGCTCGGAGCCTGGAGCTTGCTTTGGATTCTGTGTCTCCTCTCTCTGCTTCTCCCATGCTTGTGCTCCGTTTCTGTCTCTCAAAAATAAAATAAATGCAAAAAAAAATTTTTTTAAAGAAAGTTTTCTATAACTTTCATTAATTCCCTTGAGGCCTCATGCCTTTCATATAAGACAAAGAACATAACAGTATCAAGCGCTTATGTGGTGTTAACTATGCAAGGGCTCCATGTACAAATGCATTTGTTACTTGGTGAATTCTCAAAACCACCCTATGATGTAGTTGGTCCTGGTGCAGTTAAGTGACTTGTCCAAGGTCATACAGCTTGTAAGTGACCGAGCAGGCATTGAACCTATGCCGGCTGCCTGTAGAGTTCTTGCTCTTCACTATTCTTCAGTAATGTTGTGTCTGCTATGTCATGGCCTTTCTCGCCAGAGGCTTTGGAAGGTGAAGAATAAATGATCAGCAACCAGAGATGGGGCTGTTGTTGTTGTTTATATAAAATGATCACTTTGGCCCTTGTTGATAGCAACGATTAAAAACGCAAATAATCAGAGACCCTGCCTTAATGAAAAGCACATTTAACTATGGCTTCCCTCCCCTCCCCCCCATACTGCTGGCTTCAATGTTACTCCATGTTTCTATGAAATAGTGCAGCCCACAGCCATATTTTCTAAGGCAGTCAGTGATCTGTCTTGGAAACAGAATAGGTCTCTTAGTACTTTTGATAATTTTCTTCAAAAACTTTGGAGGGCCGGGTTCATGTGGGTCCCTTTTTAGGTGGAATAAGTATCCATTATGTTCAGAAAACATTGCAATTTCTCTTTGATGCCTATTGTGCATTAGTTAAGAGCTGTCTTGGGTGAAGAAAGGCACAAGTTTAAATGCTGAAATCCCAAAGTGAGATTCTTTGACTCTTGCCTAAAAAAGTCTGCAGCACTGACTTTTCTTCTTGGGGGAAAAAAAAAAAGTGAAAAGAAAAAAAAAGGAAAGAGAAAAAAAAGAGAGTCAGATGGCATTTCTAAGAGGAAAAAAATAATTTCGGTTCTCAGGGTGAATGCTTGTCTTTCTATAGCATGAAAAAAAATTCTTTTCTTTGGAAATGAACTTCAAACGTTCTTCTACATGCATTAAAAATATTCCCACATGCAGGGAAACAAATTTATTTTCATTAATGACTTTACTGCTTATGTAATCAATAAACAGGCATGGGAAAAAAATATCACTGAGAAGCATTTGTAAGTATTTAAAATAGACGTATTTTGTGTTTTCTGCGGGGTGGCTTAGTTATTTAGAACTCATTGTAATCTAATCAATTATTACTGTATTTTGAAAATATGGCAAAGGGAGGAAATTACTTTTCAGAAATAAAATTAGCCAATATTTTTTATGCTATGGAGAAATACAAAGAACCAAAAAAAAAAAAAAACAAAAAACCCGTACACAACCTTTTATTGCTGCTGCTGCTTCTGTTCTTCTGTTTCATCTTTCATAGAACAAATCTAATTTCTGACCTATTTCACCAGCTTGAGATTATTGTAGTCTACCTAATGCAGGTGCACTTTACTTTTGATCCCAGGCACAATCCTGGAAAGTTACCTACAAATCAGTTTCCTAAGTTGAATCTTTTTTTTTTTTTTTTTTAATGTTTTATTTATTTCTGAGATAGAGAGCCAGCATGAGCAGGGGAGGGTCAGATAGAGAGGGAGATACAGAATCTGAAGCAGGCTCCAGGCTCTGAGCTTTCAGCACAGAGCCCGATGCGGGGCTTGAACCCACGAACTGCGAGATCATGACCTGAGCCAAAGTCGGAGACTTAACTGACTGGGCCACCCAGGCGCCCCTCTAAGTTGAATCTTTTATTTTTTATTTAAAAAAAATTTTTTTTAATGTTTTATTTATTTCTAGGAGAGAGAGAGAGAGAGAGAGAGAGAGAGAGACAGCGTGAGCAGGGGAGGGTCAGAGAGAGAGGGAGTCACAGACTGAAACAGGCTCCAGGCTCTGAGCTGGCAGTCAACACAGAGCCCGACGTGGGGCTTGAAGCCACGAACTGCAAGATCATGACCTAAGTGAAAGTCGGACACTTAACCAACTAAGCCACCCAGGCGCCCCAAAGTTGAATCTTTTAAAATGCACTCACAGGGATGCCTGGGTGACTCAGTCGGTTAATCAACTGACTTCACCTCAGGTCGTGATCTCACGGTACATGGGTTCGAGCCCCATGTCAGGCTCTGTGCTGACAGCTCAGAGCCTGGAGCCTGCTTCAGATTCTGTGTCTCCCTCTCTCTCTGCACACTCCTTCTTGCTCTGTCTCTGTCTCTCAAAAAAATGAATAAATGTTAAAAAAGTTTTTTTAATTTAAAAGTAAAAATAAAAGAACTCCTCATCTGAAAGGGATTCGATGGGGCATCTTTTGAAATGACAGTGTCTCAATTTCCCTATGTTTAAAATCCAGATTTCCCTATTCCAGTGTGTCATAAAGTAGGCATGTTTGTATTGACAAGTGACATAATTTTACTCTGTGTCAGTTATATGGATTCTGAACGAGAAGAATCTTAAGATACCCCAAGAAATTTGCTTTGCCAAATATGTGCATCGGGTAGGTGTTATCGCTTGTTGGGGCGGAACACATTACGGACGACAAGAAGAATTCCACCAAGCCTCAAGGCTATCGAGGAAAGAGAATCCAAAGTTCCCACAGGTTTGGTAGTGTGCTTGCCAGGGTAGCCTTTCGATCTAAAAATTACATAATCTAAGTAAGTCTGAAGTTAACCGCAGTCCTTTGTGCTCACAAAGCTATTTTTAGACACCAAAAGTACACCTAAGTTGAACGACCAAGCAGGGTCGCACAGGATCTGAACACTGAGTGCCGCTTTTTTAAAAAGAAGTTGCCCTGAGTAACAGCCGACTGGATTGTTCTATTGTTAACATTAAGGAGGGAACTTCCTGGGTTTTTTTCCTTCGTTTTTTTTATTTGGTGCTTTCTAAACTCAAAAGGAAACATTGAAGGGTGCTTAATTTCAGGCCTAGGGCTTAATATGTTGTTTTCCCTCCCCATACCCACTTTCCTCTCTCCCTGCCGTATCATAAGCGGCGAGTTTACTTATTTACGCTGTTTGGCTTTCATTTCCGAGTCTGGGATTTCCCCTTCTCCTTCGTGGTTGTGATTTTGATGTAGTAGAGAGGCTGCTGGGAGAGAAGGTGGCATAGAGAGCAGAAGGGACCATGGTTACCTACTCTCCTTGGCTGGGGCCCGAAACATCTGTGTCTGTGAAGGCACAGCTCACCTCCCACACGGAGGGATGCATTAACCAAGGGACTCTTGTAAGTGACTGAATCCTCCCTAGTCATTTTCATCATCCTCTGTAAGGATTTTAAAGCAAGCATGGGTGTATCAAGACAACAAAGCATTCGTGTCGACGGAGTTCTGGTGAGGTCGGTCCGGACTCAGTAGCAAAGTGGGATTAGAAATGGCCGCCTTGGGTGAGGGATAAGGAGATGGTGGTGTGTACATGAAATATCACAGTCTGTCTGCGGTGGGGGCTCAAGCTCCCGACTGGTAATTAGGAAACCAGCATTTCCCTCTCAGTCCTGCCCCTAATGAGCAGGGCTGCTTTGAGCAAGTCAACTGCCCTTGCCCTTGTGCTTGTTCTCTTGGTCTCTCAGGGGGAAGTAGGCTCTCTGAACTTTGCAGGTCTCAGATTCTGTGATCCCAGGCCGGGCTGCTTGGGACTGTCCACTGCTGGTGAAATAAGTACCCAACCTTCATCTTGGCCTTTTAGGTCTCTCTCAGACTGACCTAATAGTACTTTTTAGGTCATATCTTCAATTTCCTATACGTACTGGCTGGGCTAGATACCCATGGTTTCTCAAATGTGCTTCACACTTTCAGACTGCAATCTCTTCTCTTCAATAATCTCTCTAAATGTCTGTACCTTCCCTTTTCTGATGATCAAAATTTTACTTTTTTTTAAGACTCTGAGCTGTAGAACATTTTTCCCGTGGAATCTTTAGTATTTGACAGCCTATGGCAGTGGGCTGTGCACCTGCCAGCTGCCCGCAGATCCGGCCCCATGTGCTTAGTGGGCACAATTTGTGTCTCGTGCATTCACCGTCCGTGGGCTCTCTTCAGTGTGTGATCAGGCTAACAACAAGTAGTAAATATTTCTTTAAAGAGCACAACAAAAACCAAAGCATAGCGCTAGAAATGAAGTGGCAAGGAGAATCGTTGAAGTTATTATGCGAGTACCTGTTGAATCGGGGCCAGACAGGATGACAGGCACTTCAGTAGGAACAAGGAAGAGTAAAAAATCGTCTCTGTCTTCAAGGAGCTTATTCATCACTACCTCCAACATCGTCATCACCATCTTTCATGATCTCTTCCATTTATTTAGTACATACTCTTTTTTTTTTTTCAATGTTTATTTTTTAGAGAGAGAGACAGCGTGAGCAGGAAAGGGGCCGAGAGAGAGGGAGACAAAATCTGAAGCAGGCTCCAAGCTCCGAGCTGTTAGCACAGAGCCTGACGTGAGGCTTGAACTCACAATCCGTGAGATCATGACCTGAGCCAAAGTCAGATGCTTAACTGACTGAGCCACCCAGGCACCCCTATATAGTACATATTCTTTACCACATTTCTTACATCCTAAATTGTTAGAACAACCATACTGGGCATTATCAGCTCTATTTTACTGGTGAGAGAGCTTACCCAGAGAATTTAAGTGACATTCTCAAGCTAGTATAGGATGACTGGCTTCACAACCTGTGCTGATTCTAGAATATACCATTGTCACCCTAGAGGGGAGTGTATGATGAGGACAGGCAGTTCACTGAGCAGGCTTTGTACTTTCTCATCTTCGGGCCTTTTCTCACACTCTCAGGTCACTTGGAATGCCCTCTCCTTCCACACCTCTTAGCTTGTGCAAATGCTTCCTACACTTCAAGTATGTCAGTCTCAGATATTGCCTTCTTTAAAAAAAAAAAAAGTTTATTCAGAGATAGAGTGGGCGAGGGGCAGAGAGAGAGAGAGGGGGAGAAAGAGATTCCGAAGCAGGCTCCGTGCTGCCAGCATAGAGCCTGACATGGGGCTTGAAACTATGACCATGAGATCATGACTCGAGTCAAAATCAAGAGTCAGATGCCTAACGGACCAAGCTGCCCAGGAGCCGCTCAGATAACTCTTTCTTGAAGTCTTTCCTGCCTCATTCTTCCAGCTGGGCCACTGATAATGTGGGACAGTCTACACTTCTGTAAAATGAATGGATTAATGCCAGCTTCATTTCCTTTTTTTTTGTTACAAAGGTTCTAAGCATGAGGTAAGAACATTTAATGAAAAGTGACCGGAGAAGCCTGTTCTGTTGAACAAACATCTGCTGAGTGCTTGGCAAAACCTTGGGAGCACATAGAGGAAGACTCTCCTAGTATTAGAACAACTGTTCTCTGCTTATAGATGAGGCTGTGTTGACACCCATGATGAGATCATTGACTGGGATTTATGTTGCTCAGAGAGAATTACTTTCTCTAGGCAGAAGCAGAGAGGTTCCCAGAGTTCTCTTGTCTTCTTCCTGGTCCAGGTCCATGTAGCCCAGAGCCAGGGAGAGATAGGCCCTGGGGTGCAGTGGACAGAGTCTTAAGAGGAACTTCTTTGCTGGGAGTTGCAAACCCAGAATAGGTTTCTGGAAGAGTGTTAGAGCTTCTTCCCTCCATCGAGGGAAGGGTCGAAGTGGTTCATGAGTTCAAGCCCTATGTTGAACGGCTTATATAAATAAATAATATATAAAAATAAATAAAAAAATATAAAATAAATTTTTAAATATTTTTAAAAATAAAAAAATAAAAAAATATAAATAAATAATAAAATAAATAAAGCACAACTGTGGCCAAACGGCAGCTCACGTAACTTCACAGTATCACGCCCCATGTGTGGGTCACGAGGGCAGTGCGCATGAAATACTGTTTGAGACACAAGGAAGGAGGCGATTTTTTGTGCCCGGGAGTGTTACAGAAGATTCTAGAGAAGTGGTTCATCCCTTCGCCTGGACTTGAAAGACGAATGGACCTTTCCTCAGGCTAAGAAGGGGTGGGATGCAAGTGGGGGGCACTCCAGGAAGGTGGAATAGCAAGTGCAGAGTAGAGAAAACAGGGTGACCTACTATCTGGAGCTGCAGGTTTTCTGGGTTTTCTGTTCCAAATATTGCTGATGTTGGTGCATCAGGCATCTCCTCCCCGCTCTATCTGCCACACAGCCATGCTGTCAATGCCTCCTTCCTCCCCCCTTCACCATTTATGAAAGTCATTGCCCAACACCCTCCAGAGAACAAATGCCCATTTGTCCTGTGCCCACATGCTTCTCCAGCCTTCTGCCCATGGCCAGCCTGCCCTGCTTCCTGGTCTCAGCTTGCCAGAAGGACGCGGGCTGCTGCACTTTGCAGCTGCGGGGGGCACCATACACACAGACCGCCCCAGCGCCCGGGCATTGCGCGGTGCCTGTACGTGGCCCAGAAGGGGCCAGACCTTGTTTGTTTTGCTCCCTTACAACGACTGCCAGCCCCCGAGTTAACAGAAAACAATACAGAACAAACAAAAGCTGTACCGGCCCCGATGGTGCATCGCGAGCCCTGACCTTTTATTAGCCAGTCTTGACCTTCAGCGTATCGCAGCCCCATCCACTGAGACGGGAGCCTTGACACTGTTCTATTGTTTCCTCTGCCAGCTTTCCCTTTCCGTGGCTTTGCTTTGCAATTAGAGACAAAACAAAGCAAAACAAGAGTCAAACTCCAAGCCCTCCCCAACTTCTAATCCTCAGAGAGCCGGTGTTACACTTTTTATATTTGTTTTGTTTCTGCTGTCATTTTTTGACGGAGACAGTTTTTTGATAGCTGCGTGCTTGCTCTGCTGTGCCTGAGAGGAACCAGCACACCACGCCCGTGAGAGCGGAGCTCGGAGACCAGCCAGCCAATTGGGGTGGTTCCTGGGGGCGCCGGAGGGTGCCTGGAGCTTGGCACCTGTCCATTGTAGGGAAGCAGACCCTGTCCATTGTAGGGAAGCGCACTCATTGGATCTGACTTTCTTTCAGGTGATGGGAGAAAGTCTGGCCAGGCATTTGAAGGGTGCCGTGCAGAGGGTCTGGGGATGGTACTAGAGCAGGTAGTGGGTTGTCAGCAAGAAGAGACCTCCGATCTCCACCCAGGGACCCGAGCTCCAGACTGGCCACCTGGGCACTGGGCCCTGCTGTCAGACCTGCCTTCAGACTGCCCACCTGCCACTTAGTATCTCTGTTCTGCCTCCAGCTCATGACCCAAGGCCTCCCCAAATCTCTCTAGCACCCCTTATTCCCCTCCACTCTGCTGCTGTGACCTGAGGGCAGACTAAGCTTTTCCCAGGTTGCTGCTGTTGGCCTAGTGATAAATTCCCTGACGAGAGCCTTTGCCCATCACCTCTGCCTTTTGGATACTGCCAGACGTATTCACCTGAAACACAGCTCTGATCACATCACTCCCTCACTCATCGATCTTGGGTGGCTTCCGTACTCTCAAGCTTGGCATTTCAAGGCCATGGGTGGTCTGTTTCTCATTTCACTTTCTGTCTCATCCTCTGCTTTGAATACAACCACCTCGTTTGCTCTGAATATTTCCTCTAGGCTCCTACTCTCATCTTTTTGTCCAGGGAATCTACTGGGGAGCTTGTTAGACACACACGTTCTAGGGGCGTCTGGGCGGCTCAGTCAGTTAAGCATCCAACTCTTGGGTTTGGCTCAGGCCATGATGTCATGGTTTCGTGGGTTCAAGCCCTGCGCTGGGCCCTGTGCTGACAGTGTGACAGTGTGGAACCTGCTTGGGATTTTCTCTCTCTTTCTCCCCGCCCCCCCCCCCCCATCATGCTGTCTCTGTGTCTCTGAAAATTAAAAAAAAAAACAAAAAAAAAAACCCTGCAAATTCTCTACCTTGAGGGAGACACACCAGTAAATTAGGGACTGGAATCTGGATACTTCATGTTTAAAGCTCTGGCCCATGATGACCAGCCGAGCCAGGTTCAGGAACCGATGCCTGTGTCCTATCTTCCTGTGTCCTGGTGTGCCTTCTCCCACCTCTGGAACTTTCTCTCTTCTTCAGTGTGCAAATCAAATGTGATTTTTCTCCTTGAAGAGTTTCTTGATCCGGGTAACCAAACATGATCTCTCTTTCCGCCCTGTACGTTGGTCCTGTGGCCTTTCTGTTCTAAGCCATTTGTCTTCCCTCGGTTTGATTGTAAGTTCCTCACGTAGAGAGTATATTTTATTCATCCGTGTGTATCTTGAAGCATTCAGGAAATGAACTCCTATTTAATAGCTGCTCTAGTGTAAAAGGTGTTATGTAATCAAACAATCATGTAAAACCGTACACATGTTACGTTCATTTATGCGATAGTTTACATCTATGAGGAAAAAACAGGGAAGATACCTCGGAAATCGTAGTGGCATGAGTACCTGTAATCAGCTCCAATTTTTCCTAAATTTAGAAATGTGAGTTTAAACAAGTAGCAGTTGTTGTTGTTAAGCCAGGTATAAGAATTCTTTGCTTCCACTGTTTTGCTTGGTGAAGAGAGCGTGAGACTTCCGAACATCTGTATTGCCAAGACTTTACTGATGTAACTTATATAACATAGGCTTATGATCACACTGTTCATCTGAATCCTTTTTTTTTCTGTTATATCAGCTTTTGTTCACCGGCAGAAACACCAATTAGCTCAGGTTTCTGTTAACAGGCATACTTTTATGGCATTCTCTGAGATGAAAGGAAGATAATAGGAGTCAGCTGTTTATAGCTTTTATAGCAACATCTTTATTGATACATTCCCGTGTTTAATATCCTTTTATCTGCATTTCAAAAATGAAATTATATATCCATTACCAAAATTAGATACGAGATTTATTGGATTAGAAGTGCTCTTTTCCCAATCCTTAAATGAGCAAAGGGTACTTCTTGGATAATTCTATAAGAGCGTTAAAATTCCTTTTTGTTTTAAAATGTTACACATAGGAAATTAACCTAGTTAGGCTTCCCTGATATAAGGAGTGCATGTCTCAGGGAAGCAGGAATAGCCAGCAGAGGTTTCTGATTCAGGAACGTGCAGAAGATATGGGACTTGAATGAACTATAGCATGACTCATTAAAGGGTATAAAAGTACTTTACAAATAATTAACTATTTTAGATTAGGAACCGAATTCCCATTAAACCTTGACATTTCCTACTATGAAAGCTCTTTCCTCTCTTGCATGCCTGAAACTTCTTTACAATTTAGTAATATTTCCATTACATGTTAATTATAGGCAAGGATGGTAAAACAGAATGAAATAATAAATCAAAAAACATTTGTTATTTATGTATCTTTGGTACAGGATACTTTGAAAGGGATTGCAAAGGATTTTAAAATACTTGCCTCTGAGGGGCCCCTGGGTGGCTCAGTCGGTTGAGCGCTGACTTCGGCTCAGGTCATGATCTCGCAGTTTGTGAGTTCAAGCCCCGTGTCGGGCTCTGTGCTGACAGTTTGGAGCCTGGAGGCTGCTTTGGATTCTGTGTCTCCCTCTCTCTCTGCTCCTCCCCCACTCATGCTCTGTCTCTGTCTCAAAAATAAATACTAAAAAACAAAATAAAATACTTGCCTCTGATAAGACCACTTTTTAGGGTTGTGATTAGGAATCAGATGTAATAAAATACCTAGCATGTTGAATGCTAAACAAAGGCTACGTAGAAGTTGTAAGATAGCTTTGTGTAACATATGTGCAGAATGTAAGAGAATAAGACAACCCACGCATATTAGTAACGTTTGACTAAACAGAGATTTCACTCTTTCTCCCACATACTGTTTTTAAGATTCAAACGTAGGGGAATATATCAGGAAGTGTAAACTGTGAACATTTATTTCCAACTAGGAAAGTGAAGCCAAATTTAGAGCTAGTAAGGTTGGCATCATAGAAATAGAAGTTAATTGTATATAATTCAAGACAAGATGTGGTGCATGACACTTATCTTAAAGATCTAAGCAATTACAGTCAGGTGACAGTGTTTTGTTTCGCTAGCTTTTTGTAGGTATTTAAAATTTTATATCTCAAGAATCCTCCATGTTGGATGGACAGGTTTAGATACAAACTCCTTCTCTTTAACTTTCAAACGGCTGAAGGAAACACTATTTTCCACAGGACCAACCAAAAATGTAGGCAGTCACCTTCCGGTCACGGAAATGGTTTAAGCCAAGTTGTAGGCATCCAGAGTGTTGAGGACGGTGTGTCAGTTGGAGAACGCATTTCAGTCCAAGTTACAGAAACCTAACCACAATGGCTTAACAAATAGGGATTAACCAGCAAAATTTCTCACATAGTAAAATGTCCTGAGTTAATCCCCTCGGTTAGGATTGAGAGACCAGGGTACCATCAAGGACCCAGGCTTCTTCTCTTCTTCTGCCCCTTTCATCCTTACATGTCCTTCATCCTTGCTCCTTGAAGTTCGCTGCCCTACCTTAATCCACACTTGCTCATCTCAACGGGACGAAGAAGGTTGTGTCTAGAAGGGACAGCCCACATTCAGAAAGCACAAAGTTTCCAGAAATCCTCACTACCTTCAGAGTCATCCTCATTAGCCAGAACTGAGTCCCATGGCATCTCCTAAATATGAAAGTACCCAGGAAATTTCGTTCTTAGCTGGGTTTGGTGCTGCTTTGAACAAAATGGGTCTTCTATTTGTAAGGAATGTGCCATGGATTTAGGATAGCCACTTAGCAGAGTTAGCCATAAAAGAGATTCTGGAATTGGTAGAAGATTGGACTACGTGAGTCCTTCCAACTGTAAGATTCAAAGATGCTGTTAGAACAGCATTCCCTACCCTCTAGGCATTTATATAGTTTATATTGAAGGCAAGTTTTGCAGTCAGCTATGTGGGTTTGAATCACTGTTCTAAGCCTTACCAGATGTATAATTCTGATCATGGGCAGGTTTCTTATCTTCTCTAAGCCTTGGTTCCTTCCTTTATAAAATAGGGATTATAATATATACTTCATATTATTTCTTTGCAGGCTATATATGCTAAATATTTAGAGTGTTAATTATAGTGTCTGGCACCGGTAGATGCTAATCAATGGAGCCCCTTTTTTCCCCACTAGATGGTAAGCTCCTTGAAGGCAGGAATTGTGTCTAACATGTTTGTCATGTAGCTCAGTGCCTAGCACAAGTCGTTCTTGAACAGATCTTTGTCAAGTGAAAGGATGGACAAGGCCATCAGTGCTAACGTGAATATAATGCATACTTAAGGAAAGTGAGATTTGCCGTTTCTCAGGTGAGGTTTTGGTGCATGTATCTGAAGCATCTTCTAAGTATGAGGTGGGAACAGTCAACATACAGGGAAAAGAATGAAAGAATAAGGATAAGGAGTTGTTTTGATCAGCGTTATTAGTTCTAGGTAACAGAAGCTATTTTACCAAGTTGAAGCAGGCATGAGGTTGGAAGAAATAAGCTGCACGATTTTTCAAGAAAAACCTAGAAACTTGTTTGGAGATGTGCTTTTCCTTCCTTTCTCTTCATCTTTTTCTCAATTTCAGTTGTGTTTTATAGACTATATGATACAGGCAGTGGGACAGCCTGAGCAATTAGTTAGAATTGATCTTGTAGGGGCCCCTAGGTGCCTCAGTTGGATAAGTGTCCACATCTTGATTTCGGCTCAGGTCATGATCTCGCGATTTGGAAGACTGAGCCCTCACGTTGTGCACTGCACTGACCGTGCAGAGCCTAATGAGGATTCTCTCTCTCCCTCCCTCCCTCCCTCCCCCCCTCCCTCTCTCCCTCTGCCCCTCCTCTCTCTCTTTCTCTCNATCTTAAAAAAAAAAAAAAAAAAAAAAGAATTGATCTTGTAGACAGTCAATGTGACAAGCTGGGCGATTCAAGTTCAGAAAGGATGTTTTATAGAAAAAAAACAAACAAACCCAGTCCTGATTTATCCCCACTTCACCCCTACCCCTTTTGCTTATTCAAATAAGGATTTGACTGCTTTCCTGACATCATTTCTTTCTCTGCAAGCTGCATGCATCTAGGCCCTGCACTCAGGTATACCTCCTGTAAGGATGAGATCTATAAATGTGACTTGCGGTATGCAAACCCCATTTTCTAGAAGCAAAGCCCGTGTAATGCCATTAAATGTAATCAGAAGTTACCAAGCATCTTACTGGAACTCTCTTCCAAATGTACCTAATCCAATTTACCTTTCTTTTGGTATTTAAGTCCCTGACAGCTGAAGTGGACATTTCTCAGAGCAGTCGGGCTTGTAAAAGATGCCGGGGTGTTTTTCTTTCTTTCTTCTTCTTTGTTCACGTCCTGTTAACATCTCAGTGCACTGTTACAGTGAGCATTAAACCATTGGATCACAGTCGATTCTGGATGCAGAGACGCTGCCGTATCAGAAACGTTCACTTGACTTCGGTGTCATGGATGTGTCAGGTATCTGCTGGGCGAGTGAACAAGACAGTCCTGTCCTCAAGCCCCAGGTGACTTGTCATCCTGTTTCAGAATTACAGAGGCTCGTGATCATGTGGGAACACTTTAATAAACGTGGAGTTTCGTGACTCATCCGCACATGATTTTAGTGTTTCTTTTTCAATGGAAAATGTTCTTTTTTAAGAAGGAAGAGTTTGCGCGTGACCCTTCACAAGGAGGAAAAAAAGCCATGTCCCATTCTTTCAGCTTGAACACAATTACAATATTTTAACGCTCACATTATGGTTTTGAATTTATGTCGAGCAACATGCCCCTGGGCGATTTAATTATCTGCTTCTTCTGATCTCATCACGGAGACTAGCAGAAGCCTGGGGAAGACTTTTCATTCCCCCAATATCTTCTGTTAAGAAGCTGGTGCTCATGGATCATTTGTTCAAGGAATTCTTTTAAACCCCATTTTCTGTTCAACCTAAGTTATAGCGGCAAGTTAGGCTTGGCTAATAAGGATGCACTTCAACGATCTTTTGTGACTTGGACACATGAGCCCCAGGGTAAGGGAACTTGGATAGTCTAGGAGCCAGTCTTCTGGCGTACGAGGAGAAACTGACATCCCGTGGACCTAAATCTACCTGTAGGACCTTCCTTTAACCAAAGACTCTTTGATAGGAAGGAGTTGTGGCTGCACATCCCGTTTGTCATTGGGGAAACAAACCTAAAGGAATGCATGCAGTACTTGCTAAGACTCAAATGCCATCCAGATATAGGCATGGCTTTACATTAAACACATTCTGCCCAGAAGCAGTCCATTTCCTTCAGAGTTTTCGGCAATGGCTGGGACTGTCGACTCCTCTTGCCATTGAGAACCTACCCTTCTTTCCCAGACTGTCTGGCCCGAAGCTCAGGCTCCGGGTCTTCATTTATTCACCTGTGGCCTTTGCATCAGACCTGAGCGCCATGACCGAGTAACACCTCCCCATCCCTGAGGCCGTTCGCCAGAAATTTGGCAAACGAGAACAAGCAGCCCAGCCCTTGTTCCCATTTGGCTTGGTTACATCCCGGTGTCCTTTTACAGGGATCTTTAAATAGCCACCTCAGTGGCCTGCCGTCCTCTCAAATACAGCACGTGTAAAGCTAGCCTCACGGACTGTGTCACAGTTCAGCTCGGTCATCTGCGTGCCTTTCGTACATCAGCAGTAACTCTGCCGTCCTTGTCACTCATGCCCGACTCTACTGACTGTTATCTGCCCTTCACTGTCCCTTCATCTTGTTTCCATTCTTCCACATGTCCCTGCCCCTAGACGGCAGTGAGAATCTCGACCCTGGAGTGTTAGAACTGCAAGGGCCCTTTTGCAACTAGTCCAATAACTTCCGTTTGCAGATGAGGAAATGGCAGCTCCAGAGAAGTTAAGTAAGTAGCTTTGCCTCAAACTGGTCAGCCTACCATCCTTCCTTCCGGTTCCGCATTCCTGCTACCCTGCCAGGTGATGCCCCGGTCGGCTGCCTCTCTCCCTGCATCCGGGCTGCGTACTCGGTACTCCCCTTTATTTGGCTGAACGACTTCGTTCATCATCTTTATCTCTCGTTCACAGATTTTTGGTAGTCTGTTGTCAGGATGACTCAGTATATGCTTTTATCATCCGAACTGGGACTCTTGAACATGATAGAGATGATAAGATAACAGACACCAAGCAGCACGGACGTCCACACTTCATAGAGTCTAAGTCAGGAATCCTAAATCAGAATGACCAAACCTTGCCCCACGGAATTTAAGGTTCTCCACGTTCACGTCTCGGTTACGTGTCTAAGCTCTGTCCTCAATTATCTTGCCACAGCCGGCTTGCCCATCCTTCCCTACACACTATGTGTGTGTGTATATATATATTTTAATGTTTATTCTTGAGAGAGAGGGAGGGAGAGCCCACAAGCAGAGGCAGGGCAGAGAGAGAGAGGGAGGCACAGAATCTGAAGCAGGCTCCAGCCTCTACACTGTCAACATAGAGCCTGATGCAGGGCTTGAACCCACAGCTGTGAGATCATGACCTGAGCGGAAGTCAGGCACTCAACCGACTGAGCCACCCAGGCGCCCCACTTTGTGTATGTTTCTGCTTGGGAACCTGAAGGTTTTCCTCTGCTTACCTAGCATCTCTGCTTTGTTCAAGGGCTTCGTCAAGTCCCCTTTCTTCCATAATATCTTCTAAGTCAGTTGCGTCTCCCGAGAACGTCTAGCTCCTCCACAGTCTCGCACTTGCTGTCTGTACTACTGATCTGATGCTTCCAAGCAGTGAAATGAGGTGTTTTGATCTTTTTGCCTTAGTAGTGAGGATATAGTCTTTGATCAGCCCCTCCATAAATATGTCTGTTTTCAAAGACCCACAAAATAACACAGAAGGAAAACATGAAAACGAGCAAAACATTCAGAATGGAAATCAGCATTTTATTTCACGCAGGAGACGAGGAAGCTGTGCAGCCTCCACAAAGGGGACCTCAGCATGATCTGGCGCAAGTACTAGGGGACCTCACTTCCGGCTGCGCGGGGAAGCCACACCTGCATCGGCTCGTTGCCTGGGCAGGGCTGTAACCCTAAAATGTTGGGAGCAACCAAGTGTCCAGTAATGGGGAGCTAGTTGAATAGACTGTGATATGTACACAGTGGAGTATCTTGTAGCTAGAGAGAGAGAAAATGTGAAAGAGAAAAAATGATGGAGAATGATGTGCGCGCATGAATATGGGGAGATCTATAGGACATATACAAGTGTGTAAGAACAAGCCGCAGAAGGGGCACCTGGGTGGCTCAGTTGGTTAAGCGTCTGACTTCGTCTCAGGTCATGATCTCACGGTTCATGGGTTTGAGCCCCGTGTCGGGCTCTTTTCGGACAGCCAGCTCAGAGCCTGGAGCCTGTTTCAGTTTCTGTGTCTCCCTCTCTCTTTGACCCTCCCTGCTCACGCGGTCTCTCTCTCTTTCTCTCAGAAATAAGTAAAACATTAAAAAAAATTTAAAGAACAACGTGCAGAAGAGCGAGTATCGTGTGCTATATTCTGAGTACCTTTAAGTACTTTATTTTGTACCTTTAAGTACTTTATTTTATGGAATTTTCTTTTATAAAGAGTACAGTATGATTACTGTTGCTTTCCATCCCGGGCAGAATTTTCATGCTTGCATTTTTGGGACTGAGTAACCATCCAGGGAGGGATAGCAGGGAGCTATACTTCAGAAAACTCTGCCACGAGGGAGGGCACTTTGGGTTGAGGAGGGGAAGCCTGGAGAAGGCATGGGCCCTGGGTGGGATCGGCTCCCAGACTCCCATCCTTCTCTGGCGACCAGGTTTCCCTTTAAGAAGCTTATCCATTTGCTGGCTTCATATCTGAGTGCTCCCCTCTTTTTGCCCTTGGCCTTCGAGGGTTTAGAGTTTGGTTTTCAGATGAACATTTTATTCAGCGGTGTGATTTTCCAGCCTGGTAATTTTGGACACCAGATGTTTTATTTGATGACTGATGTATGCGGTGGTTTCTCCCAATCGCAGAGGCAGGGAGGAAACAGATCCTTCAAACCGCTCAACAAACGTAATTTACAGCTTTTTAAGAATGTCATTTAGAAATAATCCCCAATTAATTAACCACTTTGCAATTATATTCTAGTTTCTTCAAGTGTATCTTTTGACACTTACGGGGAAGAGAGGTTAGGACATGACTTTTTTTTTTTAAAGGCAGACGTCTGGAATGACCTGTTCTAAGAGGAAATCATTATTATTATTATTCTGTAGGAAATAATGATTCCTCACTCCCAACCCCCACATCCAATCAGTTATCAATCATAAGAATAGATGTTCTTGAGAAAGTGTCTTTAGGAATGCTCCAATTAGCTGGTTTTTTACTTTTCTTATATGCGATCTTGTGATCTTATTCTTCCAACAACTCTCTTGTGAAGGAAACCGAAGCACAGAGAGGTTTAGTAACTTGCTCAAGGTCACACAGCCTACTTAAAGACAGGCTTAGGTTGGAATTCAGGTCCCTCACACTGTAGAGCTGATGTCTATACTGTATACACTGCCTCTCTAACTTGGCCAAGCTGTATCACTTCTACCTTTGCTAGTACCTTTGACATCACTTCTAAACCTACTGAGAGCAGCTACAAGCATCATCATTATCTCTCCCCTGGAGTACTGTGATTTCCTCTCAGCCAGGCTCTATCTTCAGATTTTCCCTCTTATAACCTGGAGATCCTCCTTACCAGCCTGAGCTCCTTCTTTCTAATGGACCACAAGAGGCATGCCTGGGTGGCTCAATCGGTTAAGCCGCCAACTCTTGATTTCAGCTCAGACCATGATCTCACCATTTGGGAGTTTACGCTCTGCATCGGACTCAGCACTGACAGTGCAGAACCTGCTTGAGATTCTCTCTCCCCTCTCCTTCTGTCCCTCCCCTACTCACACTCTCTCTCTGTCTTAAAATAAATAAACTTAAAAAAAAAAAAGACTACAAGAATCATTCCTCCACTTGATACACATTTTCCAGAGTACCTACCCAAATTTATGGTGGTTTTTATTTTCTGAAAACATGATTCCTCAGAACATAGGACTCTGTTTTAAATTTGAGTCCCTGCAAAGTCTTTTTTTTTTTTAAGTTTTTTATAGTTTATTTTTGAGACAGAGACAGGATGAGTAGAGAGAGAGACACGCACACAGAATCTGAAACAGGCTCCAGGCTTTGAGCTGTCAGCACAGAACCTGATGCGGAGCTCGAACCCATGAACCACGGGATCATGACCTAAGCCGAAGTCGGATGCTTAACCGACTGAGCCGTCCAGGTGCCCCTGCAAAGTCTTGTTTTAACTAGATTTAAAGTTTGTTTACTTACTTTGAGCCACAGACATCATTAGGGCAGGCCACATTAGCTTAAATATGTGCTAAAATAAATGCTCATAGAGGTCATCTAATGGAATGATTTTAACAGGAAACAAATTTAGGGGCGCCTGGATGGCTCAGTCGGTTGGGCTTCTAACCTTGAGCTTGATCTCACGGTTTGCGACTTTGAGCCCTGCATAGGGCTCTGTGCTGACAGCGCAGAGCCTGGAGCCTGCTTCGGAATCTGTGTCTCCCTCTCTCTCTGCCCTTCCCAGCTCACACTCCATCCAGATTCAGGGGAGGGGGAGTGTCAATAACACATTGTAGGAGATCATGCGGGATGGGAAGTATAGTTATAGCCCATTTTTGGAAAATAGAATCTGACCTGAAGAACTTCGAATGGCCCACATCTAACAATAAGAGAAGACAGAAAACACAGCGGGAGTGGTGTGGAGTTAAAGCAGAGTCGTGGGTGGATGAAGCTTGGGCAAGGGAGAAAGGGTGGGATGTGGACACGGGGGAAAGTATTGACAAAACCCAGATGTCGAATTAACGAGAACTAGGCAACTGGATGAAGATGTGGGGTTAGGGAAAGAGATGCCTAGATATTTTGGAGTCTGGAGGCCAGGGAGTGGAGCGTGCCTCCGGCAAAACCAGGGAACCGAGGCAGACAGGTATACGTGGGAAGGAGGCAGATGGGACCTGAAGAGGGAGGTCCGGTAGCTGTTCACGCCAGCACTTACCGCATCTAAACCGCATCTCCTCATTTCCGCCCGCAGCATTCTGGCCCTGCCCCCACCACTGTCCTGAGACTCCTCTGACATGCGTACCTCTTTGTAGTTTCATCTGAATCTCTGCTTCCATTGGTCTTTCTGTCCCACCCATCTCTGTACGTCTATGGTATCTGGCCCCCCCTGCTTGTCATCCAACAGAGCATGCTTGATGGTTTGATAAGTCCTGCTGTCTCCTCTTGACCATCTCCAACGCCATTGTTTGGCCAGTTCGTGACATCTGACGCCGCACTACCGTTTTTCTCTTAAAAACTCTCCTATTTCTGGGCTTCAGTTGGCTCTCTCCCACGTCTCCGGCTGCATGGTCCGGTCTCCTGGGTTGGCCCCATTTCTCAGCTGGCTCATTATTTGTTGGTGTCCTCCAGGGTTTCCTCCTGGGCTGCCATCCCTGCTAATTCCACACTCAGCAGGTAAAGGTGGGCTTCTAGTGGGCTGTGCCCCCCCCCCACCCCCCCCCCCCCCCGCAAAGAGCTATGAATTTTGTGAGCATGTGTGACTAGACGTGTATTTCTAGGATATGATCCAAAGCTTCATCACATTCTCAGAGTGGTCTCTGAATAAAGAAAGACCAGAAGGCTGATTTATGCGTATTTACTCCATGGTTTCAAATTGATGTGCAGCCCACATCACTCCTTTAAACTTTAGGATTCCTCGTTGGTTACGCATGAAGCTCTTCAGGGAAACTTACAGAAATACTGGTAATCAATTGAATCAGAATCTTGGGCACGGGGTCCAGCGGGGATAATGCATTTCGAAGAGAATGCTAAGTGTCGGTCACAAAGATAACCCTCATGGCTAACACTTTAAACTGTTTTCTCTTTACTAGGCTAAAGTAAGTTCCGCCACCTTAAAGAGAAGTGAATTATATGAGGATTAAGCTGTCAGTGTAGGTGACAAAGATCTTGCTTCCGTTTTGTTTTTAAATCTGTCCTGTAGAGAATAGATTGAATATAATTGTTTTCTTTGGGTTGACTTCATTCAGCAAACTAACCGCTTTCTTCTTTGGCTGATTGTTTCTTTTAGTTTTGTCTCTCAAAGGGAACCTTCCTTACTAAAAGGAAGGTAGATTTTAATGGGTACAGTTCTTAGTTTTGAAAAACGAAGAGAGTTTGGGAAATGGTGGTAATGATGGCACAAGAGTGTGAACGTGCTTAATGCTGCTGAACTGTGCACTTAAAATGGTTAAAATGGTACAACTGATGGTATGTATATTTTAAAAATAATTTTAAAAAACTGAAAATGGACAAGACAGTTGACCTCACAGAACAAAAGCAACTAGATCTAGATGGAATAAGTCATTGGCCTTTTAAAAAAATGTGTTGTTTCTCAGCAAAAATTCAGCTGAGAAATGATAGCAAATCTATTTCTCTCAGTCCGAGTGAAATCATGAGTGTGGAAAGTACCTGTTAGAGAGAATCCCACAAACAGGCAACAAGACATAGAACAACACCCCTATCTCTGCCTAATTCAGTTCATGGTAACCAGACCATATATTTTCTTCTTTCCCCATGTGTATTTCCTAGACAAAAAAAAATATATATTAAAACTCATATGTTTGGTAAGCTACAATTTAAGCACCAGCATAATTACTACATATATTTTCAATTGGGGAGTTGGGGTGGGTATATTTTCAAAAAGTGATCAAGAAATTACCCAGAAGACTATATTCCCTGTGATTTGTGTGCTGCTGCAGTTGAATTCACAGAATCTGCGCCAGAATGCCTGGCTTTTAATCCAGATTCCACTATCCAATATTGGCATGATCGTCAGCACTATGCCTCAGTTTCCTCACCTGCCATATTGGTACCAACGTCCTAGAATTAAACGAGCTAGTACACGTAAAGCTCTTAGGACAGAGCCCAGAGCTCTTCTTTCCTCCTTACTCTGAGTTTTGGGGCTTTCTGATTCAGCAAACATTTCCTGAGTGTTGACTGTATATTGCTGAAGTCACAGGCATACCATGAAACAGACTCTCCCTTGCAAACCTCAGACCCTCCCCCTCAACCCCAGCTCTTGGCACCCCCGCCCTTCTCCTGAGGTACCATGCCTATTTTGCCTGCATAGTCCGTGATGTAGCCCTTATTCCTTCACCTTCTCAGGGCTCCACAGAACATTCACCCATTTACTGAGCTTCAAGTTTTCTGAAGGCTCCGAGTTGCCTCCTGACTTGCTTCCTCCGGGCGCTCTTATGTACCCCCCCCCCCCAACTCCCGCCTCGGGCTTCCTTACCCTCCTCCCTCGGGAAGCTGCACTCTCTGAGCCCTCGATTTCCATTCAGCCTTCCATCACAGCACATGTTAGTGTTCGTCCCACTCAATGAGGTTTTGAGTCTTAGGGCTTCTGACTGAAGTTGGTTGTTCCTCTTTTCACCCACTGATGGTTTCAGAGGAAGTTTATCAAGGATGGGCTGTTCGTCAAGGTATCATGCAAGGATTTGCAGGGCAATATTGTTCTTACAGACATGTGTCTCAGAACCTGAGTTCCCATCACAACAGAAGGGAGCAAAGATAAAAGAAGCCATGAAGTGACTGGAACACAGGTAAGAGGGAACACTGTGCTTAAAAAATCACCCGTTTCCACCCAGGGAAGGGGAGACGGGAGGCGCATTTATAATGTGCTGCCAAAGGAGAGAGCACAACTTTCATTTGCTCTTCTACACTAGCCTGACCAAACCAACCCACTGCCGTAAAACCTCTTGAAACCTCGGTCTGTTCTGAGTATTACTTCTGCCTCCTTGAGGATCTTGGCTGTGGAGCTAGGCAGGAGCTAGTTAATGAACTAACTGAGCTTTGTAAACTGCTTAAGAGATGTGGGTAGGCAATAGGGATCCAAGCACTTAGACAAGAGGATTACATAAAAGCTTCTCTGATTAGGATAGACGCACCTGCCTTGTCACTCCCCGAATCCAGAGGATTTTACTGGAGCTGGGAGGAGTCTTCTCGAGAGAAATTGAGATGAGGGGAGTCCGCCCGAGTCCAGGAGAGCAGCAGCCCTGTGCCTCTCTCTAACATGCAGGGAGGAGAGCTTTGCAGCCTTGACATTGAACAAGAGCTGAGGAATAAAGAATATTGATGCCAACTAGACTAAGTACAGCGACACCCTTTGCCATGGTGGGTGAGTATAACGAGAAGGAAAAGTCTTAAGTTTTGTGTCAACTGAATAAAGTCTCTTTTAAATGGGAAAAACTTGACTGCCACATGAGTGAAGATTCACCTCCAAAGTACTTGATTCAGAAATTCTTCATGCCGTTGGCCATGGGACATATGGCCCAAATGGCTGCCAGATGTGTGTGTCTTCTACAAAGCAAGCTGTCAATACACTTACAGTGTGAGGTCTCCAAGCAGAGTTTCCTAGGAAACTGGGCCATTGGTGGGGCTTTCTCACTGAGCACTCACTAGAGGGGGAAATAGTTCCTTTTTCTAACAGTGACCTCCCCCGCACCCAGCCTGGGTCTTCATGATCACTTTGTCACAACAGCAAATTGACTCTATTGGCCCTTCTCTCCGTTTAAGATGAGATGCTAAAGTCATTTTCTACTTGAAGTTCTGCTCATCTCTTAAGGGAAGGACTCACTATGGGTCACATCCCTCCTTTTCCTTGATGCCTTCCTCCCTGGCACAAGCACCAATTCCCCCACGGCTCCAGGAGCACTTAGAACTTTGTCATTTCTCACCAAGTGCCTTCTGGCCTCTCCTCTATTTCTCTCTGGCAGGCATGTCATTGGGATACACTTCTCTGTATCTCTGTGGGACAATCCAGGCCCTTCCTCACATTAGGCACTAAATGCACAGCTCTCAAAGGTCCTTTAATGAAAGGATGCAAAAAGGAAACTGTCTTCAGGGAGAAACTTGTGGGGTGTGCATCCTAGCGCCCAGAACCAGGCACTGGTCTCCTTTTGAATTTTCTCTAGTTTTTCATGACTTGGGAGGTCAGCGCGTCCCCATTCTGACAGTTTGGTATTTGTCGCCTGTAGGAACAGTTTATGTTGAGTCGGGTGGCAGAATCTTCTCCGTACCTTAGGATAAGGAGAGGCTCCAGAGCATTCTGTCTACATGTGCCAGGATCACCCCGCCCGTGTTTTGGCTGCTCTGTAATTTGGATGACTCTCCTTGAAGCAGGACAGCCAAATCAGCTTCCTGCTGATAACAGTAATCAGATTTTATAGCAAAGTCTCCAGTTAGGCGGGGCAAACAGAGGCAGCCCGATCTATTGATTTGTGTTGTGGAAGGTTCTTTTCCATTGAGATGGCTGCATATATTGTGCTGAAACCTGTTTCTTCCCTGCACCCTGCATATTTCTCCTGTGTGTGTCCTGGGACAGAAGTCATTCTGATTATCTTTATTTTATTTGCTTAGTTAAACCCTTGGAAATTAAGGTTTGGGAAACAAATTGCCCATATTTAATGTATGTGATTGCCTCAAAAGTGTCATTTATTTTAGATAACGTGGGAGGAAGTATAAATTATTTGATAGTGTGGCAGCATTTTCAATGGTGCTTTTTATGTCTTTTGTATTTCATGCCATTTAAAAAACAGTGTCTGCCTGGGTACCAGCATTGGCTATAGAATGAGTGAGTGAGTGAGTGAGTGAGTGTGTGTGTGTGTGTGTGTGTGTGTGTGTTTAATGAAAATTACCAACTATGCTATGCATTTTCGACTTCTCTTAATCTTGCATTTGAAAGGGAATATTCTCTAGGTAGCTTTGAAGATAACGATAGCATCGAGAGTGCCTGGATGCATCAGTACCGATTCCCAAGAAAGGCTTCTCCAGATGTGAACTGATGTGGGGAGTCGATCTGGCTTGCATAATTGACAGCTGTCAGCCTGTAATCCTCTGTGCTAAATTGGGGCTGTGGCCACAGAAGGCAGCACAGCAGCTGGGTTGCTGGGAGTCAAGTCCCTGCACTTGCATGACTTTCCTCCTATAACCATGGGCAGGGTCCCCGATCCCTAACACAGGGTGCACTGTTCCGGGAAGGGTGCCTGTAAGTCCCACCTGGTAGGTGGGAGGAAACACCTTGAGTTACTCAGTTGAACCCACAGTTGGATAGTCGGGCGTTAGCTTTTTACTGCATTGACTTTGGCATTTCAATCTTAAATTCTTTAGAGACTGGTTCTTAAGATGAGGCAGGACCATAAATAAGAAGGACTGAGGATTTCAGCCAAATGGAGAACACAGTTCCCTTTCAGGGCCTTGAGCCATGTGACTCCTGTTCTGGTCCACCTTGCTCCATTTAATGGCTGTTAATCCGTACACCAAAACCATCTTAAGGGCTCTCTGGCCCCAAGGTGCCTAGGTGGCTCAGTCAATTAAGTGTCAGACTTTGGCTCAGGTCATGATCTCAGGGTTCATAGGTTTGGGCCCGGTGTTGGGAGCCTGGTTGGGATTCTGTGTGTGTGTGTCTCTCTACCCCTCCTCTGCTTGTGCGCTCTCTCCCTCTCTCTCTCTCTCTCTCTCTCTCTCTCTCAAAAATGAATAGACATTAAGAAAAAAAGTCCTGGTTTATCAAGTGGGATAATATCACCCATTCTACCTACTTCACAGGCTTGTTCTAGGGATCAGAAAAGTTCATATAAGTGCTTTGTCCACTGTCAAGCCCATTTAAATAGAACGCACGGATGGACTGGCAAACAGTCTCTGATGAATGGTCTTTGTCTAATTCTCTTCCTCTTTTGAATTATGGCCTCAGTTGTAAATACCTCCTGATAATAATGATAGCTGTCATTTGCTGAGCACTCTTCATGTGCCAGCCATTGAGGCAAATGCTTTGCAGGCATTATTTTTATTTAATCCTCACGGTAACCTTACTGGTTGGCACTCATTGCTTTGGTTCACGTAGGCACTGGGTTCGGAATCCATCAGAGTCTTCTAGAAAAGCCCTTCCCACTTCCCTTTCAGCTACTTTCGAAATGAAGGGGCTATATTCTTCATTTCCAATTTGGACACTTTTCAGATGGCTTAAAATGTTATTAATTGCTGAATTTTGTCAATTTCTATTGTTTGTACCATAGGCCAGGAAGCATGGAGTGCTAATGTGCCCACTGAACAGACAGATGAGCAGGACAGTAACGAGGAGAGAGAGGGGGACTCTGGAAAGAGAGGGGAGAATAAGAAACAAAGACTGACAGGAAAAGATGCAGTTTTGTGTATGTGAAAGGAATAGTGATTTTCTAATATTTTAGGCCCAGATCATCCTTCAAAGCCTATAATTAATTAGTTAATGGGCTTTTGATGTTCAGAGTACAGGAGATTTGGAAACACATGATCTTGATAAAGCTTCACAAAAGATTAGAAAATGGCTACAGTGAGACAATTTCCAGCATCTCAAAACCTTGCCGAATGGAAATGATTGCAGTCAAGGTAGGGTGGAGGAGGTGAGAAGAAGGGGAGTGGCAGGGCAGTGAGAAGGGAAGGAGATGGGCAAAATGACTTCAGAGAACCTTCACCAACAATGCTCCTTGTGTCGTCTTCCTTGTCCCTACATACACGTGCATTAAAATTGGTTGTGGCAGGTCCCTGCCTGCCTCCAGTAGCAAGCACACAAGTTCAAGGCATTGGTGGTCATGTGTATCTGGTGAAAAGCCCTCTGGTTGTGTGCTTCTGGCCATGACAAGTAAACAAGTTATCTTTAGGCAGCCCATTTTAACAGAGACCTTCTGATTCCGGAGCCCGCTCTAAGGATGAAGTGTTTTGCCATTCAGAAATGTTCCAAGTCCCTTTCCATCTCTCAGATGCCCTCTGGGCTGGGTGTCCCACTGGCTGAGCGCCTCTGAAGAGCCACGTAGGGGAATCCTGCCTGGGAACTTGAGCATAATCAGGTCAAACATTGGGAGTGTCTAGTTTGGTAGTAAATCCAGATCTTTCTGACCAGGCCAACAATTGAATGGGAGGTTAAGAAAGAATATTTGTCAAGGAGAAACAAAGAATGACTACATTTGCAGGGTCATTTCTTGTAGTTTAGACATTGATTATCCAGTCTCGTGCATGACTTAGGGCTTCAGTTTCTTCACTTTCTTTGGTGGCTTCATCTTCTCACACTTGCCTACTGTCATTCCATGTAGAAAACCAGCCGGGTAAGAGACAGGAGCTAAAACTCAAGTCTGACCATTTTGCTGCTAATAAGCAGCTCCACTAACGATTCCTTCCTGCTCCTGGAGTGCAGGGAGAGAGCGTTTCTTCTTAATCTTTGCACTTCCTTCTGCCAGCACTTACCCAGGTATCTAGGAGGAGCTCAGTGATTGCTTACAGTTGGATTAGGTTGAGGCAAACATTTTACTGTGATTTGCAGAAGAGAGATCGAGAGAGTGCTCCAGCTTTGTTTATAAGGGGAGTTCTGAGGTCCCTGGTACTTCCAAAGAAAGTGGCTCTGCCTGCAGCTTTGCTCTGACGCGTGGAAGGGGACACTTGATGTGCGTGGCTCTGCCTGCCCACTCAGTGATGGGCCGGCATCTTGTGTCCCCCATCACAGACATGGGGCTTCCTCTGTGGTCCAAGCTCAGGGTCATCTCTGATTCCCCTGGGTCCACGAACACCATCCTCCCATTGGCGACCCATAGATGTGCCTCTGTCACCATCCTTATGAATCATCACTGTCTCTCTGGCCCCCGTCATCGCATTTGTTGATTGATGGCCCAGGCAAAATTGGCAATCCTCACATGTATCTGGGCACTCACTGCCTGATGGAGAGCAGAGAGGCTCTCAGAGAGGAGAGCTACTCTCTGTCTTGCCAGGGCGAATGAACAACCGTGAGCCTCCTGGACCCGTGTCATGGGTAGAACAAAAGCAGTTCAACAGTAAGGACTTGGGGTAAGGCAGGTAATGAGGTGATCAAGGAGAGACTCTGTACCCAAACCAGGAAGGTGGCGAGCCTCAGGCAGATGGGTAGTTGGCTGTCGAGCTGGAGAAAGAAGGTGTGCCTCTGCCAAGAGAAAAATCATCAGGTTCTTCTAAGTTGGTGGTTCTCACGTTCAGGACCTTGTTCCTTCCAAAATGATGGAGGGCCCCTAATACTTTGTGTGCGTTACATCGGTCAATAGTTATCCTATTAGAAACCAACACTGTGAAATTGAAAACATAAATTACCAGTTTATTTCAAACACTGTACCAGTCGTATGTTAACATAAATTATTTTCATTAAAAAATTGTGCTTTCAGAAAAGAATCAGTGAGAAGAATGTCCTTGTTTTACTTTGCTGCAAATCTCTTTAGCATCTGGCTTAATGAGGGACGGTTGGATTCTCTTCTCTGTTTATGCATTCGATCTGTTGCCATACCTTGTGTCGTGTATATTCTGGGAAGCTCTAATGTGTGCTTGAGAAAGAATGAGATGGAGCCTGTCACATCGTGTTATAGTGTTTTTAGGAAAATAGTTTTGACCCCTCAGGCCCCTGGGCGGGTCTTAAGGTCTCCCAGGGCTGCCCAGACTGCCTACCTAGGTGTAAATTCTCAGAAACTTGCCTCTCTCTGTACCCAACGTGTGGCCATCTTTAATAATGACATCTCTGCTTTAGCGGAAAGTGGGTAATGCGGAGCCAAGTGGATAATTCCTTTTAAATCTTTTGCCCTTTCAACAATGCATGTGAACATTCCACAAAGCATCACAGAGACGAGCCAGGATAAGATAGACGTCGAATGTCCTGTTGGGCGGTGGGGACGAGTTCTTGCTCACTGACTGGCAAACAGGATAATCCAGACCACGGGACAGTCTCCTCTCTGTGCTTTTCAAAATGTGAATCTCAAACTGTCTGAGCTCCACGTAGCTTGGACAGCACATATGTTTTTCCTCTCTACAATCCTGAAAAGCTTTAGAAGAGAGCAACAGCTGCTCCACGGCCTCTCCAAGCTGTGTGTGTTTCCGGGACCCCAGGGCAGCTTAAATCTGCTTTCCAAGTGACCAATAACTGGGCAGTTTACCCACTCATCTGGTATTTCCCGGGCAGCACAGATTCCTCTCGCTTCATCTTCACTCCCTTTTTCCTACACGAATCAAGGTAGTGACAGAGCTGTGACACTAGCAGGGTGAGCATGAATGGAAAGTGATGGTGTAAAGGGATTGGGATCTAGCTTTGCTTGGCCCCAGACTCTGCCCGCTGGGGAAGGTTGGTGGATACGGACAGTCCACAGCCGACATGCAGATCAAAGAAGGGCTGTTAAAAGACCAAACAAATCACTTTTTTGTGTTGTTCTAAAGCAGGAACGTCATTTTCAGTGTGGCTGGGGAAAGATTCAGCGTCATTCTCAATCCCTTGAGAAAACAGTAGCCTACCCCCCGCCCCTGTGTGGCTTTGCTTTCTGAGGTTTCCGTTACCTGTGGTCAACCACGGGCCGGAAGCAGATGCTCTTTCTACTGATGTCTCATCAGAAGCTCAGTAGTAGCCTAACTGTATGTCACAATGCCTCCGGCATTCCCCTGACTTCCTCTCCTCGCGTGGGCATTTTAGCATCTCACACCATCACAAGAAGAAGAATGAGTACTGCACAACACGACCATTTGCAAGAGAGACCACATTCCCATCGTTTTTATTTCCGTACATTGTTGTAATTGTTCCATTTTATCATTAGCTGCTGTTGTCATAAATCAAACGCCATCATAGGCGTATGTGCATGGGAAAGAGCACACTGAATCGTTCAGTACCCTTTGTGGTTCTGGGCACCGGGGTGGGGAGAATCTTGGAACACGCCCCCGTAGAGAAGAAGGGCTACTCTACACCCATTAAGGCTCAGGCCTCTCCAGAACTGGTGAAAGGATGGTTTTGCTATCAGTCACAGAATTTTTGCACAAGAAGGAGAGTTAGAGACCCCCCCCCCCCAACCCATGTGGAGAAAAGGGTGTGTGTGTGTGTAGGTGGGGGAGGGGCAGGGTAGGGACAGTGTCACCACTGTAAAGGCCCAGGGAGATTGTCTCTCTTTGCCATCTGCCAGACCTAGTGTGGGACTCAGGCACCACGCTAGGGAAGTGGAATTTCCCATTTTCTCTGGGAGCCCTGCTCTTTAAGTATTGGGTTATCCTCTCTGTGGAGGAGATGTACAATAGCATCTATGTTATAGAGTTGTTTTGAAAATTGAAAGATAGTGTGTATAGAAGTTTCTCCAAAGAGGAAGCACAAAATAAATGTTAGTTACCATTTGTTGTTATTATCATTGCTCTTTTTATTACTTGACATCTCTGAACTTCAGTTTTCTTTTCTTTCATTTTCTTAATTTTTGTTTATTTTTGAGAGAGAGACAGAGTTTGAGCAGGGGAGGGGGCAGAGAGGGAAGGAGACACAATCCCATGCAGGCTCCAGGCTCTGAGCTGTCAGCACGGAGCCCGACTCAGGGCTCGAACTCATGAACCACGATATCATGACCTGAGCCAAAGTCAGACACTTAAGTTGACTGAGCCCCTCAGGCACCCCTGGAACCTCAGCTGTCTCATCTGCAAAGTAGATTTTCCAAGTTGGTGTGGGGATAAGTTCGAGAATATGTGGCCACGTCTTGGAAAAAATGTCATGTGCCATTAAAAATAATAGACTGTATTTTGGGGGCAAGTTGACGGAACAAGTCAGTTTTTGTACCTGGGTGTTTTTCCACGTGTAAGATTCCAGTCCTTGAGCAGCGACACATGGTTTTCCGCACTGTTTTGAAAATAGGGCAGTTAATTTTGATTAAGTGAATATATAATAGCAAGCAGAGGAGAAAACAGCAATACAATCCCAGCCAGTAATAGCAGTTAATATCTGTGGAGTGTTTATCCTCTGTCAGCACTGAGCTAAGTACTTTACATGTCATGGATTGCCTTACCTCTCACCACAGCTTCTTGAAGGAGATGCTGGTACTGTTCCCAGTTTGCACATAAGTGAAGTTGATGGTTTACGCGGGGCCCCTCAGGAAGTACGTAGCCAGGCCAGGATGGAACCCAGGCAGGCTGGCTCCCAGTCAGGAGAGCTCCCTTTCACCACTATAGTATTAGAGCTGCAGGTCCCAAAGGAGATGAACAGGGATGACATCCTTGTTTGGTCTCAGTGGGCCACAATGTTGTGCTCTGCATGCGAAAGAATTAGATCCTTCGTTCTCTTTAGACCAAGGTCAACGATACAATGGTGGATCTATCATCGCTATTCACAAAGAGAAGCTGTCTTAGAGGAGTAAATTGTGGCCCAGGCACAACCCAGGAATTGAGCCAAGAATAGATCCTTGAAATGGAGGAGACCAGATGCAAGGCCCTAAGAGCTCTGAGGGGGCCCCGAGATCCTGTAAAAAAAAAAAGGCACGCAGAGTCTAATCCAGGGCTGAGCCTCAGGTATGAGACAGCACCTTTGTGGGTAGAGATGCAGGTTTTCTCAAGTTGACTGCAGGCTCTCCTGTGGGGCACTGATCTCATTTCCCTGCCTCAATCCAACACTATTTGGTGGAACGAGATTATGCCACAGCAGAGGCATAGCTGGGAGCCTCTATGAGTAATGTAGAGTGGGAGCTTTAGAGTTAGGGAGACCTGAACTTAAATCTCAATTCTGCCATTTAGGAGCTGTGTGGCTGGGGCCCCTGGACGGCTCAGTCAGCTAAGCATCCAGCTCTTGGTTTCAGCTCAGGTCATGATCTCATGGTTCATGGGTTTGAGCACTGCATCAGGCTCTGTGCTGGCAGCTGTGGAGCCTGCTTGGAATTCTCTCTCTCTCTCTCTCTCTCTCTCTCTCTCTCTCTCTCTGCCCCTGCCCTGCTCCCACTCTCTCACAAAATAAATCAACATTTAAAAAATAAATAAAAGCCATGTGACTGGGCAAGTACTTCATTTTCCAAGCCTTCATAGAATGGCTGTGAAGATTAAATAAGAAATCTCATGTAAGCAAATCCCTTAGCACTTGGTAAGCCCCCAATAAATGAAAGCCATTAGCATCATTGTTACCCAGATAATAAGAACTTCCCAAGGGGTGGTTCCTGGATTTTCCATTAGAGTTGAGGGACTGTTCCTTAACTGTGGCTTGACCCCCAGCCCTTTTAGATCATCATATGTGATGTCAATTTTAGGTACAGGGCCCCATGAGTAGGGGACAGGTATGGTTCTAAGCCTCCCTTCTTACCACGTATGAGGTTCAGCGTAGTATTGGCCAGGCTTTCCTGGACCTCAGCTTGATCCTGTTCTAGCTCAAGC
The DNA here is from genome assembly GCF_003009895.1 of Hyaena hyaena. Classification (NCBI taxonomy): domain Eukaryota; kingdom Metazoa; phylum Chordata; class Mammalia; order Carnivora; family Hyaenidae; genus Hyaena; species Hyaena hyaena. The sequence goes on from NW_024080672.1 coordinate 3,829,998, forward strand.
CTTAAACCAACAGGCAGGAAGAGGTGTCCTATAGCAAACCGAGTCATGCCCCTGGCTCAGGCATAAAGATCATGGTTTACCATTTCCTGATTTGATGGGCCACCAAATCCTGCCAGGGTTCCTCAGAACTCTGGTTATGCGTTTGCGGGGCCACCCATCTTTACATCAGATGGGAGAGGCTACTAACTGAACAAGGCATGTTGGAAAATGAACGGACCAGCCTATCCGCCCAATGCAGATTATTAGCTGAGCAAGGATCCCTGAGAATTTTGTAGCACGCCTGCCCTTTACTTGTTAATCAAATGGTCGAGGCACAGATACTGTTGGAGCATCTTTGGGGCCCAGAATGTCTGCCCCAAGGAGAAGTCCTCTATGTATAGCAGAGCATAGCCCTCCTTGTGTTACCTGGGTGTGAGTTTGAAAGACTGAGGCAAACCGATATCAAATTCAGACCGGCACGGAGACATACAAAGGTGGGTAGAAAGCGGACGTTTGCAGGACAGGTATCAGGCACCCACTAATGTGCCACAGCCCCAGTGTGTGATCCGAGCACAGGATTTGGGGTTTGGTCCCTACCAAGCATTCACCGGGAGCTTATCAGAGCCTTGAAAGGAGGCAAACTGCTTTTGTCCAGACCACAAGCCGGGACCAAAAATGGGGAGCCCCCGAAAACGGGCAGGTGTGCATGGAATTTGGCCACAGGGCATCTCTCAAGCCCCGCTGGCCCGCACACCTGTCCGCACAGGCTGGCAGTTTGGAGGCACAGTGGCTCTTCCCAGGAACATCAAGATGCCGCTCGGCTTCTGACGTGTGTGTCTCCTTGGGCACCACGTGTGGCAGCTCTGACCTGCTGTAAGCCAGGATGGAGTTCGCAACTCTTGCCCGTCCCCCACTCGGGCTTCCTTTAATCAAGTGCAGTCGTATGCCGCGCTGCCGAGGACTCTGCATGGACCTACCTAGGGGGTAGGTGTCATTGCCGTGCCCATTTTATAGATGGAGAAACCGAGGTGTTGGAGGCAGAGTTACGTAGGTCAGATAGCGGGTGAGAAGCAGCGTGAGGATGAAGACGAGGTCTTTCTTTCCCCTCAAAGTTCCAGCACTGAACCACCCTTCCCTGTGACTTAGCTGAGAGGGCGCTGTCTCCTAGGACTTGTTCAGATGCTTCTCAGAGTTGCTGCATCAGGTTGGACTAGGGGTGTGCGGCCGTGGTTATTGAAAGAACCTAGGAAGCTTAAAAAATACTCCTGCCTCAACCTCGCTGCCGGGGATGCTGATTTCAGTTGGTCTGGGAGGCAGCCTGGGCTGTTTCTTGACCAAGGGTTGGCAAAATTTTTCAGCAGAGGGCCAGATAATACGTATTTTAGTCCTTGCAGGGCCATATGGTCTCTGTCACAACTACTCATCTCTGCCTTTGTAAAGCAGTAGCGGCGATGAGCATGGCCGCATTCCAGTAAAACTTTATTTACAGAAACAGGTGGCTGGCCGAAACGAGCCCGCGGGCCCTAGTTTGCCAACGACTGATCAAATCAGGCAGTTCGTTAGTGGATTCTACCCATCGCCAGTGAGATTAGAACTCATCATGCTTCCGAGGATCTGGTGTCTGTGGTGTCCTGTGAGAGCCCCCTGGGCACCCCCAGTCCCTCCAGCCCTCTGCCTTCCTGCAAGCCCGGGGGTGCTGGCCTGCTCCCTAGGACCGAGAGCTTCTCCAATGGCCTCTTTCTCGTGGCCTCTTAACTCCCCCCGCATCACCCCCCACCCTGGGGTCTGAAATTCCACCACGAACCCTCACTTGTCTGGCGGGGGTCCTTTCTGGCTTGCTGTCCCTTCCCCATGAGGAGTCAAAACTGCCCCCCTTGATCTTGGCTGGGGGCCAGGTCCTCTGCCGTTAGGAAGATTAGTGGGATCTGTGAGGCTGCCACCTGTTAGATAGGAGGACGGTCCCCGTATGAGTGCGCCTCCCCTTGCTGGGTGTCCCCCCACCGGCCTGGGCCTCCCCCATCCAGAGCCGGCCCCCCAGCAAGGTCTGGCCTCCGCCTCCCCTCATCGAGAGCCCCCTACCTTCCCCTTCCAATTGACCTTCCACGTCGGCCTCGCGCCTGCAGCTTGAGTAATAGCATCATTTCACCTGAAGAACTTGATATATCAATTAATGTTTTTTACGGAATATTAATGTAGTATTCCTGAAATAGTGGGTTGTAATTATTTACAAAGTCAAAAGGGCAACGGGAGAAGCTGCTGAATTGCTTGTGGTGATTGAAATTATGCCCCAACCTCAGAAAAATATAAAAGCCAAAACCTGCTTTCCTTATCTCCCCTCATATGTCAACCGTCCTTGGTAATGGGGTGCAGAGACACCACAAAAATGCCAGACTGAAAGAGAACAATTAATATAGGTGGCACCTAAGATATTAACAGTCTTTGTTCACAATGGCTGTAAGTTCATTGCTTAGACATCAGAATGCGTTTGTTCAACCAACCTTGAGACCCTAATTTGTTCCGTGTCAGGGCTACAGGATAAGGCTTCTGGGCTCATGAGCGAGAGAGAGAGAGAGCGAGAGAGAGAGCGTGCGACCCTCCTATAAAAGAAAAACTACAAACTGTACCGGAAGTGCTGTCCCAGAAGCACGTTCACAGCTCTGTGGGAGAGAGAGCTTAGGGTGCAAGTCTGCGCTGTCGGGGGAAAGCTTCTCCCGGGGGGCAGCAGGCGAGTTGGCTACACGAGGTTCCTCTCCTGCAGCAGGCGAGTTGGCTACACGAGGTTCCTCTCCTGGAAAACAGGAGGAAAGCCATCCTGGGCAGAGGGACCCGCACGTCCCAGGCAGGAATGGGGTGTGGCTATGGGACTGGAGTGTGGTTCTGAGAAGGGACTAGGAGTTGAATCTGGAAAGTGGCAAAGGGATGTGTGAGCCAGCCTGAGAGTTCAAGCTTTACTGGGTGACATGAGCCAAAAAGACTGTGTGTATGTGTGACCTACTTCACTTGTTTTCCACTAATTTAAGTTTATGTAATTTAGCTGACCGTATAAAGCCTAGCATGAAGTGTAACTGTGATAAATGTCCTCAAAATGTTTGAGTGAATTAAGGAAATCATTCTAGAAATTCTTCATTTCATACATTATTTTTGTGTGTTTTCTATATTTTTCTTGGTCTCTTACATTGTAAGGTCTCGTCGTATCTCATCGATGATTCTGGCCTGAGTGTTTCTGAGTGAGGCACCAGATACACGGATATGTTGCCTTTGTTTTTAAAATTTTTTTTTATGTTTTATTTATTTTTGAGAGAGAGATCACGAGTGGGAGAAGGGCAGAGAGAGACACACAGACACACACACACACAGAATCGGAAAGAGGCTCCAGGCTCTGAGCTGTTAACACAGAGCCCAGCGCAGGGCTTGAACTCATGAGCTGTGAGATCATGACCTGAGCCGAAGTCAGATGCTTAACCAACTGAGCCTGGGTGCCTGGGTGTATTGCCTTTGTAGGGATTTTCTCGGGGGGTCCAAGGTGAGCCACCCATTTCCCCAGGTGGCCTCCTATATCCATATTTGAAGGACTTTTCTCTGAGGTTATTTCATTTTGGTAGAAAACAATCCCCTCACTCTCTGGGGAAACATGTTTTAGAAAAAGGCTTTTAAATGGAGAAATAATGCAATCCGGTTTCTATTTTAGAAGAATCTTCTGGTAGTAGTGGGGATCCCAAATCAGAGTTTGGAACATACAAGGAAGCAGAGGCCCTCTTCGGAGGCTGTGTTGTAAAAATAAAGAGGTCCATGGCGAAGAACGTGAAGGCTAGGAAGGAAAAGATCAGGAAGTAGGTTCCTCTTAGGAGACAGAATTGATGGGATAATGAAGGTGAATGAGGACCATTTTTTTGTGTGTGTGAGATTAATAATATAGAAGAAGTAGTGCTTTAGAGGGATGGGGAAGGTAATGAGCTGGGTTTGGGGCCTGTGAGTTTGAGGAATATACATTTGGGGTTTCCCATTGCCTGTGGGTCACGTGGCCTGGAATTCAAGAGGGAGGGTTGGAGGTGAAAATGATACACAGATGGTAACTCCATCCATGGAAGTGAATGAGTTAACCCCAGGAGAGTGAGAGAGGGAAGGGAAGGGAAGAGAACAGATCTAAAGCAGATAGCTAGGCAGCAACAGGATTTAAGGACCCAGAGCAGACAGACTTTCTGGGCGGATCAGTTAGAACGAGGCAGCCCTGATTAACACGCAGGGAGCTATTTACACGTGCAACTGAAATAAGATGTACTACCCGATGAGCTACAGTGTGTTTTGAATACCCTGGGAACCTTGCCATTACTCCTACATTTAGGATGTAAGACTCCATTCATTTGTTCCTTCGTTAATTAACTGAACAAATATTCTGAGCATAAGACTCTCTGCTGGGCAGTGGGTATAGACCTAGTTCCTGTGCCTTATTCCTTACAGCTTAGCAAAGAAGACAGACATTCAGCAGTAAACTTGGAAACAGGTGTTTGCGTGGAAAACAGTAATAGTGACGCCTAAGGATCGATCCGTCAGAGCCCTATCTACCCATAGCCTCTAAGAGATATTTATCAGTGGGATGTTTTTACGGGGAGTGTGTGCCTCTGTGTCCTAATCTCTTCCGAGTTATGCAGATGGCCGTGGGGCCAGTGCCACTTCCTGACATCAGCTCCTGGCACATGTACTGTGTTCTGCCCGAGTATGCCGACTATCAGGGAGGCGCCACCAGACAGTTTTCTGCTGCCTGGGTGCTGGGGGTGGCCTGAGTGGTGGGGACACTCTGGACTCCCTCCTGGCCTCCTACATAAGCAGCGTGGAGACAGCCGTGTTGACTCTCAGCGGCATGCTAGAACCGGTCAGAGCGGGAGCTATGACCTCACCTGGTTTTTGCCGAGCACTGAAGATGTAACTGATAGTGCATGTCTGCTCATTTGTCCGTACAAGCCGTCTGCGTCGAACAATACTCATTACTACTGGTTCTTCTGTTTGTTTTTAGAACTCTTTCATGTTGGAGTTAGGACTTAGGTAGAAGCAAGAACACTAATGAAATGGATTCAAGGTTGTTGCTTATTGAGACATCTCAATCCATCCCAGAAAAAGGTCTCCTGAGTACCTACTACGTGCGGGGCACAGGGCTGAAGTGTATTGTATATTGAAGCACTGCCCACAGCCATGGCCATGTGGGCTGTTTACGTGGACTTTGGCAGGCTGCAATTGCTTTGCCTTTTCCCTGCGCTAGCCTCTCATTATAGCTTTCATTGGCAAACTGGATTGCAAACCAGGAGCGATCCACTTTGCACAATAGAAGGGTTCCTGAAAATTGTTTTTGAAAATGAATTGTTATCCAATGAATGATGTTTTAACTGTACTGGGGGATTTTTCTATGAAAAGGAAATTCTGATGCTGAATTGTTTTGAAAGGTGAAACATTATTTTCTGATTTATCTGCTGGGGAAAGGAGAATTTTTAACCTAAAGGGAAAATAAGTCAAAATTTAATAACTTCAGGAATCTGAAACAATATCAAACCAAAAAAAAGACCCCCCCCCCAATCTTTAGGGCTTATGAGTGGTGAATGCTAACAGAAAGAAACAGTGTCGTATAGATCACATGATAGAGTATTAGCTGATCTGAAGGAAAGATCATCTTATTTGCTGGGCTAATAATAGCAAGGCTTGCCAGCGTAAAAAAAATGAGAATAATGAGAGAAGCATCGGAGAGAGAAGAAAAAGACTGAGGAGGGAATAAAGCACAGAGGAAAGGAAGGAGAACAGCAAGTAGGTGGAGACACCCAAAGGGGCAGAGGAGATTATAGCCAAATGTTGAGAGTGACAGCGAAGAGAAAGCTGGCTGGTAAGACAGAACACGGAAGCCACTTCTCCAGGAAACAGGCCCTGCCTGTGAGCACACTGACCATAGGACGTCTGACTTCTCCTGGATTCAGTCATTCCTAAGTATCCCACGTGTTCTTGGCCAGGTTATGTTCTGAGTGCTTTGCGGTTTAATTCATTTAAGCCTCCTAACAACCTCTTGAGGAATCCATTACCCTCACTTGATGGGTTACAGAGAGGCTGAGAAGCTCACCTGAGATCTGAATCTATGAGTGGGAAAGCTATGTGTGATTGACAGAATTCTCAGACCCCCCCCCCCCCCCCCCCCCCCCCCCCCCCCCCCCCCCCCCCCGCCAAGTCCTCCCCTTAGTGTGGACAGGACTGGTAAAGATGACAGATTTTCACTTTCTTGATAAGGTTCCATTATATGGTAAAGAGAAAGTGATTCTGAAGATATAAGTGTGGTCCCTCATTACTTGACTTTGAATTAATCAAGACTCCCAGGGCAGGCCTGACCTAATCAGAGGGGCCTGTTATAAGAGGGTCCAGGCCTTGCCTGGAGAGAGAGAATCAAAGCAAACCATTCTTCTGCTGATCTTGAAAACAAGAGCCATGTTTTGAAAGCCTGTGGAGGGAATCACGGGCAAGAATCAATCAGAATGGCCTTAGGAGCTGAGAGTGGTCCCTGGCCAATAGCTAACAAGGAAATGAGGAATTCAGACCTCAGCCTCGGGGAAATGGATTTTGCCAGTTTGGAGGAGGACTCTGAACTCAAGAAAGAAACACACTCCAGCTGACATCTTGATTTCAGCTTGCGAGACTCTGAGTAGAGGGTCCACTTAAGCCCTGTCCGTACTTCTGTCCTATGGAAACTGTGAGCGAGGCTACCTGTTGCTTTAAGCTACTAAACAACAGGTGGTATTGTGTTGCTTTGTTCCACAGCAATAGAAAACTAATACACTAGGATTTGAACCTTGAGATTCTGGCTGCAGGGTTCACATATCTCCCCACTACCCCAGTCTGCCTCTTAGAAAGTCACATCTCAAAATGATTACTTCCTGGAACGTGAAGACTGAGCAGGAACCTTTGAGATCAGCCAGTCCAGATCAGCTGTGGATCTTATGGGACACCTGTTGTTCCCATGATTGATCTGGGTCCAGCCACCATGTAGTCCAGAGATTACTTCTTTCCCAAGATAGCTTATTCATAAAGACTGTTTCCATCGCCCATCTTTCCCATAAGCCTCCTGTTTTCAAGGCAAAACACCCCCATGCCTTTATTCTTGTGCCTTCACCATAATGGTCACCCCTTTCCTACTGAACCTCAGGTTGCCTATGTTTTTTCTCTTAGAGTAAGGTCAGGGCCAAAGCACAAAACCCCTGGTGTGATCTGCTTCACATAAAATACAGCACATCTAACACAAGCCACAGTCCAAATGTTCTGTCCCCATCAGGACAGCGCAAACCACATTAGATTTTTGGTAAACTCAGTACTGTGCTGACTCATACCCCAAGTAAAATCAACCCAAACTCCTTTTTTTTTTTCCCCCCCACACAAACCTGCTGGGGTGTGCCTACACAGCCATGAACTTGAACATGTTTATTTTAACCCGAAGACAGACTTAACATTCATCACTATTCTGTCTCATCAGGGATCTGGTACATATTTTGCTTGATCCCAATTATGTCATCTAACACTATTGCTCTTCTTCCCAGAAGCCCTTCAGCTCTCACTGATTTGATCAGCATACCATAAATATCCTCAAGGGATTATTGACAGAATTTTGGAACTAGCCAGGGCTGAAGTCAGAGTCCCCTGGCACCATTTTGATGGCCCACTTCCAGGGTTTGGGTCCTTCAAACAGTCACAAATCCAACTAATTGTATCATCTACTGGCCATCACCCAAATCATAAAGGTACCTTCAGATGTGCAATGAAATATTTCCTGGAGTCCAAGTACAAGGTGTTGAGTCTTGTTGCCGGACCTCCCAGCCAGGAGGTCATGATAGCTCCTAGTGAGTGCTCACAAACACTTTGTAGTGTCCCTTCCACATCGGGCATCTCATGTGCCGATTGTGAGGTGTTCCCTCTTAGATAAACAATTTCCACTCAGACAACCAAGGGAAAAGATCAAGATTATTTAGAGGATGATAGTGAATGGTGGGGTGCCAAAAGGATTGAGTCTTCAGAGGAGGAACAGATCCTAAGAGTTTTAGAATGAGAAGTAGGCTGAGGGCTCTGGTGTGTCAATTAGGACACACGGAGAGGTGTGCGGTTACAGATAAGGTCTGCACATGGGGAATGGGGTGGGCAGTTGCACTGACTCTGGTCCTGTGGTTTCTATGGGGTGGAGGTAAAAGGAGGTGTCTTCTGCCAGACCCCCCTTCTTTCTCCTGCCTTTGGCCCTTCTTCACCAGCCCTGCCTTACCTGATAGCAGGGCAAGGTGAGAAACAGACCTACCTTAAAAAACAGAGGGGGTGGCCCTTGGCCACACGGGAACAGCCTGTGCTCTGTGCGAGATCTTGGGATGGGTGAGTTCCAATATCCACTCAAAAGAGAAGATTCTCTGATTCCATGGGCTCATCGAGGAATCATAAAACTGACGTGAATGGGCTTGGTAGAGACAGCCCATAATCATAAATATACCATGACTGTCCTGTCTTGGTTCATTTTTTCAGATACGTTTCTCTTCCATAATAAAAGAGGTTGCCGCAAGTCTTACAGAATACCTGTAATTCCTAAAGACCAAGAGCTCCTATTGGATACTTGAAAACGAAGTGTTGTAATTATGGTGGTGGAATTTTAACAGTGTCGTGTTCGCCACTTGTTTTTACCAGCCAGTGTTCATTAGCCATCTCTGATAACTCTTTCAGTTTCTCAGGAAGAAGTCTCCTCTGTTTGGAGGAGGCTCCACTTTCTGTCCATGTGTTTTTGGTGAGGTCACCTTCACATTCCACTCCAGAAGGGATCTGTCACCCAGGTTTGGTGAGTCAGAATGTTAGCATTTTCTCAAACCAGTGTTTGACTCGAGCCGGTGAGATGCGGGGAGACTTTTGCTGGGATGCAGGAAAAAGAAACCTTGGGTCTTTTTGGTTGGACCTTAGAACTGTGAGGTGCTTTTTAAATTTATTTTTTATAATCTTTTTTTTGACATTTATTTTTGAGAGACAGAGAGTGAGACAGGCCATGGGTGGGGGAGGAGCAGAGAGACTGAGAGCGGACCCAGAATCTGAAGCAGGATCCAGGCTCTGGCTGTCAGCACAGAGCCCGACGTGGGGCTTGAACTCCCGAACCGCAAGATCATGACCTGAGCTCAAGTCGGATGCTTAACCGACTGAGCTACCCAGGTGCCCCAGCACTGTCAGCTTTTGAGGCTCAAGCTCTTTCAAGCTCTCTTGCTTCCAGGAGGGGAGAATCGCAAAGAGAACGGAATCACAGAGATGGCAGAGACGAAAGATAGAGCAAAACTGGACTCTGGTGATATGAGGAGTCAGGGATGAACATCTAGACTCTGGAGCAAGATTGCTGAGTTGGAATTGCTCTGCCAACTACTAATGGAGTCCCATAGGATAAGTTAGTCTTCATGCCTCAATTTCTTCATCTGTAAAGTGGGAATCATTGTAACAGCTACTCACAGAGTTGTTGTGAGGATTAGGTGAGTCGTGTGAAGTGCTGAGAACAGTCCCCAGCATGGACCATGCAAGTGAGTGTCACCATCTGCTGCATCAAGCCATGCCTGAAGTGAGACCTACCTCTGGATGTCTCAGCTCTTAGAACAATATGTCTCTGTTTTGCATTGGCCAGCTTGGGCGATGTTTTCTGTCACTGAACCCACCAGGTTCTAACGAGTAGAGCAAGTGAAATCAAATTCTTATTCACTTTTACACTTTGTCTTCCTTAATAAAACCAAGATAAAAATAATCCAAAGCCAGATATTAATTTTTTGATCGTTATCCAATGGGGAGTATGAGCTCGGAACCAGTTAATTCCTTCTCCTTCCCATCTTCTCAGCTGCATTTGTTTGACATTTACTTTTCAGAAAGTCTTTTTGTCCTATAAAATTTATTTATTAATTTTGAGAGAGAGAGAGAGGGTGAGGGGACAGATAGAAGGAAAAAGAGAATCCCAAGCAGGCTCCATGCTGTCAGAGTAGAGCCCGACCGCTGGGCTCAAACCCACGAACTGTGAGATCATGACGCAAGCCAAAATAAGAACTGGTTGGTCACTTAACCACTGAGCCACCCAGGCGCCCCACTCTTCAAAAATTCTTTTAAAAATGCTTCCGGTCATGATTTTCCAAACATGAAAAATCATGTTTGGATTTCCCTAGCAAGCATATGCTTTATCTACTTTAGCCTGCAATTTGTGCAATATCCTAAAACATTGATATAATAGGAAACGCTGAATGGGGAAGAGGGTAGTTGGCTGGGGCTACAGATAGAAGGGGAGAAGATCAAAAATCCTGGGACTCTAACATGGTCTCAGGTGCTACCTTGCTGGGTGGTCTTGGACAAGCCCTTCTCCTTGGTTTCCTGGTCTGTAAAGCAGGCGAGATGATGTCTGAGGTTCATTCCCCCCTTATTGATTTTGCAATATATGAAAACTTTCTTAAGCATCTTAATATGTTTCATTTTTCTCTCTGGTTGAAATGACACGAAGGAAATTAGAAAAATAACAAATCTCTTGTATTTTGTGATTACCTTAGAGCTTCTGGGGTACGTGATAAGATTCGTCCTCTCTGGTTTCCTTCTGTATCTGAAGGGTTCTGTTTTTCCTCCCCCCCCCCACCCCCCACCTTTCCCCTATTTGCTTCTCTCTAAACTCCCTGTGTTCTTCTCCCCGAGTCCTCGCCATCCTTCATAATCAGCAAGGATCTTGGCTATTTAAACTGAGAATTATAGCAGAGGCCCTGGGCCTCTAGTCAGCTTCAATTAGCAGGCAGTTCGAAGAGAGAAACAATAAGGAACCAGAATAGAAATAGTAAACTGGAGAAAATGGAGACAAAGCAAATGACTAGAATTAGCTTGTGAGACGGGGGCGGGGGTGGTAGCAGAACTGTGATTCTTCCTTTTGCTTCAAATGGGAAGCCGGGCCTGGCGTGCAGTGGGCACTGGTGGGTGTTCGTGAGGCGAGGGAGCGAGGAGGTGAGTGATGAATAGATGTGAGTGAGCATTTGGCTGTGTGTGGACACACTGGATCCTGCCAACTCAACCAGCCCAGGGAAGGCGGAGGAAGGAAATGACAAAAGAAAACTCAGGATACCGATGTAACAACGCCAAACGAATTTTCCAGAGCAGAAGCAAAAAGTATCCAAGGCATCGAGTGAGGAACACTCTGACGTTTGAGAAAGCTACTAAGTTGCCTGCTAACTCCAACGGATGCCTTTGTTTTTCGGAAGTGTGGTGCTTATTTGCAAGGACGTATTCATTTCATGCCTCACTATTTGGCTTTTAGGTTGGACTTAATTAAAAAGCTGTAGCATCCCTGAGTCCAATTTCCTCTTTTCACAGAGCATCTGTCCCTGACAGCTTGCGTGAGGCTCGGCCACTTGTTGAGGCTGAGGCTAGAGGAGGAAATGACAGGGTTGAGGCGAGGTGGACAGACGCCTCTTGTCGGAGGTGGCACTCTCTGATTCTACACGGGCCCTGTCACGTGCTTAGGAAGCTCCTTGCTCGAAGCAAGGCAACAGATGTCTCCGAGAGGGGGGTGCTGGCAGCCTCACAAAGGCCAGCATGAGTGAGGGTAGGCATGGAGAGCGAGGCACGCGGGCTCCTGTCCTCTGCTCAGAGCTGGAAGACAGGCCAAAATCGGATACAAGCAAAGTCTAGAACTGAACAGAGGGAAGATAACTTGTGCGGAATAAACATTCTCCCCCGGGCAGGGGCGGGGTGGGAGTTGGGACCCACTTCCAAACACAAATACACCCTAGGGTTCTCTATTCAAATAGATGGCATAGAAGATAAAGCCTACACAGGGGTTGACTTTGCCTACAGATAGGCTTGTTTTGTTTCGCAAAGGGTGGTTTTGTTTTGCAAATCCTAGCTACCTGTTTCTGAATTTACCTGGCGCTGCTGTGGTTTTGAGGGTGACCCAGAAAGAGAACTGAAGCTTTCTCCCCTCGGATCTGTCATTCTCATTTATCAGGATAAGCCTATCGGTAAATCCAAACAAACTGGGATCTCATTTTGGAACAAGTAATTGTGTTTGTGGTAAGCAAGCTCTTACAGACGGAGCCTGCACTTAATCTGCTGTTTGATGTTTTTAGCATTGCTTTTAAAGCAGTTTGTTTGAAGTTCAAGATACTAGAATTTAGTTCTTTGGAGACTTCATTCTTAATTTGAAGGAATCTTGGGAAGTTGCTTAGGCCTTTATACTGGGGCTCATTCGTGAAATTACTTGGAACGTCCCTAACCGGCAGTGCTGTTATATAGCACAAGGTTTGTTCCACCAAATAAATGTTGAGTTCACGTTCACTTTCTAGGGCTTTTCTCATTTCCCCTATGAGCCCGCACACTCTGACCCCCCGTAGATGTTCTGGCTGCGTTTTGCTGCTAGACAATTCCTATTGCTTTCACACAAAGGAAACCAATATTGTGGCATATCTCACATGAAGCTTATAGTTAAAGCCTCATTTTTCTGTGTGTGTGTGTGTGTGTGTGTGTGTGTGTGTGTGGTTCTGTGGGTATTAGAATCTTCCTCTGTTCCCATTTCCTTGCCTCTGATGCCTGAAGAATGTAGATGGCCTGATTATGAGCAGACTGTCAGAGATCCATGGAAGAAGGCCATCTCTGGGCCACGTTAGGACTTCAACACTAGCATCATCACATGCCTAAAAAGCAACCCAGGTTAGGAGCCATAGGGGTGCATTTGGCCGGCTCATGAGGCTGGAGTGCCACTGTGAACAATGTTTGGTACTTTCACTGAACTTTTTCAATTACACAAGTAATAAAAGGATGCCTATGGAAAAATCAGAACAAAATACGGATGAGCCAAAAGGGCAGCCTCCCTGAAAATCCTGTGTTTAGAAATAGTCACATAAATCGTTTGATGTTTATACTTCTAATTTCTTTCCCTGTACGTATACACATGTAAATATATTTTTCTTTATACAGAGATGTGGTCAGACCACTTACATTAATTTTATTTCAAAATCCACTGTGAATATATTTCTACATCTTAAGTATTTGACATAATTTTTAATGGTTATGCGTAGTTTATTTGCAGGATGGAACTTTTTTTTTCCAACCAGTCACCTTGTTAGACACTTAGGTTGATTCTAGTTTTTCTTTCTAATAAATCATGCTGCAGGAAACATGAAGTGCATGTATCCCTTTGTACATGTGTCTTTGTAGTTTTGGGGCAAATATCCAGTAGTGCAATTCCTGGATTGTAGAGTAGTTCTGTTTTAAAATTTTTGAGGACCCTACATACTCTTTTCCACAATGGCTGACCTATTTGCATTCCTACCAGTAGTGCCAGAAGGTTCTCTTTTCCCCCCACATCCTCACCAACACTTCTTGTTTCTTGTGTTTTTGATTTTAGCCATTCTGACAGGGGTGAGGTAATATCAGTATGGTTTTGATTTGTATTTCCCTGATGATGAGTGATGGTTGACCCTCTTTTCATGCGTCTGTTGGGCATCTCTATGTCTTCTGTGGAGAAATGTCTGCTCATGTCTTCTGCCCATTTTCAGTTGGATTATTTGTTTTGGGGTGTTGAGTTGTATAAGTTCTTTATATATTTTGGATACTAATCCTTTATCAAACATGTCATTTGCAAATATCTTTTCCCATCCTATAGGTTGCCTTTTGGTTGGGTCGATTGTGTCCTTTGCTCTGCTGAAAACTTTTATTTTGATGTAGTCCCAGTAATTCATTTTTGCTTTAATTTCCCTTGCCTCAGGAGACATATCTAGAAAACTGTTGTTACAGCTGATGTCAGAGAGATTACTGCTTATGCTCTCTTCAAGGATTTTATGGTTTCAGGTTTCGTATTTGGGTCTTTAATCCAGTTTGAGTTTATTTTTGTGTATGGTGTAAGACAGTGGTTCAGTTCATTCTTCTGCATGTTGCTGTTCAGTTTTCCCAACACCATCTGTTGAAAACATTGTCTTTTTCCCATTGTATATTCATTCCTCCTTTGTCAGAGAGTAATTGACAATATAATTGTGGGTTTATTTCTGGGTTCTCGGTTCTGGTCTATTGATCTATGTGTCTATTTTTATGCCTGTACCATACAGTTTTAATTACTACTACTTCATGCTATAACTTGAAATCTGGAATTGTCATACCTCCAGTTTTGTTTTTCTTTTCCAAAATTGTTTTGGCTATTCAAGGTCATTTGTGGTTTATACAAACCTTAGGATGTTGCAGCTAAATATCTATGCCTCTTTGTTTCTTTAATATTAAATTCTAGAAGTTTAATTGTTGGCCAAAAATTGCTATGGTTCTTATAGGAATCTGTCTTATATGCCCTGGTGGGTGGCAGAGGACATCTGGGTGACAAAAATGAATGACTAATACTTCTCAAACCAAATCTGACATAACAAAAAAAGAGAGAGGGGTCTTTGCCTTTTACTCTTTGGGACGCTTTGTGGGTCATAGTCTCTGCTATAAATTTGAAAAGAGGAACCAGTCTCCTCATTTATGTTGGTTGTTCCAAGCTCTACATATGGGATTAAATGTGCTGAAAGTAGGCCCCGTGAATGACCAGGTATGGACAATTTTTTGTAATGACACGTTTACCGTGCTGTGCATATGTCCATGTCCCTGCTTTATCTGTAAGAGCATCTGTAATTGTGGTTACCGGTGGCAAAGGAGGGAGAGAAAGGGCAATCCTCTTAGTTCTTCTCTGTGTTGAGTAGAGATAGATGTTTTCGCTGCTCTGAGGACAGTTACTGTAAAATGCAGACTGATAGTGTTTCACTAGAGAATAGAAAATACTTAGTGACAATGCAGTACTTAGAGCAGCCTTTCAATCCATTTATCAAGAGCTTATAATGGAACTCTCATTTCAAGGGAGGTCAAACACGAATAAATATTGAGAAAAGAAAGTTAAAGGACATCAAGTTAATATTTTACTATCCATTCTTTGATCTTAGGAAGCTTGAAATATTTTCCACGCTAATTTGGTAATTTATTGACTCACTCCTGACAGTTGGCTTATTGGAAGACATACAGATGCCTTGCTTTTAACTACAGCTTCAATTTCTACAATGCTTTATAACACCAACAGATTTTTATGCATTCATTGGCCTCACTTACTGACGTTGCCACAGATCTGGAATAGTCTTTGCTGGTTAAGAACTGGATTGTAGTCAGTAAAAAGCAGCTGAAATGGTACTGCTTTTTGATGTAAATGTTGTAATAACATCTCCTGGTTTTGTTGTATTCCTTTGGGCGGAAAACCGTAAAATACCCTGTACTTCATGGACTCTTCCTGCATTCAAAATAGATTCAGAATCTGATCATTTTCCCACTTCCTTTGCTACCACTGTGGTCTCTGAGAAAGACCCACAAACATCCCACCTTCATCCTGGATTATTGCCATAACCTCCTAACTGGTTGCTGCTCTGTTTCCACCTTTCCTCCCTTCAGGGGAGATGCCAGAACTTAGATGCCAGAGGGCGCTTCCAAAATGCGGGTCAGATCATATCACACCCCTTCCTCACTCAGAGTCAGCACCCCAGCCCCTGCTAGACCTGCCCCATTTTCCCCTCTTACCACGTGCCCCCTGAGCCATCCCTTTGAGAAGAGGATGGAGCTGCTGGAAGATGATCTCCTTGAGCTCCAGGCCCTCATCTGCCTCCCAGCCTTGGTGCCCAGATGCCTTGCCTTCCCCTTTTTCCCAGGCCACAAGCTGTCCCTGTGGTTGCCTAAGGTAATCCCATTCACCTGTCCACCACATTCTCCCTCTCCCAATGCTTCCCCTTCTCTCTATCAGTTTTCCCCTCTACTGGATCCATTCTTAACAGCCTACCAATAGGCTGTTGTTTCTCTCACTTAAAAAATGGGACAAAACAAAAATGATCAATCAAACAGAAGCAATTTTTTTTTCTTTTTTTTATGA
Organism: Hyaena hyaena; assembly: GCF_003009895.1. NCBI lineage: Eukaryota > Metazoa > Chordata > Mammalia > Carnivora > Hyaenidae > Hyaena > Hyaena hyaena. Next base: position 3,845,890 of record NW_024080672.1, read on the forward strand.
CCCCCCGCCCCCACACTTTATTTAGATATATTGACAAATAACATTGTGTAAGGTTAAGGTATACAATGTGATGATTGGGTATGTATGTATGTATATACATATATGTGTGTGTGTATATATATGTATATTTTATTAGCAGATGTGACTGAGAGGTCAATATTAGCATATATATGTTAAGATGATAACTACAGTAAGATTAATTAACACATCCATCACCTAACATAGTTGATTTTGTGGGTTTTTGCCACTTAAGATCTATTCTCTTAACAAACGTCGGGTATATGATACAGTATTATAACTGTGGCTATCGTGTATATGTTTCTATGAGTTCAACTTTTTTTAGATTTCATATGTAAATAAGCTCATGAAGGACTTTCCTTTCTCTAACTCATCTCAATTAGCATAATGCCTTCAAAGTCCATCCATGTTGTTGAGAAGAGCAGGGTTTCCTTCTTTATGCTGAACACTTAAGACTTCTTCATCCATTCGTCCATTGAAGGACACTTCTGTTGTTTTCCATCTCTTGGCTATTTTGAATAATGCTGTAATGAGTATGGGGTGCACACATCTCTTTGAGATAGCGATTTCATTTCCTTTGGATAGATACCCGGAAGTGGGATTGGATGATATGGGTAGCCCTGTGGGGTTTTTTTGTTTTTTCGTTTTTGTTTTTTACAAATAGTTTATTGTCAAATTGGTTTCCATATAACACCCAGTGCTCATCCCCACGAGTGCCCTCCTCCATGCCCATCTCCCCCCTCCCCCCCATATCCATCAGTCCTCAGTTCTCAGCATTCAAGAGTCTCTCATAGTTTGCCTCTCTCCCTTTCCCCCATCATTTCCCCCCTTCTTCTCCCCCATGGTCCTCCGTTAAGTTCCTCCTAATCCTCCTATACGTGCAAACATATGGTATTTGTCCTTCTCTGCCTGACTTATTTTGCTCAGCATAACACGCTCAAGGTCCATCCATGGCAACATGGCCAGATTTCATTCTTTCTCATTGCCATGTAGTATTCCATGGTATAGCTAAACCACATCTTCTTGATCCATTTGTCCGTTGATGGACACTTAGGCTCTTTCTATGTCTTGGCTATTGTGGAGAGTGCTGCTTTGAACACTGGGGTACATGTGCTCCTATGCATCAACATTTCTGTATCCCTTGGGTAAATTCCTAGCAGTGGGTCCCTGTTTTTAAATGTTTTAGGAACCTCCATCCTGTTTTCCATAGTGGCCGCACCAATTTGCATCCTACCAGCAGTGCACAAGGGTTCCCTTTTCTCTACATCCTCGCCAACACTTACTCTCTTGTCTTTTTGATAACAGCCATTCAGACAGGTGGGGGGTGATAGGTCATTGTGGCTGTGATCAGCATTTCCCTGATGGTGAGTGGTGTGGAGCCCATTTTCCCGTGCCTCTTGGCCATTTGCATGTCTTCTTTGGAAAAATGTCTATTCTTTGCTTATTTTAAAATCAAATTATTTGCCTTTCTTTGGCAGCATTACTCCCTCCCACGACCACTCATTTCTCTGCTCCCTTTTCAGCAAAACGCTTTGCTGTCCATTCTTTCCTTCCACTTCTCCGCTGAATTCCCTGCGGTCAGGCTTTTGTTCCCATCCCTCCACCTAATACCGTCTAGTCAGGGTCACCAACCACCTTCACAGTGTTGACTTCAAGACTCCATTCTGAGCTCTCACCTCAGTTGACCTCTCCGCCCCATCTGCTAATACCGATTACTCACTTCCTCCACCATGAACCATTATCTTCTAGCTGCTTCCACAATCTGCACTCTGCTAATTGTCATCCTGCTCTGGCCTCCTGATTGCTGCCACTTCTCTGTCCTTCCTTCTCACTCCTCTCTCCTTCCCTCACCCAGCATTAGGCATCTTGGCGCCCTCAACCCTCTCAGGTGCATTTCAGAGCCTTTGCATTACTGTTCGTTCTATCACAGATGCTCTTCTCGTGGATATCTGTATGAATCTCTACCCCTCTCTTCCTTCAAGTGTTGGCCCACATGTCACCAGTACTACCTATGTTCTTTCCCTACGCCTTATCTCTTTTATAAAAAAATTCTAAATGCTTATTTATTTTTGAGCGAGAAAGACAGAGAGTGAGCGGGGGAGGGGCAGAGAAAAAGAGGGAGACCCAGAATCCTAAGCAAGTCTCCGGGCTCTGAGCTGTCAGCACAACACCTGACACAGGGCTCGAACTTGTGAACTGCGAGATCATGACCTGAGCTGAAGTCGGACACTTAAACCTACTGAGCCACCCAGGTGCCCCCTCCCCTCCCCCTTAGCTTCATAGCACATCATCTGGCTTACTATTTTCCTTGTTTTATTTGTGTCAGTCTCCACCCACTAGCCTGTGAGCTCCATGGCGGGGCAGGGTATCTATTATGTTCTCTACCATATCCCCAGTGCCTACAACGGTACCTGGTACGTGATAGGTATTCAGTAAATATTTGCTGAATGAAGGAAAGAAGGAAGGAATGGCAAATGTTCTCATCATTTTTAGCAATGTACTTGGACAAAGATACTACAGTAGAACCACTTGAGTCTCTTACTTTATGGGAGTTAAAAGATTCCCAGTTTTCTTCTAGTTATTTGAATTCGGGGAGGAGAAAAGGGTGTTTGGGAAGGTGGAATGCCTTTCTTGTTTTGCCAGCCTTCCTGTATACATAGAAACACTTCCTCAGAACTCTAAATTCCAAGTATAATCCTTAGAGTCTGTCTTGTATGCACAAGCCATTTTTTGTGCCAAAAGGAACGGCAAGGGCAGAAACAGAAGAGCTCAGAGTTTGCCTTTGTGTGGCTCATTTTGATTCGGAGGCACTAGAGGTGTGGGTTGAGACACTGCTGGAAATGTAGGGGATCCCCCTGCCTGGTGAAGACGCCAAGCCAGGCGTGCTAGGAGGAAATGCACGGGATCCCTCCTAGCCAGGTAAAGATGCATAGGTTCCCAGTCTACGTTTCGGACACACATCAGCACCTTGGCACACATGGGACGTGCCTGGCACCCTCTCCACTCCCTGCCTTTTCTCAGATTTTCCCCCCTTTCTTCCAAAATCCCTCCTCCTCTGTTTTTGCTTGCTGAAGTTCTATTCCGATCGAGGCCCCAGCACAAACACAGACTCGTCTATGAAGCCTTTCCTCCAGTTCCTTGCCAGTCAGCCTGGACCCCCCTCCTCCCCCACTGTAGACTGTGCCCCTTAGAACAGCAGCCTCCAGGGAGAACACAGACACACACAGACACAGACACACACAGTTCCAACACACAGACACGCACACAGACACATACACCAAATGTAAGCTCGTTGAAGTCAGGGATTGCAGTTTCTTTTTCTGGTATTTTCAACACCTAGAAAATGCCTTGGACAATGAAGGCACTCAATATAGTTAGAATTATAATCAAATGGACACAACCTCCCTTTCGTCAGATAAAAGTTCATTCTTATAAATGCCCCTCCTGCTGGGAGGCAATTCTTATAAATTGCCTCCTCTTTTGTGCCTGTTTAGACATAGGCATTTTTAAAAAATGTTTATTTATTTTGAGAGAGAGCAAGCATGAGCAGGGGAGGGGCAGAGAGACAGAGGGACAGAGGATCAGAAGCAGGCTCTGTGCCTGGCCCAATGCGGGGCTCCAGCTCACCACCCACAAGATCATGACCTGAGCTGAAGTCGGACGCTTAACCGACTGAGCCACCCAGGCACCCCTATTTAGATATTATAAAAAGAAAGCACCTGGGCACCACAGCAAAACCTCCTGATTAATCCAGGGCATAACTGCACTCCTTGCCCAGCACTGTGTGCTTGTCTAGGTGTCCTCAGATGTGTCTGCAGATGGAGGCCACTCTTCTATGGCAGAGGAAGAAACAGATTATGCAACTCACACAAGACCGTTTTGCAACACAGAGCTGGACTGCAACTTCCGCTCTTCTGAAATGCTAGTCCGAGGGCCTGAGGATGATTTGGCCTTGATACCATGCCCGTTTTTTAATCAGAAACTATGCAGGTATAAATGTCAGGAGTCTAGAAAGGTATATAAAACCATGAGAGCATCCATTCATGGTTATTGAGGCTTTCCTACCAATGTTTTCACCTAGTAGCATAGATGAAGCCCCGTGACACTTAGCTTTTGAGCCTATTTACCCACGTCTTCATATGTGTTAGTAAGATCAGAAGAAGTGAACGCCTGAGACGCAGATTATTGACTAATGCAGATCTGGCCACGGCACGAGTGCCTTTGCCAGCAGAAAGGATTAGGCAAATTAGCAAAGGGCCTTGAGCCAACAGGGTCTTTTGGGAGGCCTCGCTGATGTCTGAGATGTTGGGCTTCGGGTCCCAGAGGAGGAAAAAGTGGCATGATCTTGGCTGAGCTGTCAATGGGCACCACATGCCAGACATAGTCTGTGTTCAGAGTGCTGGGCTAAGAAGCTCAAAGCCAGGATGATTCCAGAAAGGGAAGGTTTATTTTAATCATCTTGTTAAGGATCTAGATTTATCAAATGTATTTTATGAAACATATGCTAAAATGCTCTGCTTGTTAGGATCCCCAGCTTGTCTGTTGCCACGTGCTACGGGGGAAAACAGAGAGCTGTTGGGTACTCCAAAAGGAGCAAAAAGTACCTCCAAGAGAGTATTTGCCTAACAGTCTCTGCTGGCTTCGACCAGGGTATTTGCATGTTACAGGGCTCAGTTCCTTTCCATTGTATACTTTTAAAAAATTCTTCCTTCTAATGGCTCATGCGCACTCCATTGTATAAAGGAAAGACAAAAGAAGTAAAGTGCTCTAAATCTATCTAGCGATACAAAGAGGCATCATGGAACCCAGATATTTAATGAATTTCTTATGAATTGCCTTGCAGGGGTAAAGAGTGACTTATGACAGGTAAACCCTCCTGAGGATGCTTTGCTACTCGCCTGATTCCGTGCACAAAGTTATCTCAATGACAGGATCTTGGCTGCAGGTGAGATTTGCACTTGGCACCAAGGCAAATCCAGGCAGATGCCCTGTTCACGGCTCCTCTGGATTAAGGAGAATCTGTCCCAAGGAACAGTATTCGTAGTTATCCGCGGTGATTTCTGACGTCACGACAGAACACGCACTTGTGCTTCTTCTGAAGCCTTGTTCATCTTGATGATCCTCATAAATCAAGACGTTCCCGAGTTCATGGGTAGTGCTGTCGAGATGGTCGTAAAGGGTGCACAGTCAGGCTGAGCCTCTTTCTTGTGAATGCTTTATGTTTTCCTAGTCCTTTCAGAAATCCCTGGTCATCTTGTACAGCAGCCCTGAGTTTCCCTAGCTCTTTGCTTCATTCTGCTCATTTGTCAAATGGGGATGGGGATGTCACCTCGTTCAGAAGTCTTGCCATAATAGATTTGGAAAGCATAGCATGTCCTCCGTGTATTATTTTATTAGGATTGCACATAACTCAATACTCTGACTTTTTATAAGAGCAATACAATTATGAAACAAGTTTACTGACACTGCTTGGTATCCCATGATCGTTTCTATATTTCCACTGAGCTTTTATTTGATAGGAGGCATGAGGGACTGAGACATAAACACAGATAACTGACACATGGGGTGGAAAGTGACAAGCATTTTAAGAGACAAATCAATAACTCTCCATGAGAGTCCAGATGAAAACCTGAGTGTCCAAGAGGGAAACACAGGGAAGACAGAGAAAGTAGCCTGGAGCCAAGATTTGGAGGCAGGAACTTAGAGGGAACCCAGAAGGAGTAGATTTCATTATAATCCAGGGGACCTGAGAGATAAGAGCACAAGTTAGACTAGGAAAAAAGATTGGGGTCAGGTGATGGAAGCTTTTCCATGTCAAGCTAAGGAATGTGGACTTTAGAGCAAATGCCACGGTAGGCAGTGGGGAGGGAGGCTGGACACAACACACTGAACAAAAGTGGGTGATGTCTTGAATTAGGGCACTTGAGAGAGAGGGAAGGGCGGTGAGGCAAGATATATCCTGAAAAGAGAAGAGATAGGAGTTGGCCATTAATGAAGTAGAGAAACAAAGGTGAGCTGGTGAGAGGAGGTAGGGAAAAGGTGAGGCAGTTCATTAAAGCATGAAGTGTCTCTCCGAGCCTTTGACAGCTGGCTTTGGAATGGACAAATCTTGGAAAAAATATTGTCCTTTTATAGTCTTTCTCTGTTTTTGAGTGATGCTCTTTTCTCCGTTCAAGTAAGCTCAGAATAGCCAAAGATACAGCATAATACTTCGAGAGCCAACGATGTAAGATGATGAGTCAAATTGGTCAAGTTTTAAAAAAAAGAAAGTGGTGATTCATTTTTCAGACATGAAGAATTTCTCGTTTTCAAAAACGCCCAAACATGACATTCTGAAGTCGATAAATTAACAGGTGATCATTTGAATAACAAAAGTGTATTTTCCAAAAGCTTTAGATGGTGACTTTCTTAGGTATCTTTCACCAAAACCAAAATTTTTTCTTAATGACTCTCTGCTAAACTATACGTCTGTAGGTAACTCTCTTAGAAAAGGACAGTTGCAGGGGCACCTGGGTGGCTCAGTCGGTTGAGCATCTGACTTTGGCTCAGGTCATGATCTCACGGTTTATGGGTTCGAGCCCCGCGTTGGGCTCTGTGCTGACAGCTCAGAGCCTGGGAGCTTGTTTCAGATTCTGTGTCTCCCTCTCTCTCTGACCCTCCCCTGCTCATGCTGTCTCTATCTCTCTCTCAAAAATAAATAAAACATTTAAAAAATTATAAAAAAATAAAAACATTAAAAAAAAACTTTAAAAAAAAAAAGGACAGTTGCAATGGCCAGTTGGGAACAGACCAGTGGCCTTACACTTGCGGTCCTCCAGCCTGATGATCAGCCCTTCCTCGGGCTCTTCTGGCTTTGTCCCTGTTTCCCAAAGGGAAATTCCCGTGCTGCAGGTGGTATGTTTCACCTCCCAGCCCTTAAAGTGGCCTGCCTCCAGACTGGCTAAGTTGTCAGACAGTTTCAAGAAAGATATATTTTTAAGTTTGAGTTTTTATTGATGTGTGCCCTAGACAGGAAACATATTTGACTTACTCGAAGAGGAAGGGGAAGAAAACTCTACAGCCGTGATGATAATAAGCACTTCTTTAATGCACGATGATGATAAGTGCATTCAAGTTCATTCCCCTATTCTCACTTGGCTGCAGTCCTTTGAGACTAGGGCAAGTAGACTTCATTGACTGTGGCTGAGATGAGATGGGAAGAACAAGTCTAAGTGATCCGCCCAAGGTCACCCGGTTAAGCTAGCGTTCGCTCCCCCAGTCCGGATCTGCAGCCCTTTCCAATGTGTTGTGTGGTCCTTTCAGAGCAAGGTTGAGGGGAGCCTGGCCAGGGCAGGGTCTTGGATCATCTGGAGAGCAGGACACTGCAGAAAGACTGGGAGCATCTGAGAGCCTCTCAGCAGTGAGTATTCTACTTGGATCCCAGCTGAATCCAAAGATGGATCTCCTTTTAAGAGCAAGCTCCAGATCAGCCTCGGAACTGATGACACCTTCAAGTCAGACAGGAGTTCTGTGTTTCCAGGAAGCCCTGGGTCACTCTCTTTGGGGCCTGTCTCCCACCTGTCGCCATGCCCCTGCTAAGTGCGCTGTGTGAAGACGCAGAGTGCTTCGGGGGTATGTTAGCTCTCTAGGGCTGCTGCATCACAGGGTGGCTTAAAACAACAAAACGTATTCCCTCGAACTTCTGGAGGCTGGAAACTCTCAGGTCTCAGCAGGAGCGTGCTCCCTCGGAGGGCCCTCGCGAACAAAGCTCCCTGCCTCTCCTCTAGTTTCTAGCAGCACCCAGCAAGCCATTCATGGCCTTCCTTGTCTTGTAGCTTGCTTCAGTCCAATCTCTGCCTCTGTATTCACAGGGCGTTCTTCTCTGTGTGTCTCTGTCTGTTTCCTCTTCTTATAAGGATACCAGTCATTGGATTGAGGGCCTACCCTCATCCAGTATGACTTCATCCTGATTAGTTATATATGAAAATACCCTGTTTCTAGGTAACATCAGATTCTGAGGCTCCAGGTGGACATAAATGTTGGGGGCGACTCTATCCCACACACCATGGTGGCAAAATATAGGCTCTGGAGCCAACATGATTAGATCCCTGCCCCACCCCTCTTCCAGGTCTGCCCAGGTTTGGGGGGCCTCACTCAGTACCCTCATCAGGGGCAGCAGGCCATGACATTGCTGTCATGTGTTGATGCTGACATCTGTTCCCTGGTCTCCAGTCGTCTATTCCCTGGAGTCATTGCTGTGTTGGCCCATGTTCCCCACAGCAAGACACCTTAAGGTCAGCCTTGTCTTCTGAGTTACTTTCATGATACACTTGATTCATAGAAATTGTTCTTTCCAGAGGTGAAACTCGGCAGGCTATGTAAGTCTTGTCTCCATTTATGTGCTACCTTTTGGAAACTATTCATTTGTTCTTACAGTGTGTGCTGGCATTAGGGTCCATCTGGGCCTGCCTCAGTCACTTGCCTGGACACACCACGCACACAAGCCCACCCTGGCATCTCCTCTTCCTCCTTCAGACTCTGCCAGAACAGGCAGGTACAGTGGCCCCTGCCCTCATTTTTCCTAGTTCTTTTTCTTTTTTTTTAATGTTTTATTTCTTTTTGAGAGAGAGCATGAACAGGGGAGGGTCACAGAGAGAGGGAGGTACAGAATCTGAAACGGGCTCCAGGCTCTGAGCTAGCGGTCAGCACAGAGCCTGACGCGGGGCTCGAACCATGAATGGTGAGATCATGACCTGAGCTGAAGTCGGGCGCTTAGCCAACTGAGCCACCCAGGCACCCCTCATTTTCCCTAATTCTACCAGAGGGTTTTCTTTATCCACTCCTCTCAGGGCTCTGCCTGGAGATGGGTGGGGTTTGGGGCTGCTTCTTGGGGACCTCCATTCTCTGGCACCTTTCTAACACCCTCCCCTGGTCCACTAGCTCCCCCTAGCCCGCGGGACTTGAGGAGAGCTTTAGCTCAGGTAACACCCATCCTTCCAAATCTTCAGCCCATTCCAGAGCCCAAGATTTTGAAATAGAAAAGAATCAATTTCTTTGGTTTCTGCCATTATGTTGTGTCATCCCTTCTCCCTAAAGGAATAAAAGCAGTAGTCCCAGCTGAGTGAATGGGCATGGGTCCCTGGCTAGAGGGACAAAATACAAAACAAACACACAAAAAGCCACAGAAGGTAGTTCTTAAAGATATTCTCCTAACTCAAATATTCCAATTTCACAGTTTGATAGATGTTCATAGAGACAGCAGAGGACATAATTTAGTGAACCAAACTCAATTTGCTGATGATGAAAGCCTGATCCTGTGATATCCCTGGGAGATTTATATGATATGGGGCATAGCTGGGAGTTGAGAAACCAAAAATGGCGGAGGGAGCAAGTAAGAAAACACCTGCAGAGAGGCTCAGCCAAGCTGTGATTTGTAAAGCAAAATGGCACCTCCTAACAAAACAACATGAAAAATTATAAAATGTGATCAAGTGAACAAACCTTGTCTCAATGAATCGGCTTTGGAAATCTTGATCTTCAAATTTTAGCATGGAATGGAATGTTTTTGTGTAATATCATGTGCAAAAGGGACTATTTTAGTCTTGGTGTTGACTGAGCACCCAATATAGTCAATGTACCGTTTCAAAATTTGAGAGACTACCACATGGGAGTGGAAAAGACATGAACACAAACTGGCTTTGTGACTCTTGACCCCTCACCCACATTTGGAGGTGTGACAAGGGGCAGAGTTAGCATTCTGAAGCAAGCTCTGCGCTATGCTCTCAATCTCACCCTCTCCAGAAAAGGTATGGAGCGCGCCTGCCCCTTTCCTTGAGCGCAGGGAGAATAGCTTCAACCAGACCTCTTGGAGGGTTTCCTAAGAGTCCTCCGCACTTTGGGGAACACAGTTGACTGGAGCTTGACTCACCCCTAGGAAATTTAAAGGTCAGGTGGCTCTCGGATTGTCACCTTAAGGCCTATCGAGTATCGGGAATTTGTCAGGGCAAAAGAATCACTGTTTCCCATGGAGCAGGTGTGAGCCAGACCCTAATAAGATAGTTGTTCCGGGAGAATCACTTGGAGGGTAAAGCGAATAAAGAGAATCACATCAAAAGGAGGATGGGCCTCCAGGTTTGCAGTGGCTGAGGAAGGAGCCCTAAGCAACCAGGATTTATTACAGGTGAGAAATCCCTAGTGATTTTAGGGGAACACATGAAATCACCCAAGGAGAAAGGTATGTTTTAAATGCTTCCTGGGAGAGCACCTAAGCCTTCTTTTCGGAGTACTAACGGAGTAAGACCTTTCCTATCTCCTCTTTCCCCTCCATCCCCATCTGAAGGGAAAGCTGGCAAGATGGAGGGGGAAGGATGAAAGGGAAGGTGAGGGAAGAGACTTCTTCCACCTCAGGAAACTAGCCAGAAGCAGGCTGAGCCCGGAAGTCGGGAAGATGTAACTCTGAATCAAGGTAAACGTATCTCACTGGACCGAACGTGTTAATTATTCCGCTTTGTGTTTTGTGAATTGAGTTGCTGGCAAGCTTCTTATTATCTAAAAGTAATCTGAAGACATGAGATTTGCCTTAAATTTCTTTCAGGGCAGGGTTAGCCTAACAGAACACCTATAAAGGGACAGTATGAGACAAGAATAAAGTTGCTGATAGCCTGTGAATGTTTCTTGTTCAAACAGTACACATATATATCAAGCTACATATATCAAGCTTTCAAAGAGATATAAGACATCTGTTTCCACCAAATATGTTTGAGCCTTTAGTAGGCAGTACTGTTTTATGTGCTAGGGATAGAACAGGATTAGAAAAAAACATCCCTTTATCTGCTGTTCGTTTTCTACAAGCTTAAAATCAGAAGACAGTTATTCCACACACCCAGCATATCAATAGGGATAGCCTCCCCTATGACAAAGATGAATTTTTTTTTAATCTTAAAACAAAATAGTTTCACAATAGTTCTGGCACTCACCTGGATTTATCACAAAGCTTCTGATTTGTTTTTAAAAAAATTGCATTTGTTCAATCTTAGAGGCGTGATAAAATGGAAAGTTGAGTCAGTAGCTGGATAATTTTTAGAGACCAAGTAATCAAAGCAATTGTACAGTTAGCTGTCTGGTGTGCATGGCAGAGGATGAAACGTCTGATAAAGTTTGCTTGTGTGGAAGGCCGTATGGACTGCCAGAAAGTAACTCTTCGGGCCCAGATTTTATTCTTCTGAACACGGAAGCCCATCTACGTAATGGTGATCTCTCCTGACTTGCCTTCGTTGCCATCTCCCCCCTTCTTCTCTTTCTAGTCTCACTGACTTCCCCTCCCTCATCTCTGTCTCATCTCTCTCTTCCACTGCTCCCCATCTTCCTCCAGACATTTTATTTTATTTATTTTTAAATTTTTTAATGTTTTATTTATTTCTGAGAGAGAGAGCGAGAGCGAGCAGGGGAGGGTCAGAGAGAGAGGGACATACAGACTCCGAAACAGGCTCCAGGCTCTGAGCTGGCAGTCAGCACAGAGCCTGACGCGGGGCTCGAACCCACAAACCACGAGATCATGACCTAAGCGAAAGTCGGACGCTCAACCGACTAAGCCACCCAGGCGCCCCAATAAATATTCTCCAGACATTTTAAAATACATATGTACTTGAATCTTCTTTGTGTGTCAGATTTCTGTGTTCCATGTCTAGAGTGCGCCCTTCTAATGGGCAAAATGCAAAGTGAGTGTCAAGCAATTATCTCAGAATGTTCCGAGTGCCATGATTTGCCTTCAGTCCAGTGGTGGGTCAGCTAGCCCTCCTTAGGATGTGGTATGGAAGCCATGGGTGCATATTCATTGATGTAGTCTGTGGTGCACAGTGTGGGCTGGTAAATCTTTAGTCCCTAAACTAGTTGTATCTTAAGCAGACTTGAAGGCATCATAGTGCTTGATCAGTTTCCTAGGAGGGTGTTTCAAGCTTAAAAACGATAGTCAATGTAAACATTTCCTGAGCAGTTAATTATTCACAAAAATGGAACTACTGGCATCATGTAAAAGAAAGGAGAATGTACTGATTAATAACGTGTTTCATAAACAAGAGGATCCACAAAGGAAAAATATAGGAGGAGGATAATGATGGGAAGACAAAAACCCCTCTATGAGGTGTCCCTACAGACTGTGCTGATTGCCAAGAAGGTGGGTGTCACCTGACATGGTCAGGAAGAGATCCTGAGTGTGCTGGAAGAAAGAGAAGAAAGGGGTAGAGCAGGTGCTACATAAACTGCTACATCCTTGACCTGCGATAAATTCATCCTCCGAGAACAAATGTCCAGGGAATCTTGTGTCCAAGGTGATTCTTCAAGTGCTTTATTATTTAAATGTTGTGGCAGACCACTGAATCCAGTAGAATCGGTGTGTAGGAATGGCTACAAAGTCCCTCCTGTCCCAGCAGCTTTGTTGGCATCCTTGAGGGATGACATGGGGATGTAACCAGGTGAGCACGAGTGGAATTGCTCTGGGGAATTTGCATTCTGCAGAGTTGCCAGATTCCTTTCCTCTCACACAATAATGCACATTTCCCACCAGAGGTGTGAAGTGTGTACAGTAAGTCGTCCTCTGTGTTTTAGATTTGATTGGTTAGGTCCAAGCCTCTTTAGTACTAAGAATATAATTTTAGGGGAGCCTGGGTGGCTCAGTCGGTTAAGCGTCCAACTCTTGATTTTGGCTCAGGTCATGATCTTAGAGTTCATGGATTCAAGCCCTGCATCAGGCTCTGTGCAGACAGTGCAGAGCCCACTTAGGCTTATCTGTCTCCCTCTCTCTCTCTGCCTTTCCTCCCGCTCTTTCTCTCAATAATAATTTTGTAAAAAGAAGAATATAATTTTATTGTGATGGCATTTTTAAGGGAACAGCCCCCAAACCCCATCTGAGGGAAGACCAGAGGGGGATGTACCCAGATACATCTTATCACTGTTTATTGCTTCCCCTTCATTTAAATCCTTTGCCCAGACCTAGAAAATTGAGATTTGAGAAGGCCAATTTTCTAGAAGTCTAATGGCCTCCATTTCAGGATCACTTCAGATATCTTTTTAGGGGTTTGCAACCTTTTGATAGACATTTTGAGAAACCTAATGAAAAAATTTAAATGAAAGTCTTTGTAAGTCATTACCTAATAACTTCCCTTTGTTTTGGAAATCAAATCTGTGAAATATGCAGTTTGGGGGGAAATAATAAGAGGGGTCTAGGAGTTAGGCATTTGGTAACTATGGTTCAGTTGACTTCAGTTTACAATTAATGGCATTTCTAGTGCGGTGGACAGAATAACAGCCCCCCAAAGATATCTCCATCTTCACCCCTAAACCCTGTGGCCTGTTGTTACATGACAAAGGAGAAGTAAGCACATGGAATTCAGGTTGCTAAAATCAACTGACCTTGAGATGAGATGATCCTGGATTATCTAGGTGGACCCAGTATAAGCATAAGAGTCTTTTTCAGTGAAAGACGGAAGCAAGAGAGACAGTCACAGATTTGAGGATGTTTTGCAATTGGCTTTTGAAGATAGAGGAAGAGACCATGAGCAGAGAATGAAGATGGCTTCTGGAAGCTGGAAAAGGCAAGAAAACAGATGCTTCCCTAGAGGTCCAGAAGGAACCCAGCCCTGCCAACACCTTAATTCTAGCCCGGGGAGACCCCTTTTGAGCTTCTGACCTCCAGAACTATATGGTAATAAATATGGGTTGTTTTAAGCCATTAAGTCTGTGGTTATTTGTTATAGCAGCAATAGGAAATTAATATTCTTAGTGCTGTATCTTTCTGGATTTGGGTCATTTTAATTTTTTTAATGTTTGTTTAGTCTTGAGAACGAGAGAGAGGCAGAGAGAGAGAGAGAGAGAGAGAGAGAGAGAGAGAGACAGAATCCAAAGCAGGCTCCAGGCTCTGAGCTGTCAGCACAGAGCCCGACGCAGGGCTTGAACCACATATGAACCACAAAATCATGACCTGAGCCAAAGTCCAACGCTTAACTGACTAAGCCACCCAGGACCCCCTGAGTCATTTTAAATAAATCAGTGAATAGTGCTGGGAACCCTGGCATGCAAATAACTGTATTGGCAGAGTTGTAAAGAAACTAGAATGAATCCAAATGTCTACAGGTCTGTGTATCACCTGCCCCTCCCGCTACTGCGACCTTACCTTGTTTCACTTCTTCCCAAACCCTCCAGCTTTCTGTCCATTCCACCAACTTCCTGCCTTGGTTCATGCTGCTTCCTCTGCCTGGAACATCCTTGTTCAAGGTCTTCTAACAGTTGACTTCTGCACATCCTTCAGGCCTTACTGTAACGTTTCGTCCTCTGTTATTCACAATAGTCTATCAATTACAACTCCAAATCTTAGTGGTTGAAAAAATAAAATATTTGTGCCCTTAGATCATAGCCCAATGTGGTTGGTGTGTGTGTAAATCAGTACATGAGAATGGGGAGTCCCCCGTGTTCCACTTGGCCACCAAGCCATGCCAGCGTGTGACCCCCTCCAACGCCTTGGCCTTCTCAGAATCTTCCTCAGGACCGCCTGCATTCCCCTTGTGAGAAATAAGGAACATGTCAAGGATTGTTTAGGCCAGTCCTGGGAAGTGGAAAGCATTGCTTGCATCCACAGTTTCACATGGCCCCACCGAGATGCAAGGGGCTGGGCATGCAGTCTTCCTGGGTGCTCAGAGGGAAAATTCCCCAATTGGGTGACTTCCCTGTTGTGCTCAGAGATGCCTTCTGTAGCTACCTAAGCAGATCTGCCTTGTTAGTCTCATGATGGTAATTTATTTCCTTCGTAGCACTTTATCTTTAGTAATTTATTGGCCTGTTTGTTAATTGTGTTCTTCCTGGAAGCCCAGAGCAGCATGAGCACGGTGGTCTGTCTGTTCATGGCCATACACACGACACCTGGTGATGAATGCCATGTCCTGCACAGAGTGGATTACCAATCCATAGCAGTGAGTCACGGTGTGATGAATGGACAAACCAATGATCGAACAAATGGATGATTAGAAAACAGAGACCTTATCTAGAGGGTGTCCACTATGCTAGCAAACACAGAATTAATAGGCCATCGTCTTTCACAGTAACACATTTTGTTTTATTTTATTATTTTAATTTTTATTTATTTCTAGGAGAGAGAGAGAGAGAGAGACAGCGTGAGCAGGGGAGGGTAAGAGAGAGAGGAAGTCACAGACTGAAACAGGCTCCAGGCTCTGAGCTGGCAGCCAGCACAGAGCCCGACGCGGGGCTCGAACCCACGAACCGCGAGATCATGACCTAAGCGAAAGTCGGACGCTTAACCGACTAAACCACCCAGGCGCCCCCACAGTAACACATTTTAAAAAGCAACCAACATCTCTCTGAGTTAAAAATAACAGACTTTGCACTAAGATTCAAAGAGAGTTTGGAACAACGCTGCTCTTTTGGTTTTAGCCCAATTTAGCTTAAGTTCAATTCTCCAGATGAGCAGGCTAGAAAGGAAAGGAGTAGTGCCCGCCCGCCCTCCCTTCCTTCCTTCCTTCCTTCCTTCTTTCCTGTTGGTTTATTCTATTCTTCTATTTCTGAGTGGGGTGCAAACCCCTCAGACACCCTCCTAATTCATCTGCCCCTTCTCCACTACCAGGTGCCAAGCCATGTGCTCGTCCCCTCCCCTCCTCTATCACCATATTTATAGTGACTCAGGGGATGGAAACATGTTCTCAGATGACTCAGTTTTCCTATCTTGCTCCTCCTTTGCCTTCCCATTGTCACTGTCCTTTCTTGGCTTAGCAGGCACCAGCGTTAGGATATATAGCAGTCAGAGAGGCAGAATGCCCAGTGCAAGGCTACCTCCCCTCTAGTCCTTGCAGGGCTCCAAGGAGAGATGCTTTGTTGTACTGAGCTCCTTTGCTGTGAAGACTGGGATGTTACCTGTCTCCTGGAGGAAGGCAAGCCTTGCCTGGTTCATCGGCGCTGTCCTGCCCCGGGCATGGCTCCCAAGTGGCCAGGTTCTGTGAAAGTAGCAGAGTAAGGGGCCTGAGTGCCGATTTTTGGAATCCCTGGCCAAGCGAGATGCTCCCTACTTTAAAGGGGCTTCTCCCACTCCCTTTCATCCCCGATGGGGCAGGCACATGGCGTTGCCAGGGTGGAGGGACCAAAGACTTATGGTTGGACTAATTCTTGTGAAAAGTACAATCAACTACCTTATGTATTTACTTCCCTTTTCTTCCCTCATTCTGACATTAGTGTGCAGATGAAATACGTTAAATGAACACTAAAATCAAGGATGTGTGCGAAGATGCATCCACAGGAATGTTCAGTAATAGAAAAAAAATGGAAGCAACTTAAATGTTCACATAAGAGAGTAGATAAAAATAAATTATGATACATCCCTATAACGAAATACTTGACAGTCATTAAAATTGATCGTGTAGAAGAATATTAAATGCCATGTAATCATGTTCACATTTGATTTTTAAAAAATCAGGCTATAAAGCAGCAGACACCACATGATCTCATTTTTGCAATTAAGAAACTTTTTTAATGTGTAACATATAAACAATGAGAAGGATAAAGACCAAACTGGGGTAGTTATTGTAGCAAATGGGATAATCGGTAAAGATTTCTTTTATTATTTGTGCCCAACAGTATTTTTAAAATTTTATATAATGAACACATGTGTCTTTTGAAAAAGGACGTAAACATCTAAAATGTTATTTCACAAATTAGATGACCAAATCCCCAAGTAAATACTTGTTTATAAAAATGACAATTGACGAAAGACTAAAGAAAAAAACAAATCGTTGATGTGCAATAAGAAGCCCAATGCCCTGATTTCTGTCTCTATTCCCCAACCTCTGCCTCTGCCTTGACCTTTTCTCTCCCTTTCCATCCCCCCCACATGTCACAGATGAATGAAGTGCCCCATCTGCACCCCCTCCCCCACATCCTCCCATTCCCATTGCCTTAGTTTAGCACTGGGTCATTTTTTTTTTGTACATATATTCATTTTTGAGAGACAGAGCGCGACAGAGCACGAGTGGAGGAAGGGCAGAGAGAGAGGAGGACACAGAATCTGAGGTAGATTCCAGGCTCTGAGCAGACATTCAGCACAGAGCCCAATGCGGGGCTCGAAACCAAAAACCATGCAATCATGACCTGAGCTGAAGTTGGACAGTTAACCAACTGAGCCACCCAGGCACCCCCAGTGCTGGGTCATCTCCTGATGGGACTTCTTGCCTCCAGGCAGGCCTGTGCTTGCACCCATCTGGACTTTGCTGTCCTGTCCTCTGACAACCTAAGCAAATGGGGAGCCACTTTAGGAGACTCAGCCCAAAGGTGACGTTTTCTCTCGGAGTCTTTCCCGGACGGTGACTACTTCTGTCCCCAGAATCGATCTTTCTTTACACCCCACTCCTTGTTCTGATGTTTTAAATGTCTATTGACTCCTTTTTTTTTTTTTTTTTTTTAACAGATCAGTTTACTGAGGTCTGACGAATGTGCAAAAAGCTGTAGGCGATTAATTCATACAACTTGAAGAGTTTGGGGATAGGTATATACTGGTAAAACCATCCCCACCATCAAATGAATGTTGCATGTCTTGGCATTCTTTTCTATTGAGTACTTTATAGTTCCTCCATAGTAATTAATGCAGTCCTTGCAACATCCCTCTGAGGGTTATAGCCCGCTTTACAAATGAGGAAACTGAAGCCAGAGAGATTAAGTAACGTGTCCAAGGCATCACAGGTAGAAACTGGCAAGAATATGGTGAAACCCAGGTAGGGCAGCTCCAACATCTCTATGCTTAACTTATTTATGTGCTGCTGCTTCCCTTATTTACGTCTTTCACATGTCTCTCTTCCCCTACGACGTAGTGGGGGGCAGGAACCATGTTTTATTAGGTTTCTTTTATTTTGTTGTTTTATTTTCATCTTTCTTTCGTTCGTTCGTTCGTTCTTTTTCTTTCTTTCTTTCTTTCTTTCTTTCTTCCTTTCTNGTTCTTTTTCTTTCTTTCTTTCTTTCTTTCTTTCTTCCTTTCTTTCCTTTCTTTCCTTTCTTTCCTTTCTTTCCTTTCTTTCCTTTCTTTCCTTTCTTTCCTTTCTTTCCTTTCTTTCCTTTCTTTCCTTTCCTTTCTTTCCTTTCCTTTCTTTTTTTCTTTTTTTCTTTCTTTCCTTTCTTTAACTCTGTCCAACCTGGGGCTTGAATTCACAACCACAAGATCAAGAGTCTCATGCTCTACCAACTGAAGCCAGCCAGGCACCCCAATTTTAATTTTATTTTTTTAAAATTACTCATTGCTCATCAAGATAAGTGTACTCCTAATCCCCTTTATCTATTTCACCCATCCTTCTACCCACCTCCCCTCTGGCAACCACCAATTTGTTCTCTGTACCTTTTGTTTGTCTTTTTTGTTGTTGTTGTTCTTCGTTCATTTGTTTTGATTCTTAATTACGTATCTAAGTAAAATCATATGGTATTTTTCTTTCTCTGTCTGACTTATTTCACTTAGCATAATTCCCTCTAGGTCCATCCATGTTGTTGCAATTGGCAAGATCTCATTCTTTTTATTGCTGAGTAATATTCCATTATATATGTCTCACATCTTTATCCATTCATCTATCAATGGACATTTGGGTTGCTTCCATATTTTGGCCATTGTCCGTAATGTTGCAGTAAATATAGGGGTGCATATATCTTTTCAAATTAGTGTTTTCATTTTCTTTGGATAAATACCCAACAGTGAGATTACTGGGTCACATGGTAATTCTGATTTTAATTTTTTGAGGAAACCCCATACTGTTTTTGCACAGTGGCTGCATCAGTTTGCATTCTCACCAGCAATGCTTGAGGATTCTTTTTCTCCACATCCTCACCAACATGTGTTATTTCTTGTCTTTTTTATTTTAGCCATTCCGACTTTTGCGGTTTTGTTTGCATTTCCCTGATGAGGAGTGATGTTGAGCATCGTTTCATGTGTCTGTTGGCCATCTGCATATCTCCTTGTGAAAAATGTCTATTTAGGTCCTCTGCCCATTTTAAATAAGCTTCGTTGTTTGCTAATTTGTTTCTGGTGTTGAATTGTATACATTTTTTAATGTATTTGGGATATTAACCCCTTATTGGGTATATCATTTACAAATACCTTCTCCTACTCAATAGGTTACCTTTCTGTTTTGTTCATGCGTTCCTCCTTCCCTGTGCAAATGCTTTTATCATGTTTTAAATGTATCTTTATTTCTTTGATGCTAAGCCCAGGGCTGGCCCATAGTGATCTCCTAATAAATATTGATTGAATGACCATTTATGCAACAAGTATGTATTCAGTCTCCACCATATGCCAGGCATTGTTTTAAGCACCTGAAATGCATAGATAACAAAATAGATCAAGATTCCTGCCCTTAGTTGGGGGATGGACGGTGACTTAGATTTTAGTGACAATGTCAAGGGCAAGTTGGGTAAATGATTCAGCTATTATTTACATGACATTTTTGCTTCTTCTGTAACTGTGTTTCACTAGGGTACATTTTAAATTGGGGGCATAATTTGTGACAACTATAGTGCTAGATATTAATACAAACCCTTCCTTTGTCTTATCGGAGTTCTGCACCCAAGTGTAAGCGATCTGTCAGTGGTCAAATCATGACTGGTGCTTCGTGATGCTTTGAAACTTCAATGCATATCTGAAAATATCACCTTTCTTTCATTTCTTTATGGTCTCCTTTCTCACTCATCATTTTTACTTTTTTTTCTGCTCTTCTCCTCTTATTCTCTTGTAAAACTGTCTCATTGCACCCTGCTGTGCCCTCTCTTACTCTCTCCCTTCTCTGCTTACCTTCCTTTTCCCTCTATTGTGCCAAATTTGTATTTTTGAACAGTGGGGCAAAGCTCATACGGAAAATGTGATTTTCTTTTTAAACCTGAAGGGGAAGCATGAGAGGAATTAATCTGACCAAAATTTGTGCCACCAAAGGCTGTAGATTGCATTCCGGAGGTAGAAGGAAAAAGAGAGACTGGCTTTAGCAATCAGAGCAACCTCACAGGGTAGAGATTATTTCCATTTTATTAATAACAAAGCAGAACTTCAAAGGGATTAATTGTCTATAAAAATCATGTAGAGAGGCATATTCTACAACGTGATGATTACCACCTTATATAGAGGGAGTTCTGGGGAAAAAAATTTGCTTCTGCTTGAAGAGTGAATTTTTCTGGTTTCATTTATTAAAATGTAATTGAGGCATTAAGAAACCCAGACAATTCCCAAATAATGGCATTATTTTAAAACAAATGGAGTCTTACAGGAATAGAGATAACCTATTATACTTGCAAAACACTAGCTTAAAAATGTACCACCAGAATATGCTATTTCTTCACTTTTCCCTCCCTAGGCTCCAATCTCCACAGATGGAAATTACTCATTCCTTAGATCCTACGTTAAATTCTAATGGCCGTTGTCGACTACAGAAAGGTTCTGCTTTTATCAATAGTTTCCCTTTATTTTGAATAATTGGACTGCCCAGACTTCCAGAACATTATCTTTTGCAGACATTCTTTTTGTCAGACTCTGTTCCAAAAACATGATCAGTGTCTTTAACCATTTGCAGCTGGACTTGAGCCTCACAAAATCAGTGCACAGGTCACTAATGACCTACTTACTGCCAAGGCCAAGCCTTTCTCTCAGCCCTCGTGCTCCTCAGCCTCCCTGACACTTATTCAGTTGCTGGATTAATGCTTACCTTCAGGTTTTTCCCCAGGAACAAGTGATCACATCTTAAGAAGGGTTGGCGGAGAAGTACCCAAGGTCCTAACCTCTAAGTTAGCGGATGAGAGCCCAAGCTGGAAGGACTCCCATGAAATAGAGAGCCCATGGAATAGTGAGAAAATCTTTACATAGCAGGTGGGGCAAATGGTTTGCTGGCGGAGTCCCCAGAGGTGGCAGCTTACTCTCAGAAAAGTCCCCCACCTGAGGCCTCACTGTCCCCGTTAGTGCTCTGCTGAGCACTCTACTGACTGTAGAGCTGGGCGGTCCATCATATAGGGTGATGCTACAATCTGGGAAAGCACGCATTTAGAAAAGTTCAGCCTTTAGGACCATGGTACTTAGCCAAGCCAGGAAGCAAAGATTAAGCCTTCTAAATACAAAATCATTCATTCTTACGATGCTCCACTTGGGAACATTTCTCCCAGAAACTTTTTTTTTTCAATTTATTTCTGAGAGAGAGAGAGACAGACAGACAGACACAGAGATAGCGTGAGCAAGGGAGGGTCAGAGAGAGGGAGATAGAGAATCTGAAACAGGCTCCAGGCTCTGAGCTGGCTGTCAGCACAGAGCCCGATGCGGGGCTTGAACCCATAAACCGTGAGATCATGACCTGAGCCGAAGTCCAATGCTTAACCAATTGAGCCACCCAGGCGCCCCTGGAAACTTTTGTTTATACCTGATTCTTGATCACTTTCTTCTCTCCCCTCAGCTATCCATATCCATGCCCTTATATCCTCTAGGACACACTGGAGATCTTAAGGTACTTTATGGGGCATAACTCACTGTGAGTGTTTATCATTTTTAGAAATTGTACATAATGCGAGCTTCTCGGAGTTACAGCGTCTCAACATTCTGTCCAAGGGGTGCCATTCCCTATTCGATTATGAAGTCATTCTGCCCAGTGTCTTCTGGAAATCCTTCTTTTTCATCTCATATCCCTAGCGCCCGTTAATATATAAGTTAATGTTAATATTGTCCATGGGCAATATGAGCCAGCAGTTGAATTTCTAGGTATATATCCAAAAGAATTAAAAAGCAGAATCTCAAAGAGGTATTTGCATACCCATTTTCATAACGGCCTCATTCACAGTAGCCAAAATGTGGAAGCAACTCAAGGATCCATGGAGAGATGAATTGACAAAAGGTGTTATATACATACAATAGTATTGTACAGCCTTTAAAAGGAAGAATATTCTTTTTTTTAGATTTTTAAAGTTTATTTATTTTTGAGAGAGAGAGAGTGAGTGGAGGATGGGCAGAGAGAGAGAGAGACAGAGAATCCCAAGCAGGCTCCATGTTGTCAGTGCAGAGCCCAATCTGGGGCTCGAACTCACAAACCATGAGATTATTACCTGAGTTGAAATCCAGAGTTAGACACTTAATGTACTGAGCCACCCAGATGCCCCTAAAAGGAAGGATATTTTAACACATGCTACAACACAGATGAATTCAAAGACATTATGCTGAGTGAGACAGGCCAGTCACCAAAAGACAAACCCTGTATTATTATACTTAAATGAGGTACTTAGGTAGTCAGATTCATAGATACATACTCTGTAATGGTGATTGCCAGGGGCTGGAGAAGGGGAAAAATAGGGAGTTGTTTAATAGGCATAGAGTTTCAGGTTTTCAAGACGAAAAGAATTCTGGAAATTGGTTATACAATAAATGCATTCAACACCACTGTACTGCATACTTAAAAATGGTTAAGATGGTAAATTCACATTATACATTTTTTTTACCCAATTAAAAATAGAATACAATTTTAAAAGTATTAACCTGGGAAGAGTAATGGAAAGTTACATCACCAATAGCAAAATTCTAATAATTCACTTTCAATGAATATTTCTCAGTGATTACTCTACACCATACACCTGAGCTGAGAGCCAAGAAGGCTAATGAAGATGAATACAGTGTGGTTCTTGTCCCCAAGGAGATGTAAGTGTGGTCTGGAGAATGAGATACGCACAGAATATTAATTGGCTGAAAATTCTAAGAAGTGGAAATTCATGTTAGGTCTGAGGTAGAGCATTTGAGATGACCATTTTTTTAAATGTTTATTTATTTTGAGAGAGAAAGAACGAGTGGGACAAGGGCAGAGAGAGAGAGGGAGAGAGAGAACCCCAAGCTGACAGCACACTCAACTCAGAACCCAGTGCCCGATTTGATCTCATGACTGTGAGATCACAACCTGAGCCGATATCAAGAGTCAAACGCTCAACCGCCTGAGCCACCCAGGCACCCCAAGAGATGACCATGTAAAGTGAAATGAGAAGTGTAGCTAGGAGTCTAAAGCCAAAAACAATTTTTAAAATTCTTCTAAAACTATTCTGAGATAGAGTAATTCCAGTCATCCCCGCCATAAAGCATCACTCGATTAAAACAGTGCTGTGGGTTTACATGGCCCTGATAGTTCTAAGTACCACCAAACTCCTCAGAGCTAATTACGATTTTAAATACCAGCTTTCTCAATACAGAAGAGTCATCTTTACAGTAACTTAGCATTCAGTGGTGAAAATATATCATTTCCCCAATTCTTACAGAATTGCGATTTTTATCATATGCCTAGAAAACAAAACCATAGCTTATTTTCTGCTCACAAACAAGTGTAGTAGATGAGCTGCCTCGTACTGTACCATGTGTGGTTCTGATTCAAGGAACTTTCATAGTTCTGGAATGCTTTACTTTGTACTGGGTATATCTGAAAGAGAGACTGTGTCAAACTTGCCTGGCAAAGCCTGCTCATTTTGATCTGCTCCATCCTTCTCAGCTTTGGCAGGCTAACCCCTAGGCTGAGCCCCTAGGAAATTGCAGGTTCCCTCTCGTATGATCCTGGGAAGCAGATTGCTGAATCATAAGAGTACTAACTTCAGGCTGAAGGTGAAAATGATTCCTTTGGGGAGTACTGTATATGTACAGTCTACAGAATTGAGCTGATAAGCAATGAGATTGCATTAGGAGATTACAATAATAGGATCACTTTAAATTAAGATCCCTGAATGAATAAAATAAACCTATTACTCTGAGGTTCACCTCAGCCTTCTAAAATGCCTAGCACATCAGAGGTTCTAGAAAAAAGTCAGGCAGATGACATAAAAATGGGGTATTCTGATAATGCAGTGATATATTTGAGGGTTATCATATAATTCATTTTTTTCATTCAAATATTTCTTGATCTCTGTGGACACTATTCTAGGTGATATAGCGGTAAATAAAAGAAATAAGTTTTCATCCTTAGGAATCTGAACTTCTAATGGGGGAGACAGATGATTCAAAGAAATTTGTCAGAGCTAAAAATGAAGAGATAAAACAGGAAGGGATTTCTGAAACATCAAGGTGGGTGTTGACATTTTAGGTAGGACAGACTATATGTGAATCATGAAATTTCTAAAAATTTGAGCATTTGAAAGATTATGATACGTAATACTGTTCAGTGAGTACTGTTGAAGGCCATCCATGGGGGTGTGAGGAAAACGGGCTTCTAGGTCTTGTCTTGTCCCCCATCCATTGAGCAAGTTATTTCCTCCTCTTGGTTCAGGACACAGCTATCCAATGTGCACATTGGACCACACGCATTCCCAATCTCTTTGAGCTCTGACGTTCTCTGAGTCTTCATATTTCCTTGATGATCTTTCGATTCTTCAGAGTTGTCAATATGAAAACCAGTTACTACTGAACACATGTTGTTTGAGCTTTCTGGCCATTCTGATTGCCATACATGCATGTAATGTAATGCATGATGAAATCAGGTTGTTATGGTCTGAATGTTTGTGTCCCCCCAAAATTCACACCTCGGAATCCTAACACCATGTGATGGCACCTTTGGGAGATGATTAGGTCATGAGGGTGGGGACTTCATGGATGGGACTAGTATCCCTGAAAAAAGTGATCCCACAGAGCTCCCTAGTCCTGTTTGGCCATGTGAGGATATAGCAGGAAGTCTGTGACCCCCACTTGGCCACGCTGGCACCCAGAAGCAAGAAAAATAAATTTCCGTTGTTTATAAGTGACCTAACTTGTGGCATTCTGTTAGAGCTGCATGAACAAAGACAGATATTAAACATTAACAGTTACAAAACTGCCATAATTTTGTGATCATTTTCTTCTATAACTTCAGGTAAGGCCATTTGATTCTCTTCGTTGGCAGTAAATACAGAAAGAGCAATTTACATAGCATGAGTTGATTGTGGTGCATTGTGCTACAATTTAGGAGTGAAAAAGCCTGGTTAGAACCACATACTCACTATGACACCTATTTTTATGACACAATTGAATATCCTTAGACACTGTCAGAGGGGATGTAATTATCCAAAAGGCAGAGATTACTTGGTTAAACCAGCCCACATGCTATGCATCTGTGACATCTTTATACTAAAAGCCGGTTTCCAGGCAAAGTTGAATGCAGCCAGGGCCGCTGTCCCAGTGTGATCCCTAACTTTATTGAACTCATAGAGAAATGTGATTTTTTTTTTAAGCTTTTATTTTTGACACACACACAGAGAGAGAGAGAGAGAGAGAAGGAGGGAGGGAGGAGCAGAGGGGGGAGACAGAGAATCCGAAGCAGGCTGCAGGCTCCAAGCTGTCAGCACAGAACCCAACGTGAGGTTCAAACTCAAGAACCGTGAGATCACGACCTGGGCTGAAATCAGATGCTCAACCAACTGAGCCTCGCAGACGCCCCCAGAGAAATATGATTTTTGCCACAATGTCGGGATTATACTTTTAGCTTGCCAGAGCAAATAACTCAGCTTTCTTGGAGCATGGAGTCCCTTCAAATACCCTTGTGTGTTCTACCTCTTCTTTGTCTTCTTTTGTGGGGAGTAGGATTTAGGATGGGGGGGGACAGTCATGTGGTCCCTGGGGCTTTGTAAGCAATGATTTGCTCTGCTGATAAAAAAAAGTTTTGTTGCTATAAAGAGGGGTGTAGGTAGCTCGAAAATAGGTTTTGATTTGGTCATTGTACTCGAGTTCTGGGAAAACAGACTGTTCTTTTGAATTTTTAAACAATAATAATTTGTTTAAGACATTTGCACAATCGTGATAAGTAACGCATCTTGATAAGGAAGCTTGCATTGGCACAGCAGCTATGGAAGGACCACTACACAGATAATGAGCACAGTTATGTTTAAATTAAGTGGCCACTAAGGAATAGGAGTAAGTAGGGAAGGAGGAAGTAATTGAAGCAAATAGTCTAAGGCATAGAAAGCGAAATGTGGGTAAAGTTGGCACATTTCAGTCACTTGGTGCCAGGGTGCCTGGGTGACTCAGTCTATTAAGTGTCTGACTTAGGCTCAGGTCATGATCTCACGGTTTGTGGGTTTGAGTCCCGTGTCAGGCTCTGTGCTGACAGCTCAGAGCCTGGAACCTGCTTTGGATTCTGTGTCTCCTTCTCTCTCTGCCCCTCCCCTGCTCTGTCTCTGTCTCTTTCTCTCGCTCTCAAAAATAAATTAACATTAGAGTAAATAAAAGTCATTTGATGCCATAAACAATTTTATTAATTCTCTAGAGTTTTGAATAGGTGCAAGTAATAAGTTAATGAAATGACCATGGAAATAAATCAACAAATAGATCAAAACTAAGGAAGAAATCTCTTTGTGCATGCCACTTTGGGACCAAAGGTATTTCCCAGATTCTTGCTACTCCAAGTGTGGTCCGAGGACCAGCGGTATTCAGCGTACTGGGAGTGTGATAGAAATACAGACCTCCGGTCCTCATTTGGGATCTACTGAATCAGAATCTGCAGAACAAAGTCTCCAGGTGATGTATACGGACATCAAAGTTTAAGAAGCATTTCCCTAGAGTTGTTATAATAGTTCATTCATTCATGCAGTAAACATTTTGAGCAGCATTTTCCATGTGCCACATATTAAACAATAGAAGGGACAGATAGTCACAAACATGAGTAAGACATGGTCCCTGCACTAAGGGACACATAATTGGAGAGGACGTCTGAGACCTATTAAAAGTTAGAGTTAATAGAACTTGTGCTTGACCATCAGATGCCAGGGTGAGGAATGTGGATGATGTCCTAGCATTAGACGTGGGCATGTGAATGCTGATGGTGTGTTTAAAGCAGACTATGGGTAATAAGAATGTGTCTAGCCTGAAAATGTAGAGTTTTGAGGCAGCTGTGGAGTTTACAGAAGGAAATATCTGATAGGTAGTTGGAGTTGAGAGCAGGGCTGGACAAACTATGGCTGCACAGACCAAAGCCCGCTGTCCATTTATTTTTGCAAATAAAGTTTTATTGGAACACTGCCATGCTCATTGGTTGACATATCATCTATGGCTGCTTTCACACTAAAAAGGCAGAGTTGAGTAAATGCATCAGACACCAGAGACCACCTGGGCCAAAAAACCTTTTGCTTCAGCCTTTCACAGGAAAAGTTTGCTGACTTCTGCCTTAGGGTATAGTGGAGAGATCAGGTTGGAGACAGGTATGTGGAATTCATTGCAGCCAAGAGGGTGATTGAGAAACATTCTGAGAGGATGTTCAGTGAGGAGAGAAAAGGGTAAGGTCAGAACCCTGAGAGAGACATAGCTTCACATGTTTTTGAGGCTGGGGTAGCTCCCCAGGCTATTCAGATTCTTTTTTGTTTGTTTGTTTGTTTGTTTCCTTTGGCACTTGTAAATTTATTAAGCCAGGACACTTGCACTAGGTCGGTGAAATATACTGCGTGTGATTTATAATCATAATGATCTAGCAGATCCTCTGTGGTAATAAATAATCATTACTTGTCAATGAAAGCTACACGTAACATAATGGTTTGGGCCTAAAAACAGAAGAATCGCATCTCCTCATGGAATAGAAAGGAAAAACTGCATTTTCTCTTAAATTTGTTTCGCCTGACTCCTGTGGATGGCAGGGCTATTCCCTTAGTATGGTCCCACAGCCAGGCTGACCGCAAACTGGCATGTTCTCAGTGCTTTGCCCAGTTGTGAGGCCACCGTTCCCCTCAGATACATGGAAGAGAAAGAGGAGTGGAGAGCTGAGATGGGGAGCAGGATGCCCTTGTAGCAGGAAATAGTTAAACAGGGAACTGAGTGTGTGAAATCTACAAACATGAAATGCATTCAGTGCCGTAAACTCTTAGGTCCTTCTCAGGATTTCTGCATAGGTCTTTGTGCATAAAATGCTTTCAGGGAATCACCACAACAAAGAAACGATTCAGGCTTCAGTTCTTAGCCCACCTTTCTTAGATAAATAACACGGATAGTGTTAAATACTGGGCTCCGAGGTGGGGTTGAGTGATCTCTACATGTTGAGGCAAGGATGAGAGAAAAGTGTGCGTGTGGAAGTCGGCTCAGCGCCTTAGCTCTCCTTGCGGAAATCCAACTAATGTTGCCTAATTGTCATACTAGCACGGAGTTCTTTGTAGTCTCTCGTGCCAGGCATGGTGGATGGTGACTTCACAGACGCCCCAGGGCTTAACATCCTTAGGGATACGATTCAGATGTAACAGAGCTGCCAAAAATGTTAATTTCAGTCTGAGGGTGAGATACTTCTGATCAACTCCCATGGTTTTGCTAAACCTATAAGACGGCAGTAGATGACTATGGGATTGCACTGCTAGGTTAGAGGCACTGAGCTTGTCTCCATGTCCACAAAACGACTTTATTTTCAGCATTTCTCTCCAGTTCCCGTGAGGGCCTGATGCTTTCTGTTCACAATATTGCAGTGTTGGGGGCGTTGTACAGGGCAATGGCTCATCTGGACGTTTGTTTACTCTGGAACCGAGTGGCACCAAACCCTCTGTCACATCTCGCTTTTTCAGGGTGAATGAGCCAGTGTTGCAATGCCCAGGCCCTTTGTGCAACTTCCCCTCCCCTCCCTTACCGGCCCCTGTCTTTTGATTATTTCCACATTTTTGTGACTCGCCACTAGAGGATAAAGAAGAGAATTGATGAGAATGATGATCATCAATATTTAGTGAGGGACAAGGCTCAGCACTTTACACCGCTGAACCCTCTTAGTCCCCCCTGGGGTAGGTCCTATAGATTTCTCTGTTAAAGAGTAAGTAATGGAAGTTGTGAGAAGTTAAACCATTTGCCTGAAGTGGTAGAGCCAGAAAGTGATAGAGTTGCATTAGAACCACATTCTTTCTGGCTGTCAGACGGGAAGTGGGGCTCTTTGTCACCATGCCAATGGACAATAGGACTTTACAGGCTGGCGATTGGAGTCCCAAAGCCACCAAACTGTGGCTTCTGTGTCTTGCCCTTTCTGCCTCCAGGGAAAATATCCATTTGTCACTCTCCTGTGCTGTGGTTTAGACCCACTGCTAACCAGGGACTACAGAACTCTGTGGTTCTGAACAACAAAGGGCATCACAGAGGTTTGCCAAGGTGGCTTTGAGCTGGCATCCCCAGATTTCTGATGGTCTGTTTTCTGCAACTTTGTAATAAAATATTCTCTTTATTGGAGGAGCAAGAGCCAAGTAAATATTAAAGAAACATCAAAACCAACAGAGCAACTTTCAGCAACTTTCCACACTGACCTCTAACAGCCAGTTGGACCCCAGACCCTAATTGGAATTGTAATATTAATGGCAGCTCTCAGATTTTAACTTGTTATTGAAACTGTTGTCGCACCAAAGTGTACATTTCCCTGGGGTTCCACCCTCCTGCAAGGCTCTCTTTCTCTTTCTTCCAGTGCTCCGTGAATTGCTCCTTCCAAGCTGAAGAAGACAGCATTCTGTCTGGGGGCCATCGTCTGGTCCTCTCCCTCCAGCCTTCTAATGTATACCTTCTTCCCTTTGCCTCACCTCCTAATTTCAGGGGTGCACCTGCCACAACCATGGGGACCACATGAATCCCATCTTTCCTTGTTCTCAAACTTCAGCCTCTAAATCCCTTAAAATGAGACCTGACGCTGGGAGCAATTAGGTAAATGTCTCCCTCGTGGCAGAAAGTGCCTTCTTTGCTTTAGAATGACGTCTCTTCAGAACATCATTATCTCTTCTACAAAACAGCCTAGGGAAGATCTTTTACAGATTGTTAGCGGTTCGGGTGCAAAGCTTCATTGGGTGGAAAGTAGTGGGGATTTGGGGGCAGAAATTAGACTTCTGGGTTATCAGTGTATTTCGTTTACGAATGTTCTCCTAATATTGCTCTCTGGTGCAGACAGCCCAGAATCTCCTGGCAGGCAAATGGAGAGTACGTTGATTTTGACCACCAAGATGAAGACTTGCTGTGCTCTGTAGTATATGGACAGTGCAGTGATAACAGAGGCCAACACATGAAGCACACACCAAGGGCCACACTCAGAGATGAGCTGCTCTATTTCCCCACAGCTCTCCTATGAGGGAGGGCCCACTCTGAGAAGCCCCATTTTGTAAATGGGGAAACCAGGCACAGAGGCGTTGACGGACTTGCCCAAAGTCACACAGCTCACAGATAGAAGAGATGGGATTTGAATCCAGGCAGTCTAGTTTCAGAGACCGTGCTCATATCCCCTCTTCTATACCTCCTGACGCAAGGACAAGGAAGATTTAGTACTTCCTTTACAGGTCACAGGAATTAGAGAAGCATTTGCCAATCTAATTTAAGACCTGCTGTGTTAAATACCATAGTGCAGCCTAAAATGGGGTGGTCTTAAGCCCTAGATATTTTCATGTGATGTTAAAAGCCATTTTTGGAACTGCCTTCCATCCCAGAGAATTATCAGCCCTTCAGATAATTGAGGAAAATGTAAAGTAAGGAGAGGGGTCCTATCCAAGCCCTCTTTTTCTTGTAATTCACTACTAATAGTGGTCAAATGGCTTTCCTCATGCTGCTTTCTAACAGCTCTACTCGTCTCTGCCAGTGGGTCTCTGCCAGTGGGTCCCTCCCTTCCTTTCATGGAGCCAAAAGTTCTAAGCCAGTCTCTGTTCGTTATTGCTTTCAAATCCTTCATGACGGACAATGTCCTGCAGAAAGGTGGAATATAGCTTTTACTCATTAAAATGAGAGATTGGCAAAGAACGAAATTCCAAATTTCAGATTCCCATCACGATGGAATAGCCCTTGCCAAATCTCTAGCTTCCCTTGCTACAAAATGACCAAAATAAAACTTGATTCCTCCTCCTCCTCACCTGGTGGGAGTGCTGTGAAGATAAAAGGCAATAACTGGTGTGAAAATGCCCTGAGCGTCATAGATGAAAGCTCTATATGATCCCAACGTATCATTAAACTGGCTTTATTGGGATTTTGATACAGTTCTGTGGCTCAGAGAAGTGGGTCTTTCAGCTGGTAGTATGGAGGCCCAAGGCTTTATTCCAGAAAGAGTATTTCCTGCAAATGGAGTGAAGTTAACACTAGCTGAGTCGGAAGCAGCCTGCAGTTAGAGGCTGATACCCCCATTTGGGAAGCACTGCCCGCCATGCCCAGAGATCTCCTGTGGTGGGCAACTCACTACCGTGCCACGCAGCCCCTGGACACCGTTAGAAAGTGCTTCCTTGGGTTGGCATGAATTCTACTGCTCTGCAGTTCTGAACCACACGGAACACATCTGTATGTGGCCCTTCAGCTATTTGAAGACCTACACCGTGCTCGCTCAGAGACAGGGCTAACTCCCCTCCCTTCAGCCATGTCTTACGTTAGGAGGTTTTGAATCTTCTTATTGTACCTCTTATCCTGGCCCAGACACATTTTGGTTCTTCCCTAATATTGTCCAGTGCGGCCTCCAGCACCGCGGGTAACGCCCCGGGTCGTCTGACCAAAGCCGGTGGCCACCGTAGCATCAGCACAGCCAAAGAGCAGAGTTTTCTCGTAGTTTTGTTATCCTGTAACAGCTCCTGAAGCTACGCCAGTTATAATCCCCGTATCTATATCATGTGTACCACGTTGCGTCTTCCCCAGCACCGGTAACGACTTCTTTTGAATTCTTGGCAAAAGGTTACAATTTATCCCGCTTAAATTTTATTGAATTTGGCGCCAGTCTCATCAGATCTTTTTAAACCCACATATGGTCACAGTTCGAGCTTCTGGATCTTTATTCCAGAAAGGATAAAGGGCATACTTCTTACAGTAGGACATTTAATTAAATCTCCTGTACATGAAGAGTTTTCCTAAGAAATGTTTCACTGTTACTTAAACCATTAGTAGAAATATTGCATAGGACAAGTCCAAGAAACATTTTTTTAATGTTTTATTTATTTCTGAGAGAGAGAGAGAGAGAGAGAGAGCACGCATGAGCAGGGGAGGGTCAGAGAGAGAGACAGACACAGCATCCAAAACAGGCTCCAGGCTCTGAGCTGGCTGTCAGCACAGAGCCTGACATGGGGCTCAAACCCACGAACCATGAGATCATGACCTGAGCTGAAGTTGGACACTTAACGAACTGAGCCGCCCAGGCGCCCCAAGAAATATTTCTTAAGTATTTTGTGCCCCTTGTAATTGTTAATCGCCAAGGTATTAATCTGCCTAATAGTACTGGTCTGTATTCTGTGTTTTGTAACCTTGTCCAAAATGCTTCACAGAAGTTCCTGCTTCATTTTTTTTTTCATGTCCCAAACTCATGACTGTATTCTGGAAAGAAACTACTCATTAGTGAGACTGGGTTGCCTTTCTGTGGTACCACTGTTAACAAATCTTGGAGGATGTTCCTTTTATCTCTTTAAAAAAAAAAAAAAAAAGGACACATTTGCCTAATTCCTTGCTTCTGACCCCACTCCCTTGGATTATGTTTTCCTCAAAGACCTCTTTCTGACATCCATCAGCATCACACCAAGGATGCAGGGCAGGTGATTTAGGTCTTCTTTGATGTTCTTCTGAATCTAAGCCTCACCAGGTTCTTCTCAGTGCTACTGGGAGTCTTATTAAAATGCAGATATCTCTGAAAAGGGTCATTAAGCTAACTCAACCACACAGTTTCATGGGTGAGGGTAGGGTTTTTTTTTTTTTATGTTTATTTACTTTTGGGGGTGGGGTGGGGACAGAGGATCCGAAGCAGGCTCCAGGCTCTGAGCTAGCTGTCAGCACAGAGCCCGACATGGGGCTCGAACCCACGAACCGTGAGATCATGACCTGAGCCAAAGTCGGATGCTTAACTGACTGAGCCACTCAGGTGCCCCTAGGGTGTGTTTTAAGACAACTTTAACTGCTCCTTCATGGCTGGGCTGACCTTCCTGGGGCTTTTAACCTGGTACCACTGAACAGAAAAGAACCCAAGCCTGCTACATTTGGGGGCGGGGGTGGGGTACTCCTGGGGTATCGTTTATAGGAACTAAAGGGAGATGAGGTTTTGCACGGAGATATATGGATTAGGGGTTAGGAAACCTGGGCCATAGTCCCATGATCTGCTTTTAAACAGGCTCAGCAAACTGTATCCTTATCTGTAAAATGAAGAAGTCAGATTGCCTTAAATTAATCTGTAAGGTCATTCCAAGCATGATTCTATGAGATTTTATCCTAATCCAGGTCCATCTTTTCCACTGTAGTTGGCTCTGTGTCCTATATACAAGTCACGTCACCTCTCTGGGTCTTTGTCTTCTCAATTTTAAGGAGAGAGGAATGGCTAGTTTTGTGGGTTTCTGAATGAGCAGGAAATGGAAACCTGGGAAGAAGTGGGATGGGGTCGGGAGGAGGGACTTCCTGTCCTCCCCCCTCCCCGTTTAACAAGAACAACTCCCTGTTTGCCCATTGGTCTTCGGCATAAGCTTTCCTTCAGAGCATTATTGCTGCTTTGTTTTGTTTGTTTGCTTTTGCCTACTAATGGACCATATCTTAGTACATGTCCATATAATATAATATCATAGATGACCCCGGAGCCTCCATCCAACTCAAAAATTAGATATTAAATTCCTTGAGAATAGGAATGAGGACTTGTCATTATATCACCATTACCCTTCATAGAGCCTATAGTAGATGTTTGACAAATGCTTGTTGGGTAAATGATAATAATGATCATTCTTAATGAGCTCTTATCACATGCAAGGCATTCAGTGCTTTAGTGTGGATAATTAACCCTTAGCTTAAACTTATGAGATACATATAATTTTTGTCTCCGTTTTACAGATTGAGCAGTGGAGGCATGAAGACTTGATTGAGCTGAATAGAGGCAATCTGCTATAGATCAGAACCAAGGCTGTTTATCACCTTGTTACATGACCTCGTTTCTCTCTATTGGACATACTGAGTAAGCCTAGGGATAGAGAAGCTGGAAAGCAAGGCCAGTGGGGAGTGGAGGGTATCAGTCTGAACATAATATGGGGCAGGGGGTGTCGGGATGAGTCAGGGTGTATGTGAAAGTGCTAAGACCTGAGGCAGAAGGTCAGTTCTGTAGAAGACCGTTCCTGCAGACCACCAGCATCAGATGCACCTTTCAGAAATACAAATACAAGCACTTTTCAGAAATACAAATCCTCAGGCCCTATCCCAAACCTTTTGAATCTGAGAAGCTGGAGGTGGCTCAGAATTTTGCATGTTAGTAGGCATCCAGAGACCCTGATGCATGCTAACATTTCAGAACCACTTCTATTTGCCAACTTCTGTGACTTTTGGTTGTTTCACTGAAGAGTGGTGAAGCTTCCGGTTTTCTCGCAGTTGAAGTAAAAGCTAAGGCCCAGCCCTTAACTCTTGATTCTTTGCCTGTAAAATGTGGTTAATGATGCCTCACTTCCTTATTGGGATAGCCGGTGAATTGTGTAATTAGTAGTTGTGAGGCACCTGGAGCATCATATAAATACCGTAGGATAATAACCACTTTATGGCCTTAAATGCTGCCTACAACTTGACACATTTCACATTTCTTTCCCGAATTGTAAAGTTTAAAGCGACTTCGACAGTTTGGTACGTGTACTTAATTTTTATTCGTTCTTTGGGCCAAAATTTTGTGTTTGTGTGTGTGCTTCCTTCAGCCTAACAGAAGATGTAGGGGCGCCTGGGTGGCTCAGTCAGTTAAGCGTCCAACTTTGGCTCAGGGCATGATCTCACAGTTTTTGAGTTCGAGCCCCGTGTCTGGTTCTGGGCTGACAGCTCAGAGCCCGGAGCCTGTTTCAGATTCTGTGTCTCCCTCTCTCTCTGCCCCTTCCTCACTAGTGCTCTGTCTCAAAAATAAACAAACTATTAAAAAAAAAAAAAAAAGATGTAGATAAGAAGGAAAAAAATCAGGACCTTCTGACAAATAACCTCTCCAAAGCATGATGTTTGACTGACTGGCAGACATGCACTCTACGCAAGTTTTGGACAGAAGGCTGAAAGAGAGAGTCTGTAGGCACACAGGTAGCTGGCGCCCATGGTAATGTGGGTTCTTTGAGATTCTAAGCTGCGGCTCTTAAAGGCAGTTTCTCATGCAATATTTTTACTTTGCTCATCCTTTCAACAATGACTCTCCTTTCCCTGTTTAGAATCTGAGAAGTCTGAATTCTGTTTTCTACGTGGTCACTATTCAACTTAGGCAGATATTTCCTTTTTTAGGCAAGACTGCATGTCCTGTGTATACGCCCATTTTAGATTAGATTTACAGGCTAGTCTGTCTTACTCTAGTGTCAAGTCTCCCGCCTCCTTTAATCTTGAGCAGATAACTGGCCAAAAAACCCCAAGGAGAAATACAGTAAAAGCATTTCTTTTGAGAGTTTGATTAGGGCTGAATTTATATGGAGGCTACAAATGTGGATAGATAAGCAGAGATAGATGTATAAAAGAGGTGTTATCAACAGTGTGGTGTGAAGAAAGTTTCTCTAAATGTAGGTTTAATTTTGTGTATTATAACTTCAATGTTGGGACATCATTACTGGCCAGGGGAAAACCTCCACCCTTCTATTTCCACTTCCTGACATTTTAAATCATACAGGATTATGGAGTTAAAAAAAAAAAAAAAGGAGCAGCAGACTAGGCATCATCCGGACCCTGAATCTACTCACTAATTTACAAACCAAGTCTCAAGGAAAGAGGCTTGTTTCTCCTCGTGCCTTATGCTGGAGGTCAAGTGCTTATAATAGCCTAAAATGTCAAGTTGAGACATGTTCTCATAATTAGAAATAAGAAATTCAGCCATCTGCTAATGGAAAGAAAAGTTTTGTAATAAAGGTAACAGCCGCTGTCATTTCTCAAGAAACATCTCTGAATTCTTCAGAAGACAGTAATGGTGCTTACAACAACTCAAAATCATTCAGGGTGCCATTAGCTAATTATGAATTACCTGGGAAATCATGTTTGCACTTAGAAGGGCCACGTGGGATCCTTCTAGAAGTTGGTCTAACTTCGCAACTGCCTGGGGTTATTCGCCGCAGACTGAAGTGTTTCCTTTTTCATTTCAAGTAAGTCCAAATGAATTGGACAACTGATTCCCTGCAAGGGAGAAATAGACTGTGCCCTCCCTTGCCTCGAAAATGCTGAACCCGGGAATGACTCTTGTTCCCACCAAGTTTAATGGAAATTTGCTAAGCACTGTAGTGAAATAGTAGCATGTCTGGCAAATTATGAAGGTTGACCGCAAGCACGAAGGAAGAGTTTAACTCCTTCTTCTCTTCCACACTGGCATTAAGGCTTCAGATAATGCATGAAAAATGGTCAGCTATACAGAGGGTTTGCCTCTCATAATAGAAGATGATCTGGCCAGAGAGATTTTCTCATTTTTCTGATCACCTATCTTCTCAAGACCCGTCTTGTCTTATCGGGTGTAAATGATTGGTTTGCAGCATTTCTAAAATGGCTCTAAGAAGATCGATAGAAATGTAGTGAGGAAAGAGAATATAATTTTACTTCCCTCCCTTCGCTAAAGGGTGCGTATTCTCGCATTGCGTGTGCTTCCTGCCAGCTCACTGATGATTAACGTATAGCGTGTATTTAATCTGCAGAAATTTAGCAAGAAATAAGTACATTTAATCATTGTTTAGGTGATCCTAAAGCACTTTATTTTTTTAATGTTTTATTTAGTTTTGAGAGAGGGAGAGAGAATGAGAATGAGTGGGGCGGAGGGGTGAGAGAGAGAGAGAGAGAAAGAGAGAGACCGACCGACCCAGAGACCCAGAATCTGAAGCAGGCTCCAGCCTCCAAGCTGTCAGCACAGAGCCCGATGCAGGGCTAGAACCCGTGAACTGTGAGATCATGACCTGAGCCACAGTAGGATGCCTAACTGACTGAGCCACCCAGGTGCCCTGATTCTAAGGCCTTTGGGTACTATAATGTTTAGTCATCAAACGTCTACAAGAAAGAAAACATGTTGTTTGATGGGATTAGGTAATTTAATTGTTCCTCTCTTAATTTTTTAAAACAGGAACTGTCGCTTTTCATGAAATGAATATTTTTCTTGAGAAATCGGGTGGCAGTTTTCTGTGGTTCCTTTCTTTTTGAATTCCCAGAGCCCTCACTGTCCAGACTGTTTACTTTTCCTTCAGTGCCTACTTCCATGGGGTGATAATTGTCTTTTTATGTCCCGACTT
The DNA here is from genome assembly GCF_003009895.1 of Hyaena hyaena. Lineage (NCBI taxonomy): Eukaryota > Metazoa > Chordata > Mammalia > Carnivora > Hyaenidae > Hyaena > Hyaena hyaena. Next base: position 3,882,991 of record NW_024080672.1, read on the forward strand.
GACCAGACTAGAAACTCCTTGAAGGTAAAGTATCATCTTCCATATTTCTTTATTTCTCAAAGTGCCTAAATCTGTAGTTTGTCAGGTGGTTATAAACAGATTTCATATATTTAATCACATTTGATGATCTTATCCATTGCCTATTAAAATAGTGAACTCCACTTCGTTCTATGTTAATCTCATAAAGTCATCTTGAAATGTAGTATGTTTGCCAGTCTCTTTTCTAAAATGACCTGGCTGGGGCATCTGGGTGGCTCAGTCAGTTAAGCATCTGACTTCGGCTCAGGTCATGATCTCACAGTCCGTGGGTTTGAGCCCCGCGTCGGGCTCTGTGCTGACAGTTCAGAGCCTGGAACCTGTTTCAGATTCTGTGTCTCCCTCTCTCTCTGCCCCTCCCCTGCTTGCTCTCTGTCTCTGTCTCTCAAAATAAAATAAAGACACACAAAAAATTTTTTTCTAAAATGACCTGGCTTTATTCAGCACAGTGACCTATAGTAAAATTCTTCATTCATGGGCTCTGGAGGAATGAGATGGCCTGGGTGTTATACCAAAAAAGCCAGATTTGAATCAATGTTACTTAATTGAATGAGCTTCATCCTAGTGCACAGGGTCAGGCTGGATAATCTCTGTGTGAGAGTAATTGAGAATTGATACCACTCGGAGACTCTTGCATGATTGGAGGACATAGGAGGGAGAGTATGGCCCCTCTCAGGTGAATGTTTATTTATTTATTATAACTAACAAAGGGTTAATGAAGTTGGCCTTTCTGAAACTTTGTGTTTGGAATTTCACTTTGGTCACTAATTCAAGAGACAAGCTCATGTTCTTGGATGTTGTGTATGTGTGTGTGCATTTGTGTGTGTTTAAAAAGCAAAGGAGTCGATTTAGTATCTAGAATATGTCATTTAAGTTCTTAGGAACCCCACAATTGCAGGTCTTTGGCGTGCATGTTATATAAAGAAAAGAAAAATAGCCCCCGACACTTTGAGGCCTTGCTTAATCTTGGAATACATCACAAAAAAGCGAAGGGGGGAGTCTTGGTGATGTTATTACCAGTTTTATTTTTAGAAAAACCAAGAGCTCAGATGAGAGCTTCCTTACGTCGAGTCACGTTAGAAGTGGTGTACGGTACAGCCTGAGAAGTTTATTACAGATGTGAAATTATGCAGTACGTATCAAGGGTAAATGTTTATTCATTTTCTAAATTTAACCCACCAACATTTGAATGAAGCATTTGGAAGTGAATTTACTGTTGTGGCTTATGGATTTGAAACTCACCCTCCACTGCCATGTGGAACAGAGCTATGGACCCTGGAAGGGAGTCCAAGCTCCCACCTCACCTTTGGGCGACATATTTGATTCTATTAAAAAGTGAGTCAAAACTCCCTACAAAAATAAAGACTTTAGTCCTGGTCAAGTCTTGTTGCTGGGGGGTACTTTAGCCTTTCCTATAGTCCAGGAGATGCTACCTGAGATCAGGATCCTGGCAGGGGACAGAAGGCAACCTCAGCTGGATGTTGAAAAGAAGCTAGTGAAGGGACTTGTTTACAGAGGTATAGGCAGGCAAAGAACCAAGAGATTTCTAAGCCCCCAGGGGTTGCCAGCAGTGGGATGTCGTGAGCACCCGGGGGCCTGAAGGATTAACCAGAGGAAAGCGTGTTACTAGAGCCTGAGGAGAGGAGAAAGAGCCACAGGAGAGGAACCCAGGCAGGGGTAGTCATGGAGGGTCATATCCGCTGTCCGCACTGAAGTACCAGAACAGGGAGAGAACCAGAAAAATACCCCAGCATGTCTCTTCTCCCTCCTTCCCACTTCCTACCCAAGCCTCCCATTGGCTAAACCCAGTTAGAAGCCAGACGCGAGAGAGTCTGAGTAATAGAGTTCATAGACCTTAACCTCCCCCGACACATACACACCGAGGAGACCCCTGGGAGACATAGGGACCACTTCTGTCACAGAGTCAGTTCTTCCCTTCAAGATCGGGGTCACCAACGCAGTGATTTCTCGTTCGATTGGCTGAGGGGTAGGGACTACGGGAAGGGCAGTAAGACAAGAAGGGAAATGTCTCCTGAAGAGACCAGAATTGGGGTAGAGGCTTGGCTTGTGTGGTCTGAAAAAAAATTATGAATGGTACAGTATGATGTATACCCGTAAAAAGGAGAAAAGGAACAAAGAGCCACAGGGAGTCATAGTCAGGAATGGTTACAAGGGAGTGAGACTCTCCAGGTGTGACCCCAGCTTGGCCTCTTGCCAAGAGAGCTGGGCTCTCTGGGGCAAATTTCTCTGTTGAGGCCCTATTTGCATACGTCTAAAGTAGTAATGATGATCATGCCTACCCCATGTTGTTCTTGGAAGGCTGAATGAAGAGGTAATTGTCAAGTTCTTGGCCTGGGACAAAGCCAGCACTCCGGAAATACAGCTGCTAATCCAAATTACAGAGAGGAAGGCTCAATCTTGGCTTGTGGTCCTGTCCCGGAAGATGTCCTTCCTTCTGCACCAGGAGTCAGAATGTGGGTGAGGAAGAGCATGAGATATTTATGTTTATTAAAAGGAAGTGTGGTCTGCCTTTTGCTGAGAAACCCCCCCCCCCCCCCCCCCCCCCCCCCGCCTCCTTAGCGCTGAGTGAGGGGCTTGCTTATCTCTCAGATGGTGGTCGCCTGGGGGGCTGGGAAGTAGGAAGCAGAGAAAGTAACTATAGAGGAATGCGTGCTAGGTTCCTACCCGATCAGGGCTGGGTCCAGGGTGCACAGAGCAACACCAGAACAAGGGAAGCACACCCAGGGTGTGTGTCATTCTTCACTGCCTTTCCCTGCTGGGTCCTGACCCGCTCGTTTCTGAGCCCATGGCCTCCATAGCTTCATGTTGGGGCTGCTGTTGAGAGGAGTCTCAGGGCAGGCCTTGCGCAGAATCTTATTCTGAGAAAACGCCCACTCTTGGGAGAAGAGATGACAGGGTCAGTGGGGGAGGTACAAGCAGCTAAGAGCGGATTAAGAAGAAATTGGAGCCTCTTGAGAAAAAAGAATACAATAGAAGAATCTCAAGATGGAATTGGGCTGTCTAAGTTAGCTGGCTTTCCGTTATATTTGCAGTTTTTAAAATAAAAACTGAAAGCAAGTTGGCCGAGCATGATGGCACCAGCAGATTTGGGAATTAGGAGCAGAATTTCGCTCTAAATTTGTGAAGCTGTGGCACAGTTTCATATTGAACACGTTCTATTCCTACCACTAGCATTTTCTTGGCCGATTTCTTCTCCAGCCCTAGAGTTCTTTCTGGTTTTCCAATTTATGCCCCTCCTGCCCTCCCCAACCCGCCCACAAACCAGCAGCTGAAGAGACAGTGCCTTCTTAGCAGAAATCTCTGGATTTTCAGCAGTAATGGTTAAGAGTCAAGGGTGAGATGAGTGTGTGTGAGCTAGAGAAAGGACTAGGTGATGTGTGCTCTGGGACTGGCAGTCCTTGCCATTTTGAAGGTTACTTGGCCCTTGACCAGCGGTAGCTCTGACCGCCCCCCTCTAAGATTCAAACATGTCTGAGAAGCCATATGATAAATACACTCATGTTCATAGTGACTATTTCACCATACAAGATGAGTGTAGGAAATTCTGACTGATGGAGTTATGGCAATTTGACAACAGAAAGCTACAATGGTGAGCAATTAGAAACATTCTTCTTGTAATTCTACTGGGAAAGAAAGGGTTTTTGAACATGTCCATCAGATTTCATGCTTGTCACATATCTGTCTCCTAAGAACAAAGATGAAGGTCAAAGGACTACAGTGGAGTGAAAAAGGCAAATGCAGAAATATGTCTCTGTGTGTATACAGGAAGCCCATGCATGGGGAAAACTGTATACATATAGTTTGTATTGTGTCTAAAAGGCAGTATTGACACCTTGATTCATTTGCTATGTGGGAGAGATAAATGATCTTAATCAGTGGATCCCTTTAGTATACTGTGAGTGTAATCGCTTTGAGAATATTGGTGATACTAAATGCATTTAGAAAGGTATCTAAAATTCCATAGTAAAAAATCTCAGAGGTGGTCAAGATCAGAGTATACATTCTTTGCAGAATTACCTACTCGAGGCAGCAGTGCTCACAGCAGTGGAACAATGGAGTCACTCCAGCATCCTCTGTCACTATGGATGCACAAGAGGAAAGCCTATTATGATGTAACAGATGAATTCTGAAAATAGAACCAATTCCTAAGAAGCCAAAGGTTGCATATGAAAAACCTACAAACAGCTCCTGCTGCAGGCTGAGCCTCTTGACCTAGCAAATTATTACTAGCTCGGTGCAAGTGGCCTGTTAGCACACAGAGGAACACCCGCTTCCTGCCAGAGGATACCCATCCCTGGACATGGGAAGCTCTCACCAACTGCTTGGACCCAGACGCTGGAGATAAAGGATCTTTCACCGCATACTAGTAGTTTCTGGCTGCTTTCTTTGCTCTTTCCTTTTCCCGTGTTTTGAGTTCTGACAACCAGATCCTAGCTGCACTAGTTAGTGGTCTGTATCAGAGATAGGTAAGGCACTCGGCAAATCCTGGCTGGGAAGGAGACTTCCAATATGCTCAATTGTTGTTTTCCTTTTTAATCCCGTCAGCCAGCTTGTGACGGTCACGTGAGCACAGGGAACAGTGAAATTGATTTGCCTCACTTGAACCTTGCACTAAAAATGCAATACTGATGGTTGGAATAGGCGTCCCTAAGGAGACACTGATTTTTTTTTTTTTTTTTTTGGTCTACTTTGATAGTGGCCACTCAGTCAATCAAATAAGTATTAACTGAGCATCTGGCATATACAAAGCTCTGCTTTGGGATGTGCTACAGAGAGTAAAGCTGCAGGGGAGCCCTGGGGTTTGGGGACAGTAGGGTGGCTTTCCACTGGGACTCACACCTCAATTTCATTCCATCGAAAACCAGGGGACACTCACTTGGAGTAATGATGGTGGGGGTGCCATGAGCAGCGGGGGTTCTAGACCCTAGAAGAGAACAGGACACAGGTTGCTCTTGAAGAAATTTCCTGTGACCCTTTCATTGTCTCTTAATGGACTGCAGGCAGCCTTTCCACCCAAAGTCAGCCCGTCCCTCTTGTATTTGCCAATGCATTACAGGCAGGGAAAGATGGCTTTTGTTAAGGCACAGACTCCCCATGGAAATGATTAACTAGACTTGGTGAGAAAACACTCCTTTGTCAGAAATGCTCAACATATAAGCCAAGACGTCTCCTTCCTTTTCAGGATGCCTGAAATGAATCCAGTGTCCCGGTCATTCCCTTTGACCTCTACCTTCCTCGCCTTCCCCATAACACAGAGTCTAGCAAACTCCTGCTCATCCCTCACTGCCCCGCTCCAATGTCATCTTCCCTGTGACGTCTTCCTCATCACTTTCACTCACTGCTGCCAAGGGCCCGGCTCCCTCCTTTAGGTGCCCATGGCACTTGCCCACATCCACCCTATGGACACCATTCAGTCATATTCCCTCCAGAAGTGGGGGCTGCTTGAGGGAAAGAAAGCTGTCTTCCTCATCTACGTGTACCCAGCACCTAACCTGGGCTCAGGAAACGAGTGAAGGGTCAACATCTGTTCTATGGACATGTTAGGAAGTTGACAAATGATCTTCTATAAAGGCACAGGTGTGTAAATATACTATTCCTCCTCATAACAACACCGCTGAAAATCAACAGAGGTTACAAGAACCGACAGCCTCCGACAGGAGGATGATATTAAGGAAAGCCATGTTTCAATGTTTGGTTTCTGATTTCTGGTAGCAGAAGCAGAAACTTTCGCATACTGTGATTAGGAAGACAAACGTGGCACTGTACAAACAGCAAGAGGCTATGACCCTGCCGCCAGCACGTGGTGCAGCCGGACCAAGTGCTGTGAAGACAAGCAACACTAAGATAACGGGGGTGGGGGGGCCGGAAGGGGGGGGTCTATTCTTCTTGTTCTGTTATGTAACATAATAAACACTTTCTCCTTCAGAGATCATCGGGACCGCTTGTTGTTTGCCTTATTCTTCCCCCTCTCATCAGAGACCTGTCACCCACCCTGCCTCAGTGGCGACAGGAAGGCTTTCCTTCCTGCACACATGTGCTCATACACTTGGCATATGAGTGATAAATGCGTGCTAACGCGGAGTTTCATGCTGGACTTTAAATTAGCATCTTGCAGGTCGGGGAGGGATCGGCACGACTGTCAGAGCTTCTCTCTTGTTTGTCCTTCCTGTACGTTGCCTTTGCACTTCCTGTGCTGTTTTTGTCGCTCTGCGGAGCGGCTGGTGAGATGTCTGAAGTGTCGCTGGTGCGTGTGTTGGTGACCTCTAGCAATATTTTCTCTGCAAGAAGTCACTTTTAAAGCAAGTGATAAGAAACCGCAGAGCACTGAAGCCCAGGAGAGAAGCAAAACTTGAGGTTCTGGTTCTCAGGAGGCTTCAAGTATCAGCCAACCAACCACAGTCCCAGTAGGCAACCTGCCTGGGCCTCATTTATTGCTGCTTGCCTTATAGTGATAGGCAGAGTTTACATTGGTTATAAAAGAGACAGAATTAATACAGTCTTGGATCTAAGGAAACAGGTTAACATTGTGAGGCAAGTGTATTTCATTCTTGTGATAAACTATGGTAGGTCTTCCCCAGATGACCCCTGGGGACACACAGTATTATTTTTATGGGGTACAAATGCCTTGGCCAGCTTGGGGCAAGAGGTAGCCCTCTTTGGTCCTCAGATTCCTTATCTGTAAAATGGGGTAATAATATCCACCTTAGGGGGCTGTTAGGAAATCCTGTGTTACATATTTAGAAAGGCCTACACTGTAGAAGAGCTCAGTAGGAGAAGCAGGATTTTATAATGGGAAAAGTATGGTTTTCAGAGGTGAACATACCTAGGTGTGAATGATATTCAGCTCTACTGATGAACCATGGGACTCTGGATATCCTCACTGTTCCTCAGTTTACTCACTGATGCAATAGAACTAATAATACCTGTTTTGTAAGCATGTTGTGAATATTAAGTAAGACTGCACAGGAAACACCCAAGAATCTAACATAAAGAAAGCCTGTTGGGGGGTTGCCTGGGTGACTCAGTCTGTTAAGCATCCAATTTCAGCTCAGGTCATGATCTCACAGTCAGTGAGTTTGAGCCCCGCGTCAGGCTCTGTGCTGACAGTTCAGGGCCTGGAGCCTGCTTCTGATTTCTGTGTCTCCCTCTCTCTCTGCCCCTCCCCTGCTTGTGCTCTGTTTCTCTCTGTCTCTCAAAAATAAATAAATATTAAAAAAAAAAGAAAGCCTGTCAGTAGAGGTTAGAATATTTTCATCTGTATTGATGATATATCCCCAAAATTACCTTTCAGAAAGGAGGGTGTCATCTTACATTTTATTTTATACCAAATCACTCATATTGTAGGGTTTCCCTCTCAATTACTTTACTTTGAACACCCAACTACTTTCCAGAAAAGAGACAACAGACCTGAAATTTCCATTATCAATGATAGTTTTACCCCCTTGTAGAGGTTACATAATGAAATCCTTATTAAAAAGAAGGCTAAGAAGTTTAACCCAGGTATAGTCACAATTGCAAATCTTAAATGTAATTGTACACAAACTTTTTAAAAGATTTTCCTTTATCTTTGTAATCTCAGGGATATAAAAGGATATTTAGTGAAAACCAACTCTTCCTGCCTCTCCTGACCCTCAGTGCCCAGCTTTCTTCCTTGGACAGACCAATCTTAACCTCCAGCAGTTTTTTCCAAAGCTGTTCTGTGCTGTGCAAACATTGTGCTGGCTGTGCCTCCCACTTTTTTTTTTTTTAATGATTTATTTATTTCTGAGAGAGAGAGATGGTGTGAACAGGGTAGGATCAGAGAGAGAGGAAGACACAGAATCCGAAACAGGCTCCAAGCTGCAAGCTGGCAGTCAGCACAGAGCCCGACGCGGGGCTTGAACCCACGAACCATGAGATCATGACCTGAGCCGAAGTCAGAGGCTTAACCAACTGAGCCACCCAGGTGCCCCCACACAGAGAATTTAAATAGATGGTCCATAAAATGCGAATTGATGAAAGCAGTATCTCTAAATTTGTGGGTTGTTTTATACCTGAATTTAACTATGCATGTGTAACTGATTTAATGATTAAATATTATGAGTAGCTACCTGATTTTATTGATATCTCTACAGGTGTAAGTATTCAGGAACTTTTGGGGGGATCATCTCATTAGGAAAACAGAGGCTGCTTTCTGCTGCAGGTTGCTTAGGGCCCAATATTTAGCAGGCCTATTCTAAACAAGGAGAAATAAAAACAAAGTAGGCATGGTCTAAAGTGCCACCTTTATTACTAAGGGCAGACAGGAGGGTTCTTAGCTAGTGGACCTGCTAACCACTGAACCCCAGCATTAAGCAGGCTACTTGTCCCCTGTCTAGATGGAGCTAGACCATCTGGAAGGCAGCCACGTACCTCCAGGGTCATGCTCCCAAGGGCTGGCACAAAAGCCAAGAGACATATCGCTTCCATCTCCCCAGGAGAACTGTCTGCCAAGGGAGCTTTCAGAGGACTTTCTAGTCCAATCTCTGTCTTTTCAGATGAGAGAACTAACTCTGGGAGGGGACTTGGAGGAGTAGCTACAAATCACCCAGCACACTGAGAGTGTTCGGATTTTTCTCTATTATAACGTATTCCACAGTTTATTTCAAGTAGTTGTTTACTGTTTGCCTTCCTTGTGGGACTGAAGGCACTTTGAGGGCAGGGACTGGGCTTGTCTTGCTCACAGATACATCTTTATCATACAACACTGCCTGGCAATGAGTATTTGCTCAACGGATGGATGGATAGATGGCTGGGTGGGTGCGTGGGTGGATAGGGAATGTGTGGAGAGACGATTTAAGAGAATTGTAAAGATTAGAGATAACATATATAAAGAAATCACCTCAGAATCTGGAATGTACCAGGCACGTAAAGATTCCTTTCCAGGTTTGGTAGAAGACCTCTCTTCTCTTCTTTCTCTTCACTAGGGCTCTATTTGACTCTGATTAGGATATGGCCAAGAAATCCTTCTTTCCTAGCCAGTAGTAGCATTGCCAGGACCATGATTTATGAGAAGCTTTCATGAGAATTTAGTCTGTCATTGCCACAACCAATATATATCTGAAGAGACACAAATGCCCACAGAGAACTAAAAAAAAAAAAAATAGTAATATTACAACAGGAGAAGAGAGTGGCTCTTCTAAATGGTAGGAGTAGAGCTGGCTGGCGGTCGAGCTAACTTGTCTTCTCTAAGGGCGAAGGCATACCTTTTCCAGGAAGGAGATGAACCAAAGAATAATTGTCAAGAAATAAGTGAGTGTAACAATTTCTTTTCCTCGTCCAGTCCACGCCAACAGCACTTTTTGGTCCAAGCTTGCGATGTAACATGCCACTTTTCTACCTTGTGCTACGGTTATGTGTCCATGTGACCAGGAACATGTGATCGCCAGCAGGCAGGCAGTTTGTGTTTGTAGAATGAATGAATAAATGATGTCTTTATTTCATCTCCTAACTGATTCCGTGTGGTTCCCTCCTGCATCTTGCTTCTATATCTACACCAGTGTCTAGTATGGTATTTTGTGCCAAGTAGGCTGTAAGCTCTAGGTAAATATTTGTTGGATGAATAAATGAATGCCCAAAAGGGCTTCTGGAAGAAAGCCAAGAAGACATTCCTCTGATGAAAAGAATTTGTAAAGAGGCAGGCAGATGCTGGAAGAGAGAATGTCGGGGTGAGGGCTGGAGGAGGGGAGACAGGCCTCTAGGCTGAATGGAGGTCGTGGGTGTGGGGTGGCCTCTCAAGAAATAGCAGAGGAGGAATGATAAAGGAGGAAATTATCCACCAGGAAAGCAGCTTCATCATGCTGGGAGGAAACTGCATTTTGTAGAAACTTAGGGCGAGAAAGTAGGGAGAGGGCCCCGAGAGAGAAGGGAGAGTCAGGATGAGGCAAGCGGTTTGGTAGGAGGTAATGACAATGATATCCAAATGACAGCTTCTGCGTCTTTTACTTCCCTTGGCCCTCGACCTCCCTCTCCCCCCACCGCCTTACTGGAAAGAGATGTTCGCATCCCATACCTCCCAGAGGAGCTGTTCACACTCCCAAGTTCTATTTATGAACACTCCTTGACCCTTCATCTCACTCACCCCATCTCGCCCACCCACACACCACTGCAAGGTCATCAAAAAGCTCCTTGTTGTTGAAACAGTGGGTCCTCATGCATATTGTGCTCAAACAGCTTCTGACACTGCTGGCCTTCCTAATTGTTTCTGACCTCCCCTTTTTTATCTGCCCATCTCATGGTTTCTCCTTATGCCCCTGGTCTCTGTCATTCCCCTCTTCCTCTCATGCTTTAACTGTTGGTGCTCCTTGGGGCTTCCATCAAAAGACCTTTCCTCCCTCTGAATGCTCATCCAATGTCATGTCGTTCACTTCAGTGGCTACAGTGGCCATCTGCATGCTGGGGCTTCCATTTCTAGATCCCTAGCTGAGTTCTCTCTTCGGAACTCCTAGATATGTTTACTTGGCTGTCCTGTGAGTGTCTCTTTCCAACAGGGAAAAGCCAAATGCACTGCCATCTGCCAAACCTGCTTCTCTGGTCTGCCCTATTTCTGCGAATGGCATCACTATCCATCCAGTTGCTTATGCCAAAACCACTTGTCTTCTTCTGCCCAAGCCCAGTGTGATTTTCTCTCCTTTCCTTCTCTGTATACATACAGTTAGTTCATCACCAAGTCCTGTGGATTCTCTATCTTGATGCCTTTCAAATCCACCCCATTTTCTTCATCTCCACAGCTACCATTTAAGTTCAGATCACAAGCATCACCTGCCCGGGGTTACTGCCCAGCTCCCTGACTCCTCCCCCCATCTTCCCTCCCTCCCATCTTCTCTTCCCCCAGCCCTGTTTTACACTGCAACTGGAGTGATCTTCTTCTTCTTCTTTTTTTTTTTTAATAGGAGAGAGAGAGAGACAGCATGAGCAGGGGAGGGTCAGAGAGAGAGGGAGTCACAGACTGAAACAGGCTCCAGGCTCTGAGCTGGCAGTCAGCACAGAGCCCGACGCGGGGCTCGAACCCACGGACCGCGAGATCATGACCTAAGCGAAAGTCGGATGCCTAACCGACTAAGCCACCCAGGCACCCCTGGAGTGATCTTCTTAAAGTGCAAACTGGATGCTGTGTTTTCCCTGCTTATATTTCCCCTTCCCTCTGGAGCAAACATAAGCCCTTAGCGTGGTTTTAAAAGCCTTTAATTATCTGGTCCCTACTTATCTCTCTAATTCCTAGCTACTCTGAAACAGGCACGTGTGTGCATATGCGCGCGCTTGTGCGCTTACACACACACACACACACACACAGACACACACACACACACACACACACCATAGTCTATATATTTGACCAGCAGGCTGAACCAGCTCTAGCTATCAGTGCCATGTTCTGCTTTGTCTCTGGTCCTGCCAGGCCATACCTTGGTCTGTGAGTCCTACTCCATGAGCCCATTTGTCCAAAAGAGCACTTGTTGCCATTGGCTACTATAGTAGATGTCTAGGTGAGGGAGCATCTCTTTGACTAGGCATAATGTGCTGTGGTACTAGAAGTTAGTTATGTTCCCCTCAGTCTTTGGAGCCTGTAAGCCATGATGTTAGACTCTAGTCCCCTGGGACTGCTCCTGAAGGAGCCCTGGACAGGACTGCTCAAGGCCCAGGGTAACTGGCCAAGGCATGGGGAGTGGCCTAACTGCCCTACCCCCATTCAGCCTTCCCAAGGTTGGGAAGTTCTGCCACAGACGCTCCTTCTATACATCCTCTTGCTGTTCAGTTGCCTCTCTATTTGTTGTACCCCTTATCAGAATGCAAGTTTTGAGGCAGGAAACAATGTCTTTCACTTGCCCACTCTGTATTAAGCATGTATGTATCCTGGGAAACAACATTTGGGGCCATTCCTGTTGTGCTGTGTATGCCTGCCGAAGGCTGAGTTGGGGCTGCACGCAGCCTAGACTCCCTTCCTCAGGCCATATCCTCTGTCTCAGGGCTCTGCCTCCCAGAGCAAGCATCTTCACACAACGGTGCTCTCTGATGGCCAAGCCATTGCTAAGCCAGCTTGCAAAGGATGCCTTTTTCTAATTCACAAAAGCTACTCAATAGACTAATAGTGACCCAGGCGTCAGAGAACAAGGTACATGAGGCTCTTGCTCTCATAGCACCGTCTAAGCAAAGAAATACATAAGCACTGAGTAAAAGTAATTCAGATGGTGAAAAGGCTGTGAAGAATGAGTGGCTATCTGAAAGACAGTTTTAGATAAGATGGTCTGGACCAAACTACATGCCCGAAAAACAAACAACCCAGTGAAGAAATGGGCAGAAGATATGAACAGACACTTCTCCAAAGACGACATCCAGATGGCCAACAGACACATGAAACGATGCTCAGCATCCCTCCTCATCAGGGAAATACACATCAAAACCACACTGAGATACCACCTCATGCCAGTCAGAGTGGCTAAAATGAGCAAATCAGAGAACTCTAGATGCTGGCGAAGATGTGGAGAAACGGGCACCCTCCTACACTGTTGGTGGGAATGTAAACTGGTACAGCCCCTCTGGAAAACAGTGTGGAGGTTCCTCAGGAAACTCACAATAGAACTCCCCTAGGACCCAGCAATAGCACTGCTAGGAATTTACCCAAGGGATACAGAAATGCTGATGCATAGGAGCACGTGTACCCCAATGTTCATAGCAGCACTCTCCACAATAGCTAAAACATGGAAAGAGCCTAAGTGTCCATCAACAGATGAATGGATCAAGATGTGGTTTATCTATACCATGGAATACTACATGGCAATGAGAAACAATGAAATCTGGCCATGTGTAGCCACATGGATGGACCTTGAGGGTGTTATGCTGAGCGAAATAAGTCAGGCAGAGAAGGACAAATATCATATGTTTGCACGTGTAGGAGGATTAGGAGGAACTTGACGGGGGAACAAGGGGGAGAAGAAGGGCGGAAATGGTGGGGGAAAGGGAGAGAGGCAAACCATGAGAGACTCTTGAATGCTGACAAAAACTGAGGACTGATGGATGTGGGGGGGAGGGGGGATGGGCATGGAGGAGGGCACTTGTGGGGATGAGCACTGAGTGTTATGTGGAAACTAATTTAACAATGAACTATTTGTAAAAAAAAAAAAAAAATAATAAACCTTCAAAAAAAAAAAAAAAAAAGATGGTCTGGGAAGACATGTCTGAAGAGCCAGAGCATTTAGCTGAGGTCCAGATGATAGTAAGGCCAGCCATGGGGAAATCAGAAGGAAGAGACAGCATGAGATCTCTAAGACTGCAATGATCTTGAGGGACTCAAGGATCGGAAGAAAGGCCAAAGTGGCTTAGGCATAGTGAGCAAAAGGGGATGACCAGGGAGAGGTGGATGGGGGTACCAGGTCATGCCGAGCTTCATAACCCTACGTGCCCTGTTCCCTGAGGTGTCCCCAGGGCCTGGGCCATTGTATGTATTCAGTAATACCTGTTGAAAGAATCTCATCAGGCCTCTGTCTACCCAACCAGAACAGATGCTCCGTGTGCCCCCAGTGCCCTCTAGTGACCACAGACGCCAGCCCAAGGCCCTCAGTAGCGTCGTCTTCAGAAAAATCTCTGCTTGGTCTTGTCCTTGGGCCCAGCCAAGTTTCTGGAATTTGTCTTATTAACCTATTACTTCTTTTCATTTCTGGAATTTGTCTTATTAATTATTCTCTTCAAGGAGGGTTAAATCAGTTATAAAAATCCCTGACATACAATCCGCAGTGAGATGCGTGCGGGGCTTCCATTCTTTACCCAAGCAGCGGTTTTCAAAGAGAAATCATGGCTGCCTGGTTCCTCGGGGGGAATACGGGGAACCTGTATAGATGGCAGCCATTAGAACACATTTCCGTATTTCCTAGCCTGTGTGACCGTGAGAAAGCTCTGTAGCAGCCTTCACATTTCCATGTGCTGTGGCGCTTAGGACAAGCTCCAGGTCATTGTGCAGCTCAGGGACGGCACCGTTAGGCTGGAATGCCTCATGAGCCACTGACTGCACACTCTGGCTTGCACATGACTTCTGCAGATCTGAGCTTGGGCACGGGATGCATGTCGAGGGCATATCGCAGCATGTGGACAAACATGACATAGTACCCCTCCTGCCGTTGTTCAGGTTTCATTTGAATCCCAACCCATTCTGGGCCCATGAGGCTAATCACCCAACAGATTTTGAACTGTGATCTCCTTGCGAGGTGGTCCCATGCCTGATTGAAAAACCTGCTTTCCACCCAACTTCCCTGGGGGGAAGAAAAACCCAACTCACTAACTGCAGCTCATTTGCAAATGTGTGCATTAATAAATCAAAAGTGACAGCAGAGACCTGGCCCTTCCTGGAGAAGGGATGGCAGAAGGAGGGGCCAATCCTTTCACCACCACCCCATCTCCAAATGACTCCCCCCCCCATGCAATAATTTATGCAGCTTTGGTTGAAGTATCCTTAAGGATGGGTCACCTCCAGCTTTCTTGGTAGATCATTCTCTGAATTGGTGAATCTTTCACTGCTTGCCTTTTCCAAAGGCCCTGCATGTGTTTCTCTGTTGATCTAGTCATAGACCACTGAGCCTACTGAAGGAATCTGGCTCTCCTTGATGTTTACGGGTATTTCCTCCTTAGTTGTCACTTACTCGAGTGTAGCGCCTGGCGTTCTCTGATTTTTCTTCATTAATCAGTCCCCACATTCCTTTACACTTGCTCCTCAGGTGACTCCATCAAGTCAACGTGTTTCTGGAGCTGAAAATGCCTGGAAGAACAGAGCCTTCCAGCTGCATCCACCAAAATGAATGGAATTAATGCGTTTCTAGCTCACTCCATGGCCATATGTTTCCACAGGTTCGCATCCAGGGGAATTCGTGCTTCCGTTTACTTCCCTGCAAATGCATATTGAGGCTTATCTGTGTATTTTCTAATTGGGTCTTGAACGCACAAAAATTAAAGCGTATATTGACAACAGCCAGTGTTGGCGAAGGTGTGGGGACACAGGCATTTTTCCCTACAGTGTTGAGAGTTCCAACTGATGCAACTTCTAAGCCCATTTTAATAGCTTTTGAAACAAAACAGAGACCCTTCAGCCAGCATTTAACATCAATGCAGCTTTGTTTATAGGAACAGAAAATCGAAAATGGACTAAGTATTCATCAGTTGGAAACTATTACATAAATGAAGTAAATGCATTTGGATATGCTCATGGAATGCAAGACCAAGCCACGGTTCAGAAAATAAGGACCTCTCTCTGTGCTGACGTGGAAAAATGCTGCCGGAATATCATTAAGGTCAAAAGCAAAGTGCAGAACAGTATATATGAGAGGAGACCATATTTATATTTATAAATTTTTATTCTAGCCACTTACAGGCCAGAATCTAGGCGGAGTCACATCAGTAGATTAATGGTACTTTTTCAGAGGTAAGGGGCTTTCTAAGATACGCTGTTTTCAATTGTTGGAACTTTTCTGTTTTTCCATGTAAGCGTGTATTCCTTTTAAGTTTAGTAAAAACGATAGTGATCTTAAATTACTTTTGTGATGCTCTATATCTCGTGAGGTGTCTTTTTATGACAAGCACTGTCTATTGCCCCTGATGTCTTCTCTTTGGGCCTCAGACACTGACGACCTTGCCGCATGCTGACATCAGGATTAGTCCTCCTTCCCCCAAAGCTCAGAATGGTAATGCTTCTCTTCAAGGTTTCGTTACTTGAGCACATAAGTTTTCTTGATCGCTTCCAAGTTTTACCATGCACCTCCAGGTGCCTTTAGCCAGCTTTGCTTTGCTTTTTGTTTACTATGTTTGGATTCTGTATAGATGATTTCATTCGAATGGTATTGTTACCTATTTCTGTAAGATTTTGATCATTTTCTAAGTATCTATATCTTTTTTCTCTTCCCCTGCCCCTTTAATGAGGAGATACCTGTTTCCCAGCCTGCTTAGAATTGCTCGTTAAGCTTTATTTCATAGGATTCTTTTTTTTTTGAATTTTATTTATTTTTTTTCAGGCTTTAAGGTTTATTCAACCAAGTTTCTTCTTCTTCTTTTTTTTTTTTACAACATTGAAAGATGTCTTTATTTATTTATTTTTTACAAATAGTTTATTGTCAAGTTGGTTTCCATTGAAAGAGGGCCAAGGGGATTGGGCGTGACCTTTTGCTACAGAAGCTCTTGTCTTGTTTCTTTTGCCCTCACTCTTTGCTCTTCCTGAACTAGCACTGTGCACACTACCTGTGTAATTCCAAGAATTATATTAAGAATTGGGTCTTTTTACTTCTACTTTATGTTCAGGGTGGTGATTTATTTACATAGCGTGTTAAAAAAAAGAGAGAGAGAGAAACCACCAGGGCTGGTTCAGTTGGTGAGGCATGCAACTCTTGATCTCGGGGTTTTGAGTTAGAGCGCCATGTTGGGTGTAGAGATTACCTAAAAATAAAATCTTAAAAAAAGAGAAAGAAACCACCCAGAACTCCCATGAATTTATTTCTTATTAATTTAAATTTTTATACAAGCAATATAAACAGAAAATTAGAATATCCACGTGAGCAAATGAAGAGAAAAACAGAAATCATCTGTGTTCTCACTATCAGACTGTTTAATAATTGGCTTTATAGCCTGATAGATAATTTCTATGTATATAAATATCTTTCCTAAAAATAGGATTAAATTTAATAAATTGTTTTATAACCTGATTTAATATAGCATAAATATTTGTTTATGTCACTAAAGAAAGATAATAATAGCAAGCATAGAATTCACTACATGCCAGGCACTAGATTAAGTGTTTTATACATATTAGTCTCACAACATGCTGTATGTTGGATAGCATTATTACTCCCATTTTATAGGTTAAAAAACGGAGGCACAGAGAGATGAAGTAAATTGCTTAAGGTCATACAGCTAGTAAATGACAGAACTAAGTTTGGAGCCTAGACTACCTCTACTCCAGAGGTCATGCTCTTGACCACAGAGCTCTGACCCATGTCAGTATTTTCATGGCTATATTATATGATCATTTATCTAACCACTTCCTTCTTTCCGGGCGTTTAGATCCACTGTTGTACACAAAGCAGCAATGAATACCTTGTTCACGTATTCATCTTTGTATGTGTGCTCATTTACTACCGTTAGGCTAAATCCCGATGGGTAGAATTGCTGAGTCCAGGAGTTTACATGTTTTTGTAAAATTTGGATACTATTAGTCGATATTTTAAGCAATATATTTCCTATGTCTCTTTGACCCTTATAAATTCATTGTTCTTTTCCAAAACTGTGTAACTGTCTTTTGGATTCAGTGACTGTTTGTTTGTTTCTTAAAACATGGAGCTTCTCTCTTCCACTTCTTCTCCCTTCCTTCTGCATCATGCCCATTTCTCTAAAATGTTTCACAAAACAATACACTTTCTAAAAGCATGAGGCTTTATGTTGCCAGTACTTCCAGTACCTTCCTCCTCCTGCCCTGTATCTCTTCGGTGGGGTCATGTACACAGATGAAATACTGCCCACCCTTTGACTTAATGTCAGTCCTTCATACTGCTATTTTTTTCCTTTTCCCTGCTTTACTATGTCTTCCCGGATTCATAAGCATTGACGTAACAAACCTGCTGTACAGTGTATTTTTTTTCTTGATTCGATGCATGTCCATGAGGGTGGGCTGCCCGGCAAGGATGACTGATGTGTTCGAAGCCTGGGAGACAGAGCTTCCTGGTCTTATCCCACCTTGGCCTCTCACTCCTTGTGTGACCTTGAGAAGCCACTTCATCATTCTGCATTTCATTTTCCTCATTTGCCAAATGAAGAAGGTGAACTAAATGACCTAGAAAACCTATTCCCGGTTTGGGGAAAAATAAAAAGGGTCAGGCTCTCCGAGAGTAAAGTAGAGCCTGGAGAAATAGTATTTGAAACTGGGGCAAATGTGCAAGTTGGTGGAGCCCCGTTGGAGGCCGTTAAAGATTTGTTTCAACATCTTACAAATATTTTGTGCCGTGTCTCTTAGCCAAGGTCTCCTAAGAGTGTGCCTTAGTGGTTTGTGAAACATGTCTCTAAGACCAAGGTAATTATAGTTTTTTCTACTGATGCATGACAAATGGCCTCTCACTTTGAATTCTTTAATGGGGAAGAAAAACTTTCCATGACAACAGCACTGGAACTTAATTACAGGCTCCAGATCCAGGGGCAAGAATAGAGGTAGTCATGGCTGCGGTCAAGGGACAGAAGACAGCCTGGGAGGAGCCAGGACAGAGGGATGTAACAATGACAGCATCAGTGGGACTACATCAAGCACTTGCTATTTGCCAGGCGCCGTCCCAAGAACTTGAAATTGTGTGTCTCATTCAATTCCCGCGGTGATCCTAGAGATAGGTTATGAGGTAGATGCTTTTACTTCTTCTGTTTTACAGAGATGAGTATTGTGAGGCTTAAAGAATTTAAGTAACCTGATTTAATTTACTCAGCCAGTAGTTGTCACAGGCAAAATTTGAACCCTGAGAGTTCTCTTACATAACACAAGCTTTTTGAATATGTGTTACATGCCAGGCAGCCTTCTTGGGTCTGGAGATGCACCAGTGAATGAGGCAAAGTTCCTGCTCATATGGAGTTTGACTAATAGTGGGATGAGCCCAGAAATAACAAGTCAGCAAATCAATAAATAATTTCAGGTGGCAATAAATGCTATGAAGGAGAGTGATGAGAGCTAGGGGTAGGCTACTTTACACAAGATTGTCAGGGGAGGCCCCTAGGAAGTGACTTGTGAGTTGAGGCCTGCATAATGGAGTAAGTCAACCATGCAAAGATTATTGGAGAGCATTTTATGTGGACCATCCACAAGAGCGATGGCTGGGGGCTTGGAAGAGCATGGCTTGCTCTAGGAACAGTGAGAAGGTTAGCATTTCTGGATAAGTGTAAAAGGACACAGTGTCTGCAAAGAAGTCAAAGAGGTGGGCAGGGACCAGATGACACAGGACCTTGGAGGCCACAGCAAGAGGTATGGATATCTTATTCCAAATGCAGAAGGAAGGCGCTACAGAATTTCAAGCAGGGGAATGTTAAAATCTCCGGTCTCTACGGGCCCCCTTCTTCCCTTCTATGTAATACTGCCAATGAGGAGCAAGCAACTGGCCAGGGATAAATTGTTTCTGTAGCACACAGTGCAGCCTAAATGAAAGTTATAAAGTTAGGAGTCAGTGTTTCAGATGAAACAAAATTCTAGGTTTTTCATGAAACAGCAAGACTGTGAGGGACAGGGAGAGATCCTTGGATCTGAACTTTTGACTTTAGTTAAGAAGACTTTAGGAGATGCAAGCAGAGCATCTGAACTATACTTAAAACCTGTATGAAGGAGGTTACTTCTCTTCGGGGACTTTCCATTAATATGCAGAGACTGGCACTCTAGGCACTGAACATTCTTGACTGCTTCTCAGTCTGGGGATTGTGCTCACCTCATAGAACAAATCTCATCCAGAATAATAAGACATCATAGCTTTGTATAAATGACATCTCAGATTTATATTTCTTTGAGATCTGGTATCTCTGGTAATCTAGTGGTTAGGGTTCAACACCTTCTATGCAATCGTGTGTGTGTGTGTGTGTGTGTATGTGTGTGTGTGTGTATCTTTATCTTTGAAAAAATATTTTTGAAAATGCCATCAACATTTTAACACACAGGACCTGGCTTTTCTGATGAGGTGGCATTTTATGGATGTTTCTCTTGTAAACTCTGCAACTTATTTTCTTTGAATGTTTTTTATAAACAAATACCCCTGTTAATTCATTAAAATTGGTTTTTGTGAAACCAATAGAGTAAAATTAGTGGCTTGTTTGGGTTAAAAGCTCACTATTATGGATACTGTACTACTTTGACAACACTGTTAAGAGTTTCACTTTTATCAGCAAACTAAGTTTGAATAAGAACACTGGGGTGCCTGGGTGGCTCAGTCAGTTAAGCGGCTGACTTTGGCTCACCATGATCTCATGGTCCGGTCCATTGGTTTGAACCCCAAATCAGGCTCTGTGCTGATAGCTCAGTGCCTGGAGCCTGCTTCAGATTCTGTATTTCCCTCTCGCCCTCTGCCCCTCCCCAACTCATGCACTGTCTCTCTCCATCTCTCAAAATAAATAAACATTTAAAAAAAGAACATAAGCCATTATTAATGCACTGTATTTGTATGTGCACTTATGTGGCTGATTATCCATAGATAGAGTCCTGGCAATATGGGCCTAATGATATGGACTTATTTGAATGAAAACTACATTTGGAGGCATTTAGTTGCGTCTGTGATCAGGTGGACCCCAGAGAGCAAGACATTAATTGTGAAAGAATTTAAGCTACACAACTGTAATTAAGTAGGATTTGGGGACGTTCGCCACCCTTGAGTTAGTTTTTTTTTTTTTTTTTTTTTTTTATTTTTTTATTTCTAGGATAGAGAGAGACAGCGTGAACAGGGGAGGGTCAGAGAGAGAGGGAGACACAGACTCTGAAACAGGCTCCAGGCTCTGAGCTGGCAGTCAGCACAGAGCCCGACGCGGGGCTCGAACCCACGAACCGTGAGATCATGACCTAAGCGAAAGTCGGACGCTTAACCGACTAAGCCACCCAGGCGCCCCGAGTTAGTTTTTATATAAATAGCGTGTTTGCTTCTCAGGAGGGGAAAAATTCTCAAACGACCTCTGTGCACAAAGTTAGAGAATTTCTAGTCCTTGGCATGAAACTCGTTTGTGACAGTAGCATTAGAAGGGCAGCGGGTGGATGGCTGGGTGATATGATACCTTGGGGTTGCAAGAATGATGACAGGAACAATTTCCTCGTATAAAGGTGCTGAATTTGAGAACTCTTAAGGTTCCCCCCCAGCTCATTGTTCTGTGGTTTGAGGGAAAGGATTCTCCCCTCTGGCTGCTTAAGCTACCTATGTTTTACCAAGGCCTTAGCTACATGCTAGGAAGGCTGTAACAACTCCATCACAATTATAAATTCAGCTGTCAGCACTGGGATTGTTGAATCGACTGAACAAGCAGATTTCCTCCCATTGTCTGTTTTCTAGATTGATGAATAACAATTTCATCCTCTCCGTTTTATTGTAACTCTTTCACTCTGACACTTCTGATTGCTGAGAGGTGTTCTAGAAATTTCCTTAGTCACACGCTGAAATAAATTCAAGGAGATAATGCGATTCCAATTGAATCATCAGTGTCTCTGCTGTCAGACCCAGTCATTTTAGGAGTTCAGTTGGTTGAGTTGCCCAACTTCCCAGATTTAATACTACATACTTGCCACTTTACGTCTTGCCCTCAAGTCTTAATAAATGGGCTAAAGGTCTGATGGAAACTGTGAGATAAATTACATGTTTATTATGCCAAGTTAAGTAAATACCCTTTGAAAGGATTACTGGAGGGTACAATCAAGTTAATTGCTTTAAGAATCTTTTTTGATTTACTGGGCTCTATGAAAATGGTTAAGCAATTGATTTCTGTCATGGTAAGTGATCTGAAGAGAGTGCAGTTGGGTCCGCAAGGGTTGCCATGTACATTTCCTCCCTCGTGGCTGGAACTGTCCCATAAATGAGCAGAGGGGGGCCCCTGGGACCAGAATGCAAGTACCGCTGACAGACTGTTGTTCCTCCAAAGAAGACACATGTTGACGGTTTGACGTTCAGGCTGACAGATTGATTTTTTCCCCCTTTTTTATTCTAGATGCTGAAGAATACCAGCCTCCAATATGGAAATCGTACTGTGAGTATTTGAGATGAGAATCTCTTCACATGTCTTCAGTAGGCCTGCCTTTTGAACACTTCTTGCCATTGATTTAATGAACACAAACAGTCACACCTCACGACCCCGAAAACCCAAATCTTGCTTTTTCCACTGAGGAAAAAGTCAGGGGGAACCGCACAGCACTCTCCCTTGGCCAGGACCCCCCAGAGCAGGCTGCCTGTGACCCATTTCAGGAATGCTTAGATAAAAGAGATCTACATTCTGACTCCCGACCTTGTGGTTTGGGGCTTTCCTTTTCGGTTTTGCAGATTTGATCAGCAAGGACGAACGTGCTGACTTCCATGAATTACATTCTTAGCTGATCATCCTACAGCTGTAATATCACATGACATCTATCACAAAGAATATTAACAGATAGCAAGGAATCATGTTTGGTCACTACGGGTGATGCCTTTGAAACAGAAATCATATCTGGTCATCGGTCAGCAGCTCCGTTCCCTTCATGAAGGCAGGCACTTGTCATCACCATCACATTCATTTTCTATTATTTTCTCTTTCCTTAGTATCCACTGCCTAAGAGATTCTCCAGCAAGAGAGGGAAGGCATGTGGTCGGGTGGAAACCCACTGTGCTGACGGCCAGGGGACACGTGTCCTTGTTCAGGCTCTGATTCTGGACAGCAACAATAAGAATAACTATTATCCTCATTATTGAGGCTACTGCTGTTTCCACCACTCATGAGACCTGCCCCGTGCCGGCTACTGTGCCAGCTGTGTGCCCGAACTCTCAAGTTCTCCCCACAGCCCTAAGCGATGGCTGCCATGATTATCCCCGTTTCACGTGCAAGGAAACCGCAGCTCAGGAGGTTCAGTAACTTGGCATATGTTCTCCATCTCTCAATGCCTTGGATTGGCATTCAGAGTGCAACCCAGAAGCACGTCTGACCCACAGCCTGCAAGTTTTCAGGACTTTTTTTCTTCCCACTTACAATTTTATACCTGTGTATATACACACACACGCACACATATACGCACCTGCCTGTGTATATATCTGTTACCAAAGCAATACATAGCTGTACAAGACCAACATTACAAAACACACAAAGTTGAGAGTAAAATTCTTTCTAATTGACAAGCCAACCCCACCCCGGATTCCGTGTCTCTTTCCTGCTTCCCAGTTGCTGACCTCAGTCAGTTTTGGAAGCCATATCCTTTCAGGTGTTCAAAATATACATGGCTAATAGTAAGGCTTTTTTTTTTTTTTGCTGTTGTTCCCTTTGGAGAAAAATGGGCTTATGCTATACTTGGTGTCCTTCACCTTGCTTGTTTCATTTCACAAATATCTTGTTTTTATCTTTGCATGTCAGCATATATAGAGGCACCTCATTCTTTATTACATGAGTCTGTTCTCCCATCTGTGAAATAAAGGGGTTGTGCCGGGTCTCTGAGGGCCCTTCCAATCTAATGTTCTGCATTCTGATCTTCTATTTTAAAAGGCAGTGCTAATGACTTAGTAATTGGATGTTTTTGTTTGTTTGTTTCCTAATGGAGTGTGAAGAGCTCTGACAGTAAATCAACAAAATATCTGTAGTGAGAGGCACTGGGTGGTGCATGACTTACTGTGCTTTGCACACTGCTTTGCACACAGCCTTGCATACATTAACTAGCCAATAAATATTTGTTGAGTGAATGCCACCACAGAGAGCTTTACTGAAGCAGAACGATGGCATTGGCTCCAATTCATTTCGCCTTTGGCTAAGAGGCCTTGGGCCACCCAATATATCTCTTAAAAGTGCTCCTGAGTCCTAAGGAAGGGAGAAAGCACATTGTTAATTATATGTTTAGAGTATCAATTTCACTGTGGTATATTGGTTTTAAGTCTGACTTGGGGGTCTAACCAGAGTTGTGCTTTTCTTTATTTGCTCTAAAATCATAAAACTTTAGACATGGAAAGGATAGTTGAGGCCATTTAATACAAACCTAAGGTCATATGTGAAACTGTTCTCTATTACACCCAATAAATAGTCATCCCGGGTCTATTTAAAACTCGTATTTTCCTGATACGAGGAAAATGTATAGGTATGTCTTACGAGGCAAAAATGTACTGCCTTCAGTAAATATATGAGCAATTTAAAAGTACCAAAAGTCACTAGAGTTAAAAAAAAAATGCATGATGGAAAATGTGCATGCCATACATGCTATGCTAATGAGTTTGACATCAACACCTAAAATTATCTTTCAAAGGATGGTTTGTGAACATTTCAAAGAAAAGGACTCAGGTTCAACACGGATTCAACAACAGGTTATTTAAAACCAAGCAAATGTCATACTTTGAAATGTTTTAGACTTTCAGATCAGGAAAATACGAGTTTATACCAGTATACCAAACTGAGAAAATACCAGTTTCTAAGTTTAAATGCTAATTGGAATGCTCTTGGATGCAAGTAACAGAATATTCCACTCCATCACGTTCATTGACTTAAGCAAAAATGCCCAGCGATACTGGCTTCAGGCATAACTTGTTCCAGCAATTCAAACCGCATGTGTGGTATATAGCTCTTCCTTTCTAGGCTCTGCTTTTCAGGTTTGGCGTCACTATTAGTAGGCTCTTCCTTTGTGATCCCAGATAGCTACTCATAGCACCAGGACTACCTCTCCCTTATTCAAGAGCAGCAGGCAGAAAGAGACTTTACTTTCCTGACACCTTTAGCAAAGACTTAGAACTGAGTCTCCGCCCTGACTGACCTGCCTTACCCATTCCCGGCTCCATCATTGTGGTCCAAGAGTTGAGTATGCTGCTGACCTGAACCAGTCAGGGACCAACCCTCTGTAATCCACACAACTGGAAAATTTGGAGTACTGTTGGAAAGGAGAAGATGGAAATGGATATTGGGAAGGCTACCACAAATGTCTGGCTTAGAAAGTTAGAGGAATCAGAACCGTAGGAATCAGCTCTCTGAATATTTTAAAGTAGATGGTGCATTCATTCATTTATCACTCATGTGGCAAATGCATATTAAGGCTTTGCTTTAAGCCAAACACTGTGCTTAGAGTTGTGAGGCCAAAGGGATGGATAAGCCCGGGTACTGACTCAGAACCCAGATGTCACATGATTTTCCTTAACTCCCTGTATTTTCTGCTCCCCTCTCTTTCTCAGAACCTGCCACTCAACTGGGCTTGTCTTGGGACAAGAATAATCTTGTCCCAAAGTATCATATGTCTGCGGCTAGTCCTTAATATCGAAGATCAAACCCCAAAACATTGATGAAGTCATCAAGGAAGCTTTGGTTTCCATTTTCTTAAAAAAAAAAAAAAAAAAAAAAGCTATCTTCAAGTTCACTTATAAAAATAATAATGAAGCCACATTCTAAACTTGAAGCCGGAACCACACCAACTGTATGATGCCCTAAGCAGACAAGTTCACAAATCGCCCTGGGTATACTCTGAAAGACTTTCTTTTCGAAGAGGCCAAGTGCCAATTAGATAGCAGTTGCTGGTGCCGGCAGCTCCCCCAGGAGACCCTCCCGGGCAGTAGGGCAAGCAGTCACAGCTTGTGCCTGTTTTCCTAAAGAGGAGTTGAGAACCTCAGGACGCTGGTCCACTGACCCCCTGCCTCAGAACTGCCCTGGGAGAATACTGATAATAACATGTCCTCAGCCCTTACTCCCGGGTTTCTGAATCGGAAGAATTGGGGGGGGTGGGGGATCTGCAATATATGAGACCCTGTAGGTAGAAAAACCTTCTTCACACTAACACCTGAGACCCTCTCATCATGAGGCTACATAGCCTCATCCGCGGGTTTCTCACGGTTCCATTAGACAAGAGAAGAACTCAGTCCCCATTAAGACTGGATATTCTGCTAGTGAGGTACGTGGGAGGTGGGGTTAAGCCAAGAAGACCTCTAAAACTCCTCTGTTTCTCACTCACACCCATGAGTTTTTCCCCTGAGGACTGGGAAGACATGGGCACTGATCAGTGTGGTACTGGCTCAGTCTTACTCACAAATGGCTGGGTTGGGCTCCTGGGTCTGCATGCCCTCTTAATAAAGAAGAAGCTGTCAGAGGCCATTCCTGCAGGGTCTGTAAGGAGCCAATAAGGAGCCAATGGGTGTAGATAGAGTCTCTGTGTCATCCAGACCACAGGCTTTCCCTTGGCATCCATAAGAAATGGAGTGATCGTTGTTAGAGGGGAACGAGCCCACTTTTCTTATTGGAGAAAAAGTAAAACATTCTTTCAGCGAGTCCTGGGTTTCCCAATGTGCTTCAGGCTGCTGGGGGGTGCAAGGACTCCTCTACCTCTTCGGTCCGGGGTGGTCACACCCCCTGCCAAATAGCTTACTCCAGCGCCCAGAGTCCTCTCCGGTTCTGTAGAGTGCCCAGGGCTGGGGAGTGCCTAGGACATATCTGGAACATTGCTACAGCAGCCGATCCCATCATATCACCTCTTAGCCCACAGAGCTACCCAACAAGTGACATACATTATTGTGTTTTGCTCGTGAAATGTGCTTGTTGAACAGCAACAAAAAAAACATACACAAAGTGATGCTTTCAGATGATGTGACATGTTCCAGTTTGTATTAAATATGCCTTAGAGGGTTTTTTTTTTCACCATGGTTATTTTGTTATAGCTAACCTTGAAAATGAGCGGCTGAGACCCTCCCTTGAAGCTAATATAGGATTTGGGGCCCATTTTTTTATATAGCTACCATTGCAGTTGGTTGCTGTCTCATTATCTTTATAGAGACACATTATCCAGATGGTAAATAGGCTTGTGTGCCTATGTGCCAACTTTTGTTGCTTGGAACAGTACCGAACAGATCGGTTCTGAGACCTACTCACTGAGAAACAGCAATCGATCAGTGATGTGTGCTGCCCAGGGACCAGGGAAAAACCTCGGTGTTCCTGGCTTGAGGGTTTTGCAGGGTCCCCCTCAACGTCGCCCCCCTGGCTCAGACTGTTCCTGGTTTTGAGATTGGGGAACTATCGCATGTCTCTCTACTAAACCTCAGGAGGTTGTTAGAGGGCACAGTGACGGACTTTACCCTGTCTAGAATGTTCCTTCACCTGTATCCTCTGTGATTGTTAATGGCGTCTCCATCTCTCATTGCTTCAAGGTCCTTCCCTCCATTCAATCTGTCATTAAGCCCTGTCAGTTCTCCTCTGCCATTAATTTACCTTCTTATCTGAGTCTCCACCAGGTTGTCTTAATGCACATTTTCACGATCTCCTTTACGCACAACTAAAATACTGTTTTCTCTCAATTCTCTGCCTCCAGGGCCCCTGCTCTGGTCCTCCTCTCGGTGAGGCAAAGGGCAGTGGCTCCCTCTCATGGCTGGGTATTAGAGCCTCCTAAGTGTTTTATAAAAGAAAAACAAACTCAGGGGCTCATCCTCTGGACTGTCCGTGCGCACTGCCCGTGAGCATTCCTAGCTGCACGTAGGACCTCTCCACCCCCCGCCTTAGGGAACTACCGACAAGGCTGAAAAATGCAAACCTTGGAATCTGGAAATCAGGCTTTTAATCTCAATGTTATGATATCATCTCTGCGACCTTGAGCTTCTTCAAAGCTTGGCATTTCCACTACTTTATCCGTAAGGGTGGGCTATCAGTTACCTTGTAAGTTTGTTGGGAAGATTAAATGAGAAGATCTAGATAAGGTGTCTAGCACGTAGTAGGTGTCCACAGTTTGGCATCTTCTGTCATTCTGCATAGTCTTATCCTTATTTTTCTGAAACAGACCAGATCATATCATCTCCCTGCTCAAAAAATGTAATTGTCTCCCCGCTTCAGACAGAAAAACATCCATGCTCCTTAGCTCCTGACCTTTAAGATTGAGCTTTATGTGTGGGTGCCTGGGTGGCCCAGTTAAGCGTCCAACTTCGGCTCAGGTCATGATCTCATGGTTTGTGAGTTCAAGTCCCGTGTCAGGCTCTGTTTTGATAGCTCAGAGCCTGGAGCCTGCTTTGGATTCTGTGCCTCCCTCTCTCTCTCTCTCTGCCCCTCCCCAGCACACATCCTCCCTCCCTCTCTCTCTCTCTCTCAAAAATAAATAAACATAATTTTTTTAAAAAAAGATTTAGCTTTCTGTGACCTTCTCCCACATCTGCCTAACCTGGTGGAACAGCCATGCTGGACTCTTACTGACCAATAAGCATGCCTTTCCCTTTCTCTGCTGAGGCCCTTTCTTCCACCTGTAACTGCCTTTCTCTTCCCTACGTGCAAAACCCCTCTAATCCTCTGAGAAGAGCTCTGAAGAGCTCCATACTACTCCC
Organism: Hyaena hyaena; assembly: GCF_003009895.1. NCBI lineage: Eukaryota > Metazoa > Chordata > Mammalia > Carnivora > Hyaenidae > Hyaena > Hyaena hyaena. The sequence goes on from NW_024080672.1 coordinate 3,911,025, forward strand.
TTGGGGAAGCCATCCTGGCCACCTGAGTGAAAAGAACTGCTTCCTCCTCTCCCCCGTATTAAAGCATTCGGCCCACCCTTGTTGCATATCTCCACACGAGTCTCTCTCACTGGATCCGAGTTTCCTTGAAGACAAAGGCTGTGACCCATGAGTTGTTGATACAGTTAGTTTGTTCACCGAATATGGCATTAAGCTAAATTGCTGTGTGCCAAACACTGTTCTAGGTGCTGAGGGTACCACAGTGGACAGAACAAAGTCCCTGCCCTCAAAGAGCCTATGCTTTGGTCGAGGGAAATGGTACACAAAATAAACAAATTGTGTTAATAATGATGAGTGTTGTAAAGAAACACAAGACAGGGTAAGGGAGCAGAGCGATGTTATATCAAGTCAGGGAAGACCCGAGTGAAGGAAGAGAGGGTGCCATTTGGATATCTTAGGAAAGAGCAATCCAGGTGGAAAGAATAGCAAGTGCAAAGGGCTTGAGGCATAGAAAAATAAACAGGGCCCTGAACTTAAAAGGATAGCCGGATGCCCCAGGGCAAATATTTTACCGTCCTGTGCTTGTTTCCTCATCTAAAAAATAAGAATGATAATAATACAACATTCTTTTTTCTGAGTTCTCCTGAAGATTCAGTAAAATATTGTCCCCGGCACATGACCGGCACTCGATATGCTGGTTTCCTTCTCTTCCCCCCTTTCTCTCTGTTCATCATAAAAGCCTCCACATAATGCTGACTGTGGTATCTAGCCTATAGCAGATGTTCAAATATTTGCTGATATGAATTGCAAAGGCACACTTAGCAAAACATGCTCTCATCTTACAACGTGTATACTTCATTTGTCACCTCCAAGGGAGGCATTAAAAATGGTGTCCAGCCAGCCGTACCCCTACAACTGTTGGCTTCAGGACGCACTGGCACTCGGAAGAGAAGAGGGGGCACAGTTCTCTGGATGTGGCTTCTGCAGTTCCCCTTGGTTCTACCACTCTGTGATTTTTGGAACAGGCCCTTTTCGGTCCCATTATACTCATTAATAGTAACACTGTTGGAAACCAGTTAGTAAGCATCGGGGCTGATTCAAGAGGTTTAAAGGATTGCGAGCAGCCTCTCCCATGATTTAAGGAGAGCCTGGGCATTACTGGGATGGTCAGTGGAATGCCCACAATTATTTCTGTATCTTTGGCCATTTCTTCCTCCTATTTCCTCTTTGACAAGAAGCCTTCTCTGTCCCTATCTGCCGTGCCTGGGTACAGTTGTCCTTAAGTGACACAGGCATTATCAGTAGTGTGGGCAACTCAGCTTAGCAATGTGGCACATTAAAACGTCTATACGAGTGGATAGTTTCTTCTGTGCGTGGTAGCTGGGCAGTCTACACTTAATTAGGTAAGAAAATAACCACGTTGAGCTGCAGGCATTGAGAAGCCATAATTACAGAATACATCCCACCATATTCATTGCTGCTTCTACATGACCATCTGCATCTCAGTTAAAATCCACCCCCCCTTTTTTTTATTTTTAGGCCTAAGAAAAATCAGAAATTTTTGCTTATCTTATTACATTTTCTAGAAATAGTTTACGTGATTGAATTTTAACTTTTCATACACTGATACGATCTAAAATTAATTCTTCCTTTTTCAAGATTCTGAGGATAATATCAGTTTGGTTTTCAAAGAGGTAGAGCTCACAGATACCTGCATAGGGTAGTTTCCTTCTTTTTTTCTTCTGTCTTTTCAAAAAATGTTTGTTTATTTTAGAGAGAGTGCGTAAGTGGAGGAGGCGCAGAGAGAGAGCAAGAGAGAGAGAGAGAATCCCAAATAGGCTCTGGGCTGTCAGCGCAGAGGCCGATGCAGGGCTTGATCTCATGAACCTTGACATTATGACCTGAGCCAAAATCAAGAGTCTGACGCTTAACTGACTGAGCTGCCCAGGTGCCCTGGGGTAGTTTCCTTCCAAGAGAAATAACCAGACGCGCTGAACAGCAGAAAATCACTCACTGTAATCAGAGAAATCATGAGCATTACTGGGATGGCCTGATAGATTTTATTTTTATATACAAACCTACTTTCCTCCACACCCAAGCCTGAAAGTCTATGTTTGAAGCAAGATCTAAGGAGGTTACTATTTCTTAAGATATTGAGGGGCCCAAGAAAGAGAAATGACAATGGGTGGGAATTAGTCACATAGATGAGAATCCTTGGGGATGGGCGGGCCAAAATTGGAACTCATGAACACAGAAAGGACTTGGGGTTTCACCCGCTCACAGAATCGGTGGTGTCTTTGTACATCTCTGTGACATTTCAGAGAATGACACTCCTCTGCTAATGCCAGTCCTTCCCCAATATGTCAGGGGACATCAGCATATAAATTCAGGAATCCTATTATGTGATCGTACTGCTTAGGTACTCACAAGTAGAATTCCATTCTTAAAATAGTCAGAAGAATTTTACTCCTACCTTCCAAGAAAGCCATAAAATGAACAATGCCAGTAACAATTATGAAACTAAATTGGCCTTGTAAAAGAAAAGAAAAATCAATTTTGCCAGTTTACATCCCTGGTAACTAATTTCCATATAAATGATCTGACTTTATGCAGTCTAAAAATATGCCTGTATCTTCTGTGTTTTCTTGGTTGAAATATTTGCAGTTCTTGAGATATACTTAGGTGCAACTATTGGAAGCTATTTTGGTATGTGTTATAGCTTTCTAATTATAATTATCTTTTTTTTTTTTTTTTTTTTTTGGCAGTATATCAGTTACAGCAAGAGGCCCCTCGTCCCAAGAGGATCATTTGTCCTGGGGAGGTCAGTACTCAGCTATTTCCAACACACCTTGTTAAATATGATGAATTGTCAGCACTATGTTGATGTTGGAGGGCTTTCAGATTTCCTGGGAGTTGATTTGCATTCACGTTTGTTAACGTGTCACCAAATTTAACGCCTAAGTAATCTGTATTTTGAAATCAGGTGTTATTTGAAAAATATTCACAAACTAACTTGATGTCAGAGGTCTTGTGTTTTTTTTTTTGTTTGTTTGTTTTTTAAATGTTTTATTTATTTCTAGGAGAGAGAGAGAGACACACAACGTGAGCAGGGGAGGGTCAGAGAGAGAGGGAGTCCCAGACTGAAACAGGCTCCAGGCTCTGAGCTGGCAGTCAGCACAGAGCCCGACGCGGGGCTCGAACCCACGAACCGCGAGATCATGACCCAAGCGAAAGTCGGACGCTTAACCGACTAAGCCACCCAGGCGCCCCAGAGGTCTTGTGTTTTTAACCATTGCAGAGGCAACTTAAGCGTCCTTTTTTAAGACCCCCAAAAACGTGTGGTTTTGGTTGTTTTCCTTATTCCTGCTCTTCCGATTCTTTTATCATTTTTTAAATTATGGAATGCTTCCGGCAGAGAAAACACAGAGAATAATATATGTAGGTACTCTCACCACTCATGTTTAACAAACCTTTATGCTCTGTCACATTTACTTGATGTTAAAAAAAAACCCTGCAAGAAAAGTGACTGTTTTTATTATTGGAGATCAGCTTAAAAAATATATCCACTCATACAAATGCTCACAGCCCAGAGAACTTTCCCCAGGCCTCCTTCACTTCCCTTATCATCTGGGGCGTCAGCACGATTGAAAGGCAGGGCTAAGGTTCTAGTTCCTATTTTTACACTGACACCAGTTTCTGTAATAGTCAAACTAATATCCTTCACCCAAAGGCCCATGGGTCCTTGCTTATTTTTTATATTATGACTTAGATTAAATATACAGTAGCAGATGCCACTTACAGAGTCCCATCTGCCTTATCAGGAGGAAAAGGCTCCAATTCCAACACTCTTGAGAGTCGTCCTTGAACATCAGTACTTTCTGGCTACCAGACTGACTGGATCTGGCTTTGAACCTGTCTCAGAGACTTTGGTCCAAAGATCTCCACACCCAGAGCCAACTTACCACTATTTAATAAATGTTTCTACGTAAGATTTTACTTCTGTTGGACGTTGAAATTCACCAACTGATGTCCGGTCACCAACCCTGATGACTTTTGTCCTTTTGTTATTCAACAATATCCAAATAAGAGGAATTGGATAAATACAAAATGTTTAATGAGATGCTTGGAATAGAGGGTCTGGGGAGATAAGTAACACACAAGCTATTAACAATTCCTTCGATCCTACTTTTTTCCAGCACAAAAAATATAGCCCTTGCAGGGAGTTAGAGGAATTCAGATATCTTCATAAAAAGAATGTTTTGTAAAATTAGAACACAACTGGGGTGCCTGGGTGGCTTAGTTGGCTAAGCGTCCAACTTCAGCTTGAGTCATGATCTCATGGTTTGTGAGTTCAAGCCCCATGTCGGGCTCTGTGTGCTGACCGCTCAGAGCCTAGAGCCTGCTTCAGATTCTATGTCTCCCCCTCTCTCTGCCCCTCCCCTGCTCATCCTCTGTCTCTCAATAATAAATAAACATTAAAAAAATGTTTAAAAAATTAGACAAAACTAAGGACTTTGACTAGGGGTATTGAGAAAAAGTCTCCAGGCTAGGTCGGGTACCAGAACTTAAAATCCAAGGGCATTGTAAATACTCATTTGTTCATCTATTCAACAAATATATATGGAAAGCCTACTGTGTTCTGACTTTGATCTAGGTGTTGGGAATGCAGCAAAGAACTTGGCTATTGATACTTGGAGTGTCACATCAAAAGAGAACATCATGATGTATGTAGTTAAAGATAGATCTAATATTTTACCTCTGCCTGTGTGTATATGTGTGTGTGTGTGTGCGTGTATGTGTGAGAGGGAGTGCACTTCTTTGCTTCTCAAATTCTTTGGAACCGTCATTTGTCCTGTAAGCCAGGTGGAATGTTCGCAGTAGAGATGGGTAGATTCAGATTAGCTTCACAGAAGATCTTTCCAGGATTCAGCTGAAACCCTTCAGACATCCAGTGGGGTGTGAAGGGTCCACGGTTCTCTTTAATGTTGCACTTGCGTTGGAAGGCAATGCCACAGACACCTTAACAAAGCGGACTGTGTACCACAAGCCATCACCATCTGCTGTAACTAAAGAACATAGTGCATGTGTAGCTTTTTTTTTTCCCCCCTCGTCTGTCTTCTGAACCAACTTTTCACCTTCCGACCTTTATTGGTTTAATTCATTAATAAGTTATCTGGCTGATGCTGGACTGAGGTTGCTTGCCTCTAGGAATTCCATATCCCGTTTCAGCCATGAACCTTCACACGAAATGGATATCCATCAGCTCCATTTCATTGGCAGGCAGCATGGGGCCCATGCAGCTAGGCAGGTGTCCGCCCATGAAGGGTCACGTGTGCTGTCAGAACAGGTGCTGCTTGGAGGAGAGAGCCAACAGGAGCGGCTTCAGCTCTCTTTGTCCTCTAGCGCGACATGAAGTGCAAATCATTCCTGCCCACGTGGCTGGGCCTCCCAGGACTTGGCCTCCTTCAGGTGAAGGCACGGCCTCCTCTTAGACACCTTTTAACTGCTGCTTCTGCTACAGGCGGTGTGTGAGCACATGTCTCCTTGGCCTGTGCCACACCTGCATGCTCAGGGGACGTGCCTGATGGAGTCAGAAAGCCTTCGGTTAGAGGACGTGGCCAGAGACACCGACGCTTTATTAACGCATTTATATAACACCATAATGGCTATTTCTTTTGAACAATGAGTTATGATTTTTTGCTTTTGCCATCTCACCCCTTAGCCAGCTATTAAGAGTCCACGTTTTCCTTCAGTACACAGTCCAGCTGCCCTCCTCCTTACTCTTCCTCCTGTCTGCTCCCAGCCACCATGTCCCTACCTTGTGCGTTACTCCAGTGTGCTCTGATGTCCATTGTTTCTCTGATGCCTGGTATCCTCCCAGGCTGGGGGCTCCTCTGAGGTTAGGATCGTCCCATTGAATAGGTTACAGACTCACATGAGAGCACCAAGAGGGTCTGTAGTCACCCAGATATGGAATGCTTGCTCAAGGGTAAAGACACAGGCCAGCATGACTTGAATGCTTGCCGGCCGTCAACAGACACCAACCACCTAATAGACTTCTCTGGGGACCTGTGTGGGTCGAGGGGACAGCCTGATCCAGCAGGCAAAATCTAGTGAGCTTTGCAAATGCAGGCAGAGGAGCCCAGTTGCAGAGTCAGCTGGACTTGTTTTGAATTCGTGCTCTACACCTTTCGACCTACTTAACTAGAGCCAAGCACTTACTTCCTCAGGGAGGTGAAGGTCTACTCTACTCCAAGGGCCAGTATCTACTTGGCAGGGTGCTATAAATGGGATATATGTGGTAAGTGTCTAGAATAGTGCTCGGCACATAATAAGCACTCAGTGTTCATGATTCAAGGCAGATTCAGAAACCTGAGGAGGAGGTTTTGAGACAGTCATTAGGGACAGAGTGAGAGCAGTGACCATGTTCTCTGAATGGGAAAGCCCAAGAGACAGGGATCAAGAACAAAGCAAGATGCCTGGATCAGGAATTAAACCACCAGGAAAAAGGATATTGAGGATGAGGAACAGAGGGTGAAAATGGCTGAAGAGGCAGGTATCGTCGGCTAGTGAAATGATGGTTCACTGCTTTCTTGAGATTCACCACTGTAAATTTGTATTTATCGAGCAGCCACAGCGCCTAGCACTCTACCAATATTTCCTGAGTGTTCCTTGCCAGGGGATTCAAAACATATGCTTGGATGCAAAACTCTCTCTTGCCCTTTCCCACAATTATCTGTCCACCATTTTGAAAGCAATTCATTGAAGGGCGCCTGGGTGGCTAAGTCGGTAAGCCCCCGACTTCAGCTCAGGTCACGATCTCATGGTTCGTGACTTAGAGCCCCGCGTCGGGCTCTGTGCTGACAGCGCAGAGCCTGGAGCCTGCTTCAGGTTCTGTGTCTCCTTCTCTTTGCCCCTCCCCTGCTCATGCTCTTTCTCTTTCTGTCCCAAAAATAAACATTAAAAAAAAAGAAAGAAAGCATTTCACTGATTACCAAATATGTGCCTGGATGGTCAGGAAGGAACTGTGAATATTGACCCCCAAATGTGTACCTCTAAGACTTCTCCCTGGGCCCCACACACCTCTCTCCATCTGTCTACTTGACCTCCTCAAGGAGATGTCCCACAGGCCACCTGTAGCCTAACATTCAAAATAGAATGCACCTCCCCCCACCGCTGCCCCGAGACCTGGACTCCTCTCTTCCCACCCTCATCATTTTTTCTAGCAATTGTCAAGTTTACCTCCAACTGTGTCTTGCATTTGCCCACTGTTTTTCCTTCTCCGTGACTGCCACATGGTTTGGATCATCGTCGTGTCTTGCCTAGATTATCGCTGGTCAGCAGCCTCTTGCCTGATCGCCCCATTTTCACTCCTGGCACCCTCCCCGCAGCTCACGCACACATATGTGCACGCACACGCGCACACACACACAGACACACACACACTCCATTCACCAAACAGGAGCCCCAATCATAATTATCAAATATAAATCAAACAGCTTCAACAACTTCCCATTACTCTTAAAATAAAAACATGATTCCTCACTAGGCTGTGAGCCGTGGCCAGGTTCCAGTATGGGTCACCTCCCTGCCTACACCATTCTCCTCAGAGCACACGGCCCTGCAGCCTCACTAGCCTCTGCTGCCATCCATCAAACAAACCACAATGTTGCCACTACAGAATCTTCAGATCTGCCCTTTGCCTGCAATTTCCCAGTGTTCTCTGCATGCCCGGGTTTCAGATCAGAGTTCACCTAATAGCAGAAGCCTTCCCTGAACTCCATGAAAACTAGTACCTCCCCATCGCAGTGTTGTCTCCTGAGCTTCGTGAGGCTGGCTCTAGGTGTTGCTTTGGCAACTGTGTATTGTCATTGATGATCGTTCTCCTTTGGGGGAGTAAGAGGGAGAGGACACAGTCTGAGTGGATTAAACAAAAAAAAAAAAAAAAAAAGAAATGAAAGAAAGGACCGTCCCCACCACCAGATCTCCTTTGTCATATCACCCTGTTTATTTTGTTTGTAGCACTTAATACGCTATCTAACATACTTTTATTTTTTTGTCTGCTTGTCACTTCTGTATCTTTCTCAAGGAGAATACAAGCTCCAGAAACTTCTTCAGTCTTAATTGCGTGGACTTCCCTAGCATTGAACCCAGTGCCAAGCCGCAGTGGGCAATCAGTAAATATATGGTAAAATGGTGGAAAAAAAATTGAGACCGCTAACATAAGGAATTTAGAATTCTCAAACTATTACTAATAGGATATCAGATTTACCCAATGCTGTTATTAGAGTAGTGACTTGGACTTTTGGCAGATGGTAAGTTCTCACTTAAACACAGACTAATATTTTTTTCCTGGAATATTCTAAATTTCTTTTGGCCTTTCCAAAAGGCCAAAATGTCAAGATTTACTTGCATGACTAATTTAAAGTCAAGTTCCACTAGAATTACCTAAAGAATACACAATAAGTCAAAATTCTTTTGTGACTAAGTGATTTGGTGTCATTTGTCTCTTTTGAAATTGCTGGAGTGAATATGGAATCATAAAAAGCAATTTCCAAAAAGGGAAATGAAACTACATACTATTATTTCAAATTGTTCTCCTTTTTATGTGGCTTTACTTCCTCTCTTGCCATAGAATAATATATTTTGGAAAGGTTTTTTTTTTCCTTTAATGCAAAAGTGAATTGTAGAACTAAGATTTCTAGCATTCATGACCAAAACCAGCTTATTTTTTCTTGATCGGCCGAGTATAGCTGATAGTACCTGATCTCAAATTGCGGTAACACCGGATTTTACCTGCTAGGAAATTGTATTCACTTTGTAAATATCACTTTAAATGCCCTATTTTCTCTAGTTTTGGATGTCCTGAAATATCTGCCCATTTTGCTTTCTTCTACCTTTGCCAAAATTGTTCCTTTCGGCCTACAAAAGTATTTCACTTTATCATTATGCTTTTAAAATTTTGATTCGCCATACCTGGACTGTGCAGTCTTAACAGTCTTGTAGCTTGAGGCATTTATCTGGTCTTAGTTATATCTGGAAGATCTTAACAAGGCCATATTGATTGACCATGTCATTCTCAACTAACCCAGTACATTTCGAATCTGATTTAAAGTAAACTCAGGGAGGGGCGCCTGGGTGGCTTAGTCGGTTAAGCGTCCGACTTTCGCTTAGGTCATGATCTCGCGGTTCGTGGGTTCGAGCCCCGCATCGGGCTCTGTGCTGACTGCCAGCTCAGAGCCTGGAGCCTGTTTCAGTCTGTGACTCCCTCTCTCTCTGACCCTCCCCTGTTCACGCTGTCTCTCTCTCTCTCTCCTAGAAATAAATGAAACATTAAAAATAAATAAATAAATAAAGTAAACTCAGGGAGATCTACTATTCTACAATCCTCCCCCCTTTTCTTACTTTATTCATTGAAAATAAATGTTTTTAAACATATGTGCATTTGGGGGAACATGAAAACTCTACCGATTCAAGACATTTAGACAAGGTATGTCTCTAACGTAATGAGATTGATTCTGCAGGCCACAAACAAAAAATCAATCCCATTACTTTTTAATTGGCTTAATGTGTAGTGATCAGAAGGCTATTTCTTCCCTGGTAAGAAATATGTCTGTTCTTCTCAACCTAGACTTTCTCCATTGGTCTCCTTTCCCCCGCCTTCATATTGACACAACCTAGAATAAAGGGCACTTTTCACCCTTATTTCTCCTAGGCGTTTAGCTCACTCCATAATGCAGTCAGGCTCTTTTCTTGATGTGATTTCCTCTTGGGCTTCACTTGCTTTGGTTATAGAACTACGGTAGTAAAGAAGGAAAGCCTTTCAGTAAAAACAACGTTCAAAAAATATTGTAGACAGATGTTTTATTTTTTCTAAATATACAACCCCAAAATTTGTGGCTTAAAAAACAAAACAAAACAACTTTCTTATTGACAAGTACTGCCGGCTACCAAAATATACAACCCCCCGAAAAAGAAGTCACTCTCTTTGGAATACTTTGAGCTTCTTCTAATGTAATGCAGAGCCTTCATGTTTTGGCCTATAAATATTTAGTCATTTGCAAGGTGATGTCATGAGAGGGGCTCCTGAGGACAAGCCGCTACAGAATTTGGAGGCTCAGGGGGCTCAGAGCCAAGAAGACAGGTGGGCCGGACTGGAGAGAGCCATCAAAGAACAGTATCTATGCCGAAGCATGAATTGAGGAAAAGGTGGAAGGTTTCTTCTTAAATCCAAGCAAGGAAAGTGAATGGGGAGATTAAAAAGTGATTGATAATAAGTAGAATTTCTTGAGCACCTTCCTTGATCTCTCTGGGTGATTTTTATTTCTGAAAGTCAAATTCGAACATGTGTGTTCCTTTATATAATTACTTGAGATGACCTTGAGTAATTAGTTGTTTTAGGAAAAAAGGCATCATGGAGTACAACACACGTTCTGTTACTCTTACCTAACCTGTGACAGCCGTAATGGCCCGAGATCCATCACTCGTTGATGAGGGGTGGCAGTGGGGTGGGCCAGACTTCAGCAGAGTGGTTACGAGGAGATGCTGACTTGTTTAGGGCCAACCTTACACATCCCAACAGAAAGTAAATGTCTCACCTCCGCAGCAGCTGCTACCTCGAGCAGTCCGCTCTGTGACTCAGAGGTCCGGTCCAGCGACATTTCAGGTGTGGCCAGGGCTCTCCGAGAAGGAGAGTGGATACAAAGCACTGAGTGCCCTAATAACGTTTTACGAACAAGCTTCACATTGATTCACCTGGTTAAATGTTAACTGAGAAATAATGCTGATAAAGGTGAAGCCACACTTTGCCCTGGGCAAGCCTCGTCTCCGCGGGGAGTGTGGCCTGGCCGGCCAGGCAGCAAGACGTTTGAAAACAGATTTGTAACCTTGACTACTTGGCATCCGAAAAATGCGGATGGGATCATCTCAGACTGTCCCGATTTTAATACGTCTACCCTCAGTGATAATTGCCTTTTTACTTATTGTCAGTCTTTTAATTGCAATCAATAGAATGCACACATGTGGAATTCTAACCCAGAGCACTCTGGGTTAGAGTTGTACACTGGTTTTTCCTCACAGCAGTCCCATGGGGACCGTGACCCCTCTGCTTTTATGAGAGGAAGTGAGACAAAGAGCACAGGAGGGGCAGAGTCTGAATCACACCCAGACTGAACCCAGGACTAGGCGTTTCCAACCCAGTGATTCTCAGCTGTGGTCCTGGGACCAGCGGCTACCGCGTCATCTGGGAACTTGTCAGAAATGCAGATTCCCTGCCCCACCCCAGACCTGCTGAATCCCACACTTGAAGATAGGGCCCAGAAGTCAGGGTTTTAATGAATCCTGCATGTTATCCTGACACTTGGTCAAGTGTGAAGACCGCTGTTGTACCCAGTGTTCTCCTTCCCTCTGATCTCTGTGTCCTACTCCCTTCCCTGTGCTCTAAGATAGAAGAGTCAGGATGCCTTGTCTCCTGATGACGCTTCCTGTTTGGCTACTGCTGTGCTAGACTCTTCATGAACTTCAAAGTAGATGCCAAGTCACCCCATAGCCTTCTGGGTTTTGTCCAGATATACTTCCTTTTGGATGTTATTTTCCACCCTTTAAAAATATTTTGCTTTTGCCTTTCTTTGCTATGTCTAGCTTTTCCGTACCTGGAATGTTGCAGAGGCCAAACATGAAGCCTCGTACGAGTATGGTCAGTACTTAATTAATTTAGCCTGGTTTCTTATACCCACCCCATTGCCCAGTTTGTTATACTTCTTAGTGTTATGTTTGTATTACAGTTAAAAGTATTTAGAGGCTCCAAGGTGACTGAGTCAGTTAAGCATCCAACTTTGGCTCCGGTCATGATCTCATGGTTTGTGGGTTCAGGCCCCACATCGGGATCTGTGCTGACAACTCGGAGCCTGCTGCTTTGGATTCTGTGTCTCCCTCTCTGCTCCTCCCCTGCTCATGCTCTGAGCATGCACACATCCTTGATAATTTACTTTTATCCTGAGACCATGCACAAATCCTTGCTAATTTACCCTTTTAATGGACATTTGCATTAATAAAAATACCAAATCTGTTGTCATTATGTCAGGAATACTTTGAATTATATTATTATATTTCTGGATCCCAAGGTGAAAGTCCCTCCATTTAGTAGATCAGCTGTGTGCTTAGTGAGCATTTCTCAGTTCAGGTTTGTAAGTGACTAATATGCTAATGAAAGTCAGTCCAGCACTGGTACTCTCTTGGCTCCACCTCCTTGCCTCAGTCTACCACTCCCCCCATCGTCTCCAGGCTGACATTGAACCATTGGTAATCAATCCCCTTTGTCTGTGTCCTTTAACAAATCAGTCTTACTTGACATAACTCTAAGTGCATCTCCCTGTCTTGGTGGACAGAATAGCAAGCTTTACTTTAGCGATGGTATCTCTTTATTCCTCCTTATTTACATAGCCAGTGTCATCTCCCCATTCACTGTGGAAGGAAATTGAAGAGCCTTGGCACAGCCGGACAAAGGCATATTGGTTGCCATCCAGCACCTTGTGTCCTTCTAGGTAATTACACATTGATTGTTTGATGAATCATTCTTGTAGCTCCCTGCGTTATTTCGACCAAGTCTGTGATTACACTTTTCTGGGCTGTCCCTTTGCTCTTGCTGTGGCCCTCAGGGTTCCGTGATGTCTCAAAGACCGCGCTTAACGATGCTGCAGCAATACCCTTCGATTCAGGGATGCAGATCAGACCCCTTTAGTCTTCAGATTCTTTAACCGCACAATTGAACCAATTTCTGCCTTAACTCAGTTTGATTTTAAGTTGGCCTCAGTCTCTCATAGATTAAAAATTAATGATTCTCTCTTCCCAGTACAGAAGAGATGGAAGGGCACAAATACAAAGAGATGATCTGACCCACCATTAAACCAAAAGGCCTTTGAGCCACTGGAAAGCTCTGAGTTTTGAGTTAACTGTAAGATGTTCTGACACTGCGTTTGAAGAATGGAGTTTAAAGAATGTTAATTTGTGCGTCTAGCATTGGCATTGGCAAACTATAGCCTGTCAACTATTTTGGTAAATAAAGTGTTAATAGAACATAGCAGCACTCAGTCCGTTACATGTTGTCTATGGCTACTTTAAGGCTCCCCTGACAAGTTGAGTGCTTGAAACAGAGACTATATGATCCTCAAAGCCTAAAGTATTTACCATCTAGCCTTGCCAGAAAACACTGGCCAACCCTTAGTCCTACACTAAAAGTAACTTTGAAGAGTGAGTTAGTAGATATAAAGCACTCAACAGTGCCTGGCATTTATATATGGGAAGAATTGGTCTTTAATTTCTACCATCTCCCAAGTACTATATAGATGTTAGCAAAAAAAAAAAAAAAAAGAGGGAATTTTAGTCCCGTTATTTAGGATGAATTTGATCCCAAGCCATTTTAAGAAACGTTTTGGCCTTCTTATTTAACACGTGTATATTGATAGACAAGGCCAAAGCAGAGACAATAAGCAGGTACTCTCTTACCAGCTTTCTCATGGCCACTTTTTTCCCCATTGAGGAATGGTAGCCTGTTAGAAAAGGGGGCACACTCCATAAGCAGGAAATTAAAGAGGTGTGTGGAATCTGTAGATCTCAGAATGCCACCTGAACATGTCAACTAAGCTCATTTTCCTTAATTTCAAGAATAAAGCTAGCATTACCCTCCTATGAAAAGTTGACATGTTATTGAATTCTGATTAAAGATTTGCATGCTGGCGCATTTGGGGTAAAGCGTACTATGTCTGCAACTTACTATGAAATACAGCCCCTAAAAATGTTGAATTAATGGATGGAGAGAGGGATGAATAAACAGGTACATCATAAAGCAAGTATAGCAGATATTATAAAATCTAGATGGTGGGTATATGAGTTTGCTATAAAAGTCTTTCAGTTTTTCGGTATGCATGAACATGTTCGTAATAAAAGGTCAAAAAGAAACAACAAAGATTGTTTGTGCAAGAAGAGCAATGGCAGGATGTGCTCTGGCTCAGGAAACAAAAACAGTCTCGGGGCGCCTGGGTGGCTTAGTCGGTTAAGCGTCCGACTTTCGCTTAGGTCATGATCTTGCGGTTCGTGGGTTCGAGCCCCGCGTCGGGCTCTGTGCTGACTGACAGCTCAGAGCCTGGAGCCTGTCACTCCCTCTCTCTCTGACCCTCCCCTGCTCACGCTGTCTCTCTCTCTCTCTCCTAGAAATAAATAAAACATTAAAAAAAAAACAAAAAACAGTCTCGTGGGTGCACAGCCCTGAACAGCAGGAGAGTGTCTCGTGTGAATAGTGCTGGGCACCATAAAGCTAGCTCAGGAATTTTTAGCATGGACTACTTCATCAGGAAAAGAATTCAAAAGCAAGGACAATTATTAATAAGGCACTTTCACTCTTGTTTATTACCACGTTGGGAATTATTTTAGGGGGATCACCTGTTTGAGAAATGCTAAGTTAGGTGATTTTTTAAAATAATAGGGAAAAGGCTTCTGGATTTTATGGAATCCAGAAACAGAGAAATGAATATTAGAGCTGAAATGAGGGACTGCATTTCAACCCTAAATCTGCTGTTGGCCTCAGGTAGGACTGGGAGCGAGCAAATTTACCACTCTGAAGGATGGCTTTCTTATCTATAAGAGGGAGCCGAAGATCGATATCCCACCTCCCGGTAGGCAGAACAGATGTTAAAAGCGTTCTGAAGGCCATAATGATGGTGCCAGACAATGAGTTCCCAATCGGGTGATATTTACCCCAAGGGGATGGGGGGAGACATCAGTTCTTAAGGGGGCACAGTCTTTCCATGTGTGAAGCACAGATATACCTATAGAGCATAAACAGATATATAGTCTATCTTTAGTATTAAAATTTCATTTGGGAGAGATGATTAGGAAGAAAAAAGCATGTAAAATGGCTCCAAAGAAAGATTATAATGCAAAAAAGATTGAGGACATTTCATTAGACAGTCTTTCGCTTCTATCCCCTCCCAAGTTGTGTCTGCCTTTTTTTTTCTTTAGGTGGATTAATTTCATTCATCAGTTGGAACACATGCATTTGAATACTTACGCTGAATACTTAAATTGAAATACTCTTACATTTCTAGAAGGAGGGAGAAAAAAGACTGAGGACAAGAAAGAGAATGATGGGCGTCCTTTGCCTTTTCCAAAGTATGCATAGGACCACTTAACCCAAATACTACTTAGCTGTGAAGGAAGGAATTTACTAACAAGAATGAGGAATTAAATGGGTATCCTCAGCCCATCATTTTCCCCCTAGAAATGTAATAGCAGCATTGAGTTTTCCCTTGATTTGATTCTTTTGGGTACTTCAAGCTTTCTTGAGCCTAAGAGGTATTTGGAGAATTCAAAAAGAGTTCCAAGGAGAATAATGAAGATGAATTAAGGACTGGAAATAGGATCTATTAGAAAAAGAAGAATAAGAATTGTTTAGTGAGAGAACAAGCCATCTGATGACACAGAGACAGCTTTTAGGAAACCTTCTCCTATAGAGAAGAGTCTCAGATTCTCATCTGCACCAAAGACCAAGGGAAGGGGAAACTGCATCTTGAAGCAAGAAGAATATGAGATTAGATATTAACATAAAATTTCTATCTGTGCTCAAGTCCTGAGTTTTGATTCTCCTTTACGGGATTTTTAAAAATATGGTGCCTGTCTGTAAGAAGTATCAGGAGGATAGACAGATGGACCCATCACGTTTGATTCTCCTGCACCGGTGGGAGGCCAGCCAGCCAGTCTGGCCAATATGGCTGACCTCCATGGGATTTGGCTTGGTGGGAGGAAGGAGCCGTTTTATGTGGAGCTGTGGCTTCCGGATACCAGAGGATGAATACAAAGCCCTAGCCAACTGCCAGGGCAGAGTCAGAGCAATATACCTAATTGTGTTGTCTACACAGGGAGGGCTCAAGGTGGGCATTGGGGGCCAACACAGGAAGCCAAGAAATGAGTGCCAGGGAAGATGTAGCAAGGAAGACTGGGTCAAAAGGAGCTTCTGGGACGATGCCCCGGGCTAGCTGGAAAGGTGAGTGCTACCCACAGCTAGACTTTTGCATGTTCTTGGAAGCCTACAGTGAGAGTAGGATCAAGATCCACATAGACTGGATAAAAATCCATGTAGATTGGGTCAAAATCAATGTAGAAGTCTTAGGAAGATATCTCAGGCTTCCAGAAAGGTGTTCATCCTCTCCATGTTTTGGAACTGCTGCCCAAAGGTGTGCTTCCCAGTCCTCATACGTGTCAGAATCCCCTATGGAGCTTGGTAAACCTTACAGCTACCCAGCTCCAGTGTTGGAGATTGGAATTTAACGGGAACATCACTTAGGATTCTGTTGTGAACAATAGATACCAACTTTGGCTAAATTTAGAGGAAAACAAAGATGAGAGGTTGAGGGTAGTTGGAAGGATATGAATGAATTAACTTCATGGAAAAAAAAAACTGAACAAAGGGCTTTAGAAAGGATATGTGAAATAGTACCGATGCAATTCCAGGCAATAGAGTGTGATACCTAGGGGCTCTAGCTCCAGGATAATATAGTCTGCTTTTTTAAAAAAAATTTTTTTCGTGTTTATTTTTGAAGGAGAGAGAGAGACAGAGCATGAGCAGGGAAGGAGGCAGAAAGAGGGAGACACAGAATCTGAAGTAGGCTCCAGGCTCTGAGCTCTCAGCACAGAGCCTGATGGGGGGCTCAAACCCATGAACTATGGGATCATGACCTGGGCCAAAGTCGGACGCTTTACTGACTGAGCCACCCAGGCGCCCCATTCTGTTTTTATACTCTGCTTCTCTGTGGGTCGGTTCACCCTTTGGAAATGGATGTAATAGATCTTACCTACTGGCTAGTCGTGAGGATTGAGCAAGTTAACATATGTAAAGAAAGTACTTAGGACAATGCCTGGCACATTACAAGTTCTTAATAACTATTAGCAGTTATTACTGTTGTTATATTATTGCCATGCATGTAAATCAACAGTCAATTACTTTCATTGAAGCAGAGCTCTGCGCAAGATGTGCCGTTGCGTACCAGGACAACAGAGAAAGACGCCTTTCCCTCAAAAAGCTTACTTCTAGAGGTCATAAAGGCCATCAGTCCCAATTCCACTCAGATTATGCTTTTAACTCAGCCTTTAGTGCAGAGAGAGGATAAGAAATAATACCTAGGCTGGTTTGGGGCAGTCAGGGAAGATTTTCCTGAAACGGCAGCATTTTACCTCTTGTTTAATGTTGTTTACACTTATTTATTATTTCTTTATTTTTGTTGAACTATAGTTAATATACCATGTTACATTAGTTTCAGGTATACGACATAGTGATGCGACAAGTCTGTACATGATGCTGTGTCCACCACAAGTGTAGCTACAATCTGTCACCGGACACCGCTATTTTGGGACCATTTACTGTATTCTCTGTGCTGTACCTTTTATCCCCATGACTTATTCATTTCATAACTAGAAGCCCCTCCTCCTCCTCCTCTGCACCCATTTTGCCCATCCCTCCTTCCACCTGCTCTGGCAGCTGCCAGTTTCTTCTCTGTATTTACATGTCCATCCCTGCTTTTTGTTTGTTTGTTTATTCATTTGTTTTGTGTTTAGACTCTACATATAAGTGAAATCATATGGCATTTGTCTTTCTCTGTCAAGACTTATTTCATTTAGCAAAATACATTCTAGGTCCATCCATATTGTCACAGGTGGCAAGATCCCATTCTTTTTTATGACTGAGTAATACTCCATCATGTGTATATATGATGGATATAAACAACATTATATATATATATATAAATAAATGTGTGTATATATATAAATAAATGTGTGTGTGTATATATATATATATATATATATATATATAAAACAACAAAATAATACGCATTGGCAAGGATGTGGAGAAAAAGGGATTCTTGTCCACATCTGGTGGGAATGCAAGCTGGTGCAGCCACTGCGGAAAACAGTATGGAGCTTCCTCAAAAAATTAAAATTAGAATTGACATGTGACCCAGGAATTCCACTAGTGGGTATTTACCCAAAGAATGCAAAAATAGTAATTCAAGGAGTTACATGCACCCCTTTGTTTATTGCAGCGTTATTTACAGTAGCCAAAAGGGAAGCAACCCACATGCCCATCCATAGATGAATGGATAAAGAAGAGGTGGTATATATACACAATGGAATATTACTCAGCCAAAAAAAAAAAAAAAAAAAAGAATGAAACACTACCATTTGCAACAACATGGATGGATCCAGATGGTATAATGCTCAGGGAAATAAGTAGAGAAAGACAAATACCGTATGATGTCACTCATATGTGGAACTTAAGCAAACCAACCAACCAACCACACTCTTAAATTTAGGGAACTGATAGCTACCAGAGGGGAGGTAGATGAGGGGATGGGTGAAATAGGTTATGGGTATCAAGAGTACATTTATTGTGATGAGCACTGAGTAATGCATAGCATTGTTGAATCATTATATTGTACACCTAACACTGCATGTTAATCATACTTAATAAATAAATAGACAGTTTGTCTCTTATTTTTAAGTCATTGAAATTTTGCCAGGTTAAGGCATAGAAGGTTTGGAGAGCAAGCATTAGAATTCCATGCAGAGGAAATGACCAGAATGTATGACTAGCCAGGATGTGTTTCAGAAACTGTAAGGATCTCTGTGGTAGGAACATAAAGAATTGGGAAATAAGGATGTTCAGGGCAAGAGTATGTATGTTGGTAGGGCCATAGTCTGCATACACAAGTAAGACCATCCTAGGGAAATCCTGTATGCCATCCATATATTCACTGAACAAATATTTGTTGAGCACCTACTCTGTGCTAGCTTTGCTCTTGGCTCTGGGGATAACAGCAATAAGCAAAACACAAAAGTTTCCACCCTTCTACCACTAGGGTAGAAAGATTGGGAAAAATCACACACGTAAAATACATAGTATCTCAGATGATGATAAATGTCATGGGATAAGGCAGAAAAGAAACATTGGGTATGCCAAGGTGAAGAGGTACCGCTTTTAAGTAGGGTGGTCTGGGAAGGACGCACTGAGTCGTATGGGTTTAACTACCTGGCAACAGGGAGCCAATGAAAAATTTTAAGCAGAGAACTTGGTGAGATTTGCATTTTTGACTTACGTGTGAAAGATAGATTGGAAGGTGATAAAAGTATAGACAGGAAAACCTATACAAATATAATTTCAATGGTTTGGGTGAATAGGTACCACAGTGGACATGGAAAGAAAGAGACCGTTTCAAGAGTAATACATACAATGGACAGGATTTGGAGACAGAGTGCAAGTGAGATTGGGAGAGAGGAAGGAATCTGGGATGACAGTTTCTGGCTTGGGCACTAGGTGGATGATGCTCTGGTGGTAGCATTCAGAGGGATGGAGAGTAAAGGAGGTTGGCCATCAGATGTGACAGAGGGTCTTCTGGTAACAGCTCACACAGATCTCTGGAATGGGCACTTTTAAGAGTTTAACAGTTTGGGGGGGGTGGTCAACCTATCACTTTATGATAGCAGAATCAGTGTTTTTCATCAGTGCATCCCCTCTGTTTTTCCCTGGACAGTTTCCCTTCCTCTTGGTGAAAAAAAAAAAAAAAAAAAAAAAAAATGTATGTATGTATGTATATATATATATATATATATAGACCAGGGAGCCTGGGTGGCTCAGTTGGTTAAGTGTCCAACTTCAGCTCAGGTCATGATCTCACGGTTCATGGGTTTGAGCCCCGCGTCAGGCTCTGTGCTAACGGCTAGCTCAGAGCCTGGAGCCTGCTTCAGATTCTGTATCTCCCTCTCTCTCTCTCTAAATCTCCCCTGCTTATGCTGTCTCTCTCTCTCTCTCTCTCAGAAATAAACAAAAAACATTAAAAAAATTTTTTTTAAATATGGACTCTGGCATCAATCAGATGTTGGTTTGGATCTCCTCTCCATGCCTTTGTGGTCTTCAAGTAATGTGACCACATGGGCCTTCCTCTCCTCATCTGCAAAAAGGTACTATTAATTGCTGCATGACTTGCCTTTTGGGAAAACAGCAGTACACATACCGAAGGCGCCTGTTAAGTATTGGAGCCTCCTCTGTTCCTCCTGAGTCCTGCCCTTACCTGGATTCTAAGTCAGTGTCGCTAGATCTGAACCTAGAGCAAACCAGAACCAGGAGCCAAAGGCCGGTGTGCGAGGTGGGGTATTTGAATGTGTATGTCTGGGTATAGTCACCCTTCCATTATTTTTCAAATCCAAATATAACTAATTTGGGCAGTTCACCTTCTTCTTTTTTGAAGATGATTGTGTGTGGTGGCTTATATAATGAAACCTAGGAAATCAGGGTGTCACTGAGGCGCCGGACAGCTGCTCAGACCATGTTTCAGCTCCCCGGGACGGGAAGGTTCCTCTGTGACTGGGGTAGCCAGGTGTGGAGGAAGTTCTGTTTCAATCCTGTTATCAGGGCAGAGTTTCAAAGGAACATGAAATCCATAGCAGTAAGGGATTTAAACATGAGTTCACATGTATGCATATCCTGGATGGTTACTCCCAGTAATAACTTAAATTTTTTCTTTAGGAGTTTTTTTTTTTTTTTTTTTTTTTTTAAATACTTCAGGGTGTTTACAGTTTTTTTCAGGTGAGGCAAGGGGATTTCCTTATCAATCTTCCGAGATGTCAGTCTTTTCAGTTGGGTATTTACCTGAGCTATTTCCTTGAATGGTTGGAAGTATTTCTGCCTTTCCTTAAAAGCTACTCTTATAAATTATTATTGTTCTCATAAACAAATATTTCCTCTTCTTTTTACTCCATGCTGTGTAGTTAAAGTATTTATTGCTTGTTTGTATTTTGGTCCACAAAAATTTTGTTGAATAACCTTTCTTGGGAATGCTCAAGGGTTTTTTGGTTGTTTGTTTTTCTAAAACAGTTTCTCAGCCTTGACAGCATAGATCTGTTTTAGGTGGGAGAAATTCTTCGTTGTAGAGGGCCCATCTTATGCATGGCAGGATTTTATCAACATCCCTGTGCCCACCACGTGCCGGTAATACCCTCCCCTCGTGACGCCCAAAACTGTCTCCAGATTTTGCCACATATCTGCTGGAAGGAAAAAATCACCACCCACCCTCCCAGCTGACAACCACTGGTCTAAGGAAGTTCTTTTCCTTCTTATTTGTGCTAATATTATCACTGAATTTTAAACCACAGTTCCTGGAAAACTCTGAAGGGGGGCGGGGGGAAAGGAGGCAGAAAACAAATCAAATGAATGGGAACTGCTTTGGTCCTGAGCACCTCTAATCTGATGTACAGCGTACATTTGTAAATTAGCAGGATATTTACACCAGAGTTACTGAAGTGCTTGCCTTGCGTCTAATTTACAGAACTCTGCAGAGCCATTGGTAACCTTTTAAGGAGGTTTATTACAGAAAGAGTGGCCAGTAGATGTTTTTATAATATATTATAATCAAGACAGGAAGGAATTTACCCCTGTCAGAATTTTAAAAGCCTTAAAGTGATGCCTTAAGGAAAATTACTTAGGGGTATGTGGGTGGCTCAATTGGTTAATTATCTGATTCTTGATGCCGGTTCAGGTCATGATCTTGCATTTCATGAGAGGGAGCCCTGCATTGGACTCTGAGCTGACAGCCTGGAACCTGCTTGGGATTCTCTCTCCCTCTCTCTCTGCCCCTCCCTGCTTGCTCACGCTCTCTCTCTTTCTCTCTCTTTCAAAATAAATAAATAAGCTTTAAAAAAAGGAGGAAAAATAAGGCCTTAGACTCTAGATGAAAAGAAACTGGGGAATTTTAAAGTTTGCTCAAGTGTCATTCTATACTATGCCCTTTGACTATGAGAATATACATTTCAGTACTTGCATGGTCTTCTCTCCTTTTAAATAACTTCGATTTTTAATTAGATGGGAACTATCCATATTTCTTTTTTTTTCCTGAATAAAATCCCCCAATATCACCAATATGTATCCCCCCCCGTCAAAGTCTTTTCTCCTGAACTCGCTTTGTATCTCAGAAAATTCAGCAGTCTAACTGCCTGTGTGGGAGGCTGCTAAATCAGGTTTTAAAATTATTTCTAGTAAGTAAAAACTTAACATATACCAGCTGCTGAGGGATTATGAAAGCTTTGTTTTTTTCAATAATTGGAAGCCTTGTTTACAGAGGACTCACAATATTCTTTAAATGTCTTTGTGTTGAATATAAAAGAACTTGTGTTTATCTAGGGCAACGATAATCTGACTATAAAGCAAACTCATTTAAGGATTATGCTTCCTGTCTCTCACTTTGCAGCTGTCACCCTACTGTTCTCTCAAGCTCTGCAGAATGCTGAGAGTTATTCCTTCAAATTAGAGGAATACGTTGGGAAATAAACCAGGTAGCCTGGAATACATCAAATGTTAAATTACAGGGAAATAGTTGAGAGACTCAGAATACCACGAGGCATAGGCAAATTTATCCCAGATTGGCATTTGTTAACTCATTGACAGAATTCATTCATTCCAAAGAGATTTTAGCGTGTTGAATCCTGGCAAAGAAGAGCCAAGGACAGGTCAGATGATCTCCTATTTAACCAAAATGTAGAACTGTGTGATAGCCATCGGCATGGGTTTGTGTCTACTGTGGAGAAGGCAGGAATCACAGTTGAGGGTGTCTGTGCTGGGTTCAAAGCCACTGACTAGCTCCATGACCTCAGGCTAGTTGTTGAGTCGATGTCTGCAAAATCATAGCACTCACTCACCTCCTAGGGCTGTTTGGGGGCAGAAAGGAGTTAAATACGTAGAACCCTAAGGACAGTTGCTGGCACAGATTAGCCACTCGATTAAATGTGAACCGATTACCACGATGTTCCAAGCCCCACAATTTCTTACATGCATTATCTCATCTGAGCTTTATTAAAATAGTACATTTGTATAACTCCAGCTTTATTGAAAATTGAGGGAAATGAGATACAAAGGAGTTTAATAACCTCCTCAGGGTCACACAGCAATTGAATTGACACCAGGGCTCTGCCTTCATAATCTTTGCCTCATTCTTTCTGCAAACATTTCATGAGTACAGGCGTACTTTGCTCTCCAAACACTCACTATCAAACTATTTGCTATAGCAACTTAACAGAAAGTTTTAGCCCATATCATTCTCTCAGCTAAAACCCTGCTATAACAAGTTCTCACCTGTTACCGTAAGTTGAGAAGTGTGGCAGCTTCTCAAACTTTAATGTGGGTATGACTCCCCTTCTAAATGCGGAATCTGCATTTCTAACAAGCTCCAAGATGATGCCAAATGCTACGGGTCCGCAGGTCACACTCGGAATAGTAGCAGGGAGCTAGGAAACAGAAGGGGGCTTCTCTCCTAGCTCACTGTTCTCCTGATTGACCTTGTGTTTGAGCATATTGCACGTTATATTCATAATTCCCTTCACTTTTTTTCCTGAGGGTTCAGCCCTTTGGTGTTCCTTTAAGCCAGGCAGCTGGGGCACTATGAATTCAGGTCTCATCCAGATAGTATTTTTTTTTTTTTTTATAGTATCTGCTCAGTATAGGATAATGAGGTTTCCCTTCTATTCAGCAGGGGATTGCATACAAATATACCTGTTAGCTACACCGTTAAGTGTTAAACAATTATGTAATTGGGGGTTAGATACCTTATACTAGGCAGAAGTTCTTATCAGATTCTTATACAGTTATTTAAAGGCATTTCAGTAATATTAGGGAAATTGATGTTTTTGAACAAATTTTATTTTCTATTTAAAATAATGGAATTTATGCTCTTGGTGTTTGCGTCTTTGCTGCCCAACACATTCTTAGGAGTAGATTCGATTCAGAGACACCTGCGCTCATTCTGTACCAGACATGGGGCAAAATCCTGGAATGCAGTGATGATGAACACCAAAATCACTGCTTCAAAAAACTTCTAAAGCAGCTGGAAAAGGAATGGATAAGTAGATATTTAAAATTTTATAAAAAGAGTTGTAAGAGCACAGAAAAGAATGGGCCTTAACATACCACTGTATGTTATTTATACTTGAATAAATAAATTTAAAAATAAATAATTAAAAAGAAAGAATGGGCCTAACTTTTCCTTCTGTGCAGGGAGACCCTTTCTGGATACGAGTAATGGCTAATAGTCATTGAGTGGCTCTGTGTCCCAGCCGTTGCTGCAAACATGCTAAGTATATTAATTCATTTAATTATTACAACAACTCGATGAGGCAGTTGCTTTTATTATCATCTCCATTTTAAAGACGAGGAAGCTAAGGAGCAGAGAGATTAGGAACTTGCTTATGGATACACAGATTTGGCATCAAAACCAGGCAGAGTCTAGAGCCAGCTCCGTCATCTATCACACGATCTGCCCCTATTTTATTAGAAGGGAGTACAGGATCTTAAAATAAGAACATATGAAAAACAATGGGTATGTTGCAGAGAGCAAATTATGGAACTACAAGTAATTTCATTTGATTGGAGCATAGGATGAATGTGCGCCAATGAGACCATTCACGTTCGAGGGGAATCCATAACGTTTGCATTGGCTGTAGACAAGTAGGGACGTGGTGTGTGGAGAATATGAACAGGACTGGACAGGACTAAAGCCATTTTCAATAGTCACGGTCCTGGCAATAATTACATTTGAGATGTGACTATAACGTCATAAGATACTTTATTCTTTAGCACATGTATTATATGAGTGTGGTCCCTTTCCAGTCCATCATCGTGGGAAGCTGTCCTTTATTTCTGCCGAGTTCCCATTGCTCAGAGCATGTTGGGATGTCTCTTCTAAATTATATTCAGAAGAAGACACAGTGCATTTTATTATCTTAGGGCCACGTGTCCTGTTTGTCTCAAATGTATTTCCTAATTGGATCACTTCCTTTTCCCTGAATTTGGCTCTGAGTACCTTCTGCCTGTTTGTTGAAATAACACCCACTCTCAACTCAAAAAACAAATATATGGATTCTATAAACTGATGACTGGCTTGAGGGTATGCTTCAGCATTGTTTAGGGGGCTTAATCAAATAACACATCGCAGCTCCCACGTCTCAGTAGTTCTGGTTCAGTTGGTCTGAGGTACGGATCAGGAATCTGTAATCTTTAACAAGCCTCCTGAAGTTTCTGTTTCGAATGACCAGACCACACTTTGAGAAAGGCAGCTGTGAGGATATCTAAGAGAAAGGTAGGAAGTCTAAGTTGCAGAAGAGGAATTCCAAAAGTGTTACCATCAACAGTGACCTTGGGGCGCCTGGGTGGCTTAGTCGATTAAGCATCCGACTTTCGCTTAGGTCATGGGTTAGATCTTGCGGTTCGTGGGTTCGAGCCCCGCGTCGGGCTCTGTGCTGACTGCCAGCTCAGAGCCTGGAGCCTGTTTCAGAGTCTGGGACTCCCTCTCTCTCTGACCCTCCCCTGCTCACGCTGTCTCCCTCTCTCTCTCCTAGGAATAAATAAAAATATTAAAAACAACAACAAAAAAACAAAAACAGTGACCTTGACAGCAAGTACTGCCCAGCTTGGGGGACTGTTCTCCCATAGATGATGCATATGTAGAATAGAATCTTCAATTATATTTTTAAAAAGAGTCTTCATGGTCACACCACACATACTGAACTCACCTGAACTTCGGGAGGACCCATTTCACATGTTTGCTTGTTCACCAATCATCTGCTTGCCGTTCTTCTGTAAACAGAGGCATTCCTTTCTGAACCAGGTAGATCATTGATGAATCTGGTATTTTAGCATTCAGCAATAGATCTACAAATTATTAGAGTTTTTTTTTTTTTTGTTTTCCTAAAATGGCGGGCTTCTTTCACGTCTTGGAGATGGAGCACTAACGAACTCATCTGGCATTGCCGATGCAATTTCTGTGAGGCATAGCCACAGTACTCAGGTTCACCAAGGTGAGGCGTTGTCCAGTTCTGCTTCTTGTCCTGAGATAGCCAGTGGCAGGAATGCTCCAGAACCAACCTTCTTTCATGTTGGGATATGCTACATTACATTTTTATCCTTTCCTGAATCCATGGGACCACCTAAATTAGCCCTCTTTTTTTTTTAAGCAAGTTCTTGATTTTAACAAACGTAATTTTCAGTGAGAAGGTGAGAAGAGCTTCTGAGCTGCCTTCCTTTTTTATTCATCAACTGTCTTCTCTCTCATTCAATGAAGAGGATCTTGCACAATCGGAAACTGAAATTCAGTGCTACATCTTCTTTAATAACTCCACATTTCACAGGTCGGTCCTGATTTCATCGGTGGCTGAGACAGAGCACACTTGGGGACTGAGACAGGCTTCTTCCAGGCATCACTGGGTCAGTCTAGAGGTTACACTGTGTAGAGGTTATCTAGTCAGGGCCTTTGTTCCTGGGAGCCCTGACTTTCAGCTGACTGAGTTTTGTCTGGATCTGAGGACCCAATATTATCCACCTTGAAAACACGTGAATGTTCTATGATTTTACCGGAACCATTTCACTTAAGTTCTTGACTGGTTAAAAGCTTAGTGAAGTGTGGAGAGAGAGACTATGTTTAGACTCCTCTGAGCCAAAAGTTTAGGAAAAGAAGTTTTTCTTTGTTGTTGTGCTTTTTTTTTTTTTAATCCCAGCTGCTCTCTCTCTCATTAACATTAATAAGGACAGCTCTATTTTCTGTAAGAAAAGCAGAGACAACAAAGAGATCCAAGAATGAATCAGATTGCTATCAAAACAACCCCCACCAGGGGGGGCAGTGATCAGAAGAATGACCACATCCTCCGTCTGTCTTCACTGCCTCTGACCTCTCCCTTTCCTTTCTTCCTATGGGGTTGCCATGAGGGGAAAAAAAGAAGTAAAAGCCAGATGCCTAGTTAAATTTGAACTTCAGATGAACAAAGAGTAATATTTTAGTATACATCCCATGTAGTAGTATTTGGGACCTCTTCCATGGCTCGATGCCATGTGTAGTCTGTCCGTCACAAATTAGTGCTCTTATATATTCTCGTGGTTTCCATAAGCGATCTGTCCCTCATTTAAGTCACATTGTCCTCTATAGTCAGGATCTTCTTTGGTATCCCACAAGGCACCGTAAATACTGGCTTTTGTATTTGGGGGCCTATGGTAGTTCTCTCAGGTGTTTCTTCCTGAACGCCCCTGAGATCATCATACCTTTTTCTCCTCACCTGTGAGGTTATTGTCTCATGAACAATGACAGGGCTAAGCCCAGAGCCCTAAACGTAGTAAGCATGCCATATATTTTTGTGATTGATAAATGAACTGAAAGCAATTTGTTGTCTTCTTTGGAGTCAAATTCAGCAATCATGAGCTACTTACTTACATGCCAGGAATTAGCAGTAGTCTCTATCTTCCATGCTGTCCATCTCGAAAGTTAGATGAATTATTCTTCCCTTTCGGGGAGATAAGAGAAGAGAAGTAGGGGATCGGGCTGGGAGACGCCCCCAGACTTGTGAACGTGTATTATGGCACAGTCAAAAGGATGGTAATAAAGCTGTGCTTACATATAGAGAATCCTTTCAAAGGAATGGAATATTGACTCAAAGACTGGAGAGCTATCTTACCCATTGTATATTATTAACTTCCGTTGATTTCTCTAGTTTCAATTTCTTCTGTGACATCTTGGTGTTGTAGACACCTAGGTAGAGTGTTATAAAAATAAGAAAGAACTTTGAAAGCTCGTAGAATGATATAAATGACAACATATTCAACTCCTATTAAAAAGCTTCCCAGCATGCCGAGTAATGGTACACATCAGATAACAAGGTGCCTTTTATACACACTTGGTGCTTCTATTAATGATATTATTTAGATCTTCCTTTGTAAATGACACAGAGCAGACTTCAAACCTTAAAGATTAAGAGTTATGAATACCCTCTCTTGGCTCAGTGCTTTTCAAGTGTAAAATGCACTTAAGAATGAGCATATATTTAAACGTGTTTCCATGATGAGTTTTATGTCAGTGAGGCTTGCCCAAGACAGGCTTGTGAATATGGTCCTCACCTCTCCCTTTCTGAACCTTTTCCTCTGCTCTATGGCTCTCAACTGCCCACTCAGATTCCCTGCATCCTTTGGAGAGTGGATGGAGGCCAGGAAACTGCCCAGTACCTTGAAATCCCCCCATTGTGCATGTGAGCCCTGCTGAAAAAACGGCCCATCTGATTGTGGACAGAAATGACAGCAGATGAAATGGCTGCCAGACTCCCATTCTCCTCTAGTAAATAAACATCAACTTGCTGTCATAACCATCAACGAAAATCCATAACTTAATGTGGCTCTACTGTATTTTCAGCCTCCCTGGAGTTAGATTAGCAGAACAAAAGCTGAGCGTGAGAATTCATGTTAATTTCTTACCAGTTCTAACACCCTGAACATAAGAAAACAAAGTTCTTAAGAAAATAGATTATCATATATATGTGCTAAAACCTGAATACGATAATCCCAAAGCTCAAAATGTGATTGAAAAATGTTTTCTGGGATGCTTATGATGGTTGCTTAAGTCGTAAATCTTGGCTTCCGTATTGTGTACCTCTGATATCAAGTGAATTTCAGACCATTAGCCATTTGGTTAAAAATAAAGAGTATCGATTTTATCTGGAAGGAGACCAAATTAATTTTAAATACAGGTGCACTTCTTATTTTTATTATGAATATATGAGGAAACAAACTCACTGGATGAAGAGTTAAATAAATGTTTAAGGTTTATTCATTTTATTTTGCCAGATGATGCCTTGTAATGTCTTTATAGATTTCTTAATATTTCCCTTTGTTTCCTTTGAAAATTCTTTTATTGGGTGGTTGGGTTTCAGTGGGGAATGAGCCTAAGGATCAGAGAACTATGATGATTCTACATCATTCCTACCCAAGATAGAGGAATGCATTGGTTAACTCTGGTTTCATGGACCTCTGATCTGAGGAATAAAAACCCTACTAAAGTTACCATCAGGATTAGCTCTGTTCTTTTGACTAGCATTTTTATCTATCTGATTTGAATTCAAATGCATTATTAATATTTTTTTTCTTTTTAATATAGGTGGAGAACAGACCAAAATATTATGGAAGAGAGTACGTATCATGCTATTCTTTGTTTTAATAATGTAGTAAGTGTCATTTCATGTGTCATTGAAATAGTAAATATTAAATATCTTCTAATATTCAGTCTTCATC
Source organism: Hyaena hyaena (assembly GCF_003009895.1). Classification (NCBI taxonomy): domain Eukaryota; kingdom Metazoa; phylum Chordata; class Mammalia; order Carnivora; family Hyaenidae; genus Hyaena; species Hyaena hyaena. The sequence continues at coordinate 3,940,135 of NW_024080672.1, forward strand.
AAATGTCCATTGTGCAAATGTTTAATAATAAGGATAAACGTAATCAGACCCCTTTGTATTGAGTTTTCTTTAGAAGACTCGGGTGCGTGGCTGCCATTAATGTGGGAGGGATAGTATCTCTCGCTGTAGTTCTGAGTGCCTGGCAAGTATTTCAAACGTAAGGCAGCATTTTCCACGACTGAGGCTCTGTTCGTATTTTATTTCATTTTCTACCTTGATACTGTATAAACATTTAGAGCGTCAGAGATTGTAAACCACGTAGCTGACTTCTTTACTTCCACGTACCTCGGTAGAAGGCAATCTGGGAAAGTCACCTCATTTCCCTGTGGCCTCATAAAACCACAGTGATGACTTCTCTTGACTTGGATGTATTAGCCAAATTGCCTCGATCCCATAACGATGATTTCCACCCATTCTCCTCTTCCGTTCCATACTTGTGTTGTTTTACTTTCGCAGAAGCCTACGGTAGAGCAAATATGCACGCTGTAAAAAGAATTCCCAGTCTCAGGCTGCAGTGTGTGGAGCAGGTCACAAAGCACAGGCAGAGGCAGCCCACACAGGGGGCCAGCCCCCCAAGCTCTCCTGACACATCCAAACCTTCTTCTTCCATTGCCCATCAGAGCCTCATCTTCATGATGGGTGCCCCCCTTACATGTCCCAGCCTGGCAGCCACTTCCTGATGGCCACGGCTGCATTTCTGAACCCTCTTGCCAGCCTTGGGAATCCAGCCAGCACCCCTGGGAGACCCTCCTGGGAGCACCGGGCTCTGCCCTCACATCCTGACATCCCGAACATCTAACCTAGTTAGCTGTAGGATGGCTCTTTTTACTTCAGTATACTGATTTGGATGTTGTCTCCCAGAGAACGCAAGTAATAAAAGGGAGAGAGAGAGAGAGAGAGAGGAAAACCTATCATATACGTCTCAAATGGGACGCTTTTGCATGTGAATTCCAAAAGGATCTCTACTGTACAATTTCTCTGTTGCATGAAAGTTCTGTTGAATGACCTTTTAGTTACCGTTTTCCAGTCCCCAATCCACAAAGACTACATAGTGAGAAGACAGCAAAGAAACATTTTCTTTCTTTTTTTTAATGTTTTATTTCTGGGAGAGAGAGTGAGAGAGAGAGCGTGAGCAGGGGAGGGTCAGAGAGAGAGGGAGATACAGAATCTGAAGCAGGCTGCAGGCTCTGAGCTAGCTGTCAGCACGGAGCCCAACGTGGGGCTCGAACCCATGAACTGTGAGATCATGACCTGAGCCGAAGTCGGAGGCTCAACAGACTGAGCCACCCACGGGCCCCAAGAAACATTAACTACAAAAAAAAAAAAAAAAAAAAGAGAGAGAGAGAGAAACTGTTTTGTATTAGTTTTAAAACTTCAGATTCTGTGTTTCCCTTTCCTTTTTTTTTTTTTTTAAATGTTCATTTTTATTTTTGAGACAGAAAACGATAGAGCATGAGCGGGGTAGGGGCAGAGAGAGAGGGAGACACAGAATCCAAAATGGGCTTCTGACTCTGAGCTGTTAGCACAGAGCCTGACGCAGGGCTCGAACTCCTCAACCACGAGATCATGACCTGAGCCAAAGTCGAACGCTCAACCGACTGAGCTACCCAGGTGCCCCCCCCTTTCCTTTTTAAAAATAAAAGGTTTTTGTTCCCTTTCGAAAGTAATATATGCTCTCTTCAGGAAACACATATGCATGTTTTTTCCTACTAGGAATCACGAGAAACTGTTGCCAATGGATACCTTTAGGGGAAGAGAGTTTATACTCCGTCTTGTTTACATTTTCACCTCTTTTAACTTTTGAATTGGCCCCCTGTGCATAACTATTACTTTTATTCTTAAAACATTAATAAATTAATACCCACTCATTTGGAAAAATTAGGAAATACATAGATACGGAAGGTAGAGAACATTTACAACTCACCATTAAAAAGCCCTGCTGGGGGCGCCTGGGTGGCTTAGTCGGTTAAGCGTCCAACTTTCGCTTAGGTCATGATCTCGCGGTTCGTGGGTTCGAGCCCCGTGTCGGGCTCTGTGCTAACTGCCAGCTCAGAGCCTGGAGCCTATTTCGGAGTCTGTGTCTCCCTCTCTCTCTGACCCTCCCCTGCTCACACTGTCTCTCTCTCCCTCCTAGAAACAAATAAAAATATTAAAAACAAAAACAAAAACAAAAAAAACTCTGCTGACTCTCCCCTTCATCTCATCCCTTCTGGTCTTTTCCTACGCTTTCTGTCTACAAAGAGGGGATCATAAGATCTGTACGTCATGGATATTTTTAAACCCATGCATAAAGGGCATGATGAGCCACAACCTAGATTCACAGAACTGTCATTTTCTTCTTCTGAAGAATTCAGTTTAATTTGGTTCTTGACACTTGACATCCGCTTCCGGGCTGTTGCCTAAAAGTGTCAGGGGAGTTAAGGCTGCTTTCAGGCTAACTGCCTGGTTGGTCCCCCATCTGTTGATAGTGACCTGTGCCCCCCTGTGTGTGGGCCCTGCCCTGTGTGGTCACCCCCTCCCCTGCGCTGGCCCAGAACCGTGTCCTGGACGTCCCAGCCCTTGTCCTTTCTCACTCCAGTGTCTTCTGATGCCCAATGCCCCTCCTACCCTCTATCATGTCCCTGTCACCACACACACGTGCACACCCACGCTCTCTTGCACACCCACTCTCATACACACACTCATACACCCACGTGCTCTCTCACACATACTCTTATACACACACACTCATACCCATACATGCTTACTCTCTCTCATACACACACACACACACACACACACACATACATACTCTCTTTTTCATGGATACATCTCTCACACGCACACATACTCTCACACGCACTCATACACACACATGCTCTCTTGCTCTCACATATACAGTCTATCTCATACACACACCCTCTCATGCACGCACACATGCTCTCTGTCACACATTCTTATACACACACACACTCATACACACCCATGCTCTCTTTCTCTCACACACTCTCAGTCATACACACCCTCTCATGTGCGCGCGCGTGCACACACACACACACATTCTCTCTGTTGGGGGGGTGGGGGGGAACCTGTATTTACTTAAAGACAACAGAGAAAGTGGTCCAGTGCCTGCTTCTGGCTCCCAGGAGTCATGTGCACTCTATACACCTTAGACATTTGCCTCCCGAGTAAAGCAGTCATTGGCCAAACTGCGTTCTTTCTAGATAGGCTGTGTTTCCTACTTGCATGTGTATTACTTTTAAAATTGCAAAAAAATTATAATAATAAACGTTCTTTAAAAAGAAAAATACATACATTTAAAAAGACATATCCCTAAGCGATTGCTCTCAAAATTAAAAGAAATAGAACATCGATGACCTGAGAAGTGGTTCCAACAGCATCTTTAAGATATGTGGTCGCTACCCCCTCTTCATCCAAGTTGGGGGGCAGTAGGTTCTACGTGGCTCCGCCATCTTTTTTAGCCTCACTCTTTGTGGTGCATACTTTGTACGTGGTCTATGGAGAACGAAGATGGTCTGTCTCTCCTCAGGTTTCATGGGATCATCTCCCGGGAGCAGGCAGACGAGCTTCTCGGAGGCGTGGAGGGCGCCTACATTCTTCGAGAAAGCCAGCGCCAGCCAGGATGCTACACATTAGCTCTAAGGTGAACTTGATTTTGTCCATCGTTGCAGCTGCTTTTCAAGTGACTTTATTTTTTCCCTGTCTTTTTATTGTTGTAAAATATGCGTAACTTAAATTTGACCATCTTGGCCATGTTTAAGTGTACAGTTTGGTGGTGTTTTAAGTATATTTTTAATGTTACACAACCATCTCCACTATTGCATTTCCAGGACGTTTTCATCATCCCAAACAGAAATTCTGTACCCATAAACCGATCACTCCCCATTCCACACTACTTATTTTTTATTTTCGCTTTGTTTACAGAGTACCAGTAGCATATTAGAAGCTTGTACACTTTCTAGGCTACAGATGGTGTCAGTAGGATGGGCACTGAGGCTCTGTTTATGCACACACAGTAAACTGGAAAACGATCTAGAAATTGAGTGCTCCTATAGTCACTTCTGCCTGAAACTGAGCCAGCTGAGGGAGCGACGTGACTGCCTCAGTTAGTTCCCAGGACCTCTGTCACACGTCTTCGCCTCACGTTGTATACGTGCGCCTGGACTGACGTGGAGTTTGTCCATGGGGTTTTCTCAGGGATCCCATTGGCCCGTGGATCCCATTGACTCTCAGTGGCAGTCGTGATGCTCAGTGCTAGCAAGCCGTGGGAGCAGAGCCCTCATGAGCCTTTTACCACAAAAATCACAAAAACTGAAAAAAATCACAGTGCCCCAAATCATCGCATTTCCTGCGCTTTTGTAACCTTGATCGCATATGTGATCCCATTTGATCCTTATGGCAGTCCCATAAAGTTTGGGGAAAGCATCCAATTCCAGAATCGAATTGTCTTTGGGAAGCTCATTTGTGACCTCTTCGGAATTGGGAAGACCTTTCTCCACAGCAGGAGTGGTATCAACAGAAACATGCCCCAGGCCGGCCCACGATGGCGTATTCAGTGTGACATCTCAATGTCGTTGCTGTGGAATACTTTTCAAGTTGCACCTAGGGATGGCTTGAACATATCTTAGATGATGTCATTATGAGGAAGTACTTCAAAAGCTCATCAGCGCCCTAGGTTTACAAAGTATTTTCCTCTCCAGCCAGGGTGCTGGCGGTCCCAGCAGGGAACGAAGCAGGGGCTGTGAGATACAGGACCAAGGCCAAGAGGAGCAGCCAGTGCTAAAGGGGGAGAACCTTATAGGTCCCCCATTGGCCCCAGATCCCTAGGACCCCAACAATGGCAGTTCCAGCAGTGAGCTTCACCCAACTCCCCTCATCTCCCTTCCGTGGCACTAAGTAGTGTGGGAAGCATGAAGCGCTCTACTGGTGATGGTCAGAGATGTAATAAATAGGGGACATCAAGGACTTGTAGAGAGAATTGCCAGGTATAGGGTAGGGGTGGAGGGATGCGGCTAGTTTTCAACAAGGGAGTTTAAAAGCAAAATATTTGTAAACCAGACTCAACCCTCTGATTTTTACAAATGAGGATGATAAGGACTGAACAGCTTAGTGATTTCTAGGGTCAAATGACACATATGACTGCCTGGTGTTAAATCCCACCCTCACCTCTTTCCAGAGGTATACCTTCAAGCAGTTTCCCAATCTCTTCAAATCTTAGATTTCTTAGCCATAAAATGGGGATAATCATTTGGCCTGTCTCAAAGGCTCTCTATGATCATTAAGTGGGGAGGGGGCGGAAATCATGCCAAGTGCCTAGTTCAGCACCTGGCATAAGTACACACTCAAAAAAATGTTAGCTGCTACTGTTCTTCACTGCTTTTGCTTCTAACACTGTTGTGATTTCTCATTCTCTTGGGGACAGGTTTGGAAACCAGACTTTAAACTACAGGCTCTTCTATGACGGAAAACACTTTGTGGGCGAGAAGAGATTTGAATCGATTCACGATCTGGTCACAGATGGCCTAATAACACTGTACATCGAAACAAAAGCTTCTGAATACATTTCCAAAATGACAACCAACCCTATTTATGAACACATTGGATATGCCACTCTGCTCAGAGAAAAAGTATCCAGGAGGCTGAGCAGGTCGAAAAACGAATCAAGGAAAACAAGCGTCACAAATGAAGAACACGCAGCAGTTGAAAAGGTAAGCACCTCGGACAGAAACAGTGTCCGTTGTTAATCTATGCTGAATAACTGCGTGATTAATTGTGTATGCGATTGGCCAGAATGTTGGCAGAGACCACCCCCGCCCAAGGAAATCTTGAATTTTGTGCCAAAAGGAATCTTAGAAATCCTCCAGTCTAACTGAGGCTCGGAAATGCGGATTGATTTGCCCAAACTCAAAACAGTCAGAGCCAGGACTTCATAGATAACTACTTGTCATTTTTTTAATGCTTTGTGGTGAAAATAGTCCTTGGTTTCATCCTGCTTGAGGCCTTCCTGGCTGCATCTAGTTCCACCTAGCTATGCAAATACTCCATATTTCCATATTTGTGTCTGGTTCTCTTGGGGACGGGGCGACCATGTGTGATGCACAGGTCAGCCCTCCCCTGAAGGTGGCCCTACTTAGATAACAGGTTTTACTGTCAGAGATGGGAGCCATTATTGGTGATGATGGCTATCTCTGGGAGGCTTAAAAGACAGGCCTTCCTTTGCCCCAAGGGAAGAAGAGTTATCATGCCTCTCGGAGGATTAGAAATTTCTAAGTGGGCGATGTCAAGCTGGATGGGCGGAGGCAGGATGTGGCGAAGAAGATCTGATTTTCCTCTCCAGTAAGTTGCTGTTGATTTGAAAGATACCACCACAGTTTGCTAGCGGGTTTTTTGGAAGTGCCCATTTAGGAACCGTCTGCTTTGCCTGGGTTGTATCTGTTCTCCACTGAAAGAAAGTGACAGCCAGTCACACCAGTCAGCCCCCACAGAGTCTGTGTTGAGCCCACTCTCAAAGGCAAGCTTGGGCTGGGACAGATAGCAACAAGCAGAGCAGAGTGGTGGGCAGTGCTCCCTCTGGTGATTGCTAATCCTTATTAAACCGGACTGGCGCCCCCACTCTCCAAACAGTGGAACCTGATGGGCTGCCTTGGCTTTGGGACAGGGATGCACCAGAAATCACTGGAACAGCCCGGGGGTGGGGGAGGAGAGCAGAGGCAGACAGTGCTATCTTGTTGGGAGATGGGCATGATCTTAATTGATTTGCTGATTGAGTTTTAGAGCCTAGAAGAACCGTCCCCAGAAGCACATCAGCTGAGCAGCTGGCCCATGAAAAAATGATTTGCCATTTTCCTTTTTTATTATGCCAGTGTCTCCAAAGCACCTGTTATTCTTTTACAAATAATTGACTTGGGAAATGGTGGGTTTTCTGATTGTTTACATTTTACCAAGAGGGAGGGGGGGACTTGAGCCCTAACTCTCCGAGTTTGTTCTGGTCCAAGCAAAAGCCATTCCTTGGTTTGTTTGTAAAATCTGTTCAAAAGTAATTTAGAATAGAAAATCTGGAAGCTGACCTTCCCAGCCATGACAAATCAGAAGACAAATCATAAAATAAATCTCTGAAGCAGTGTTTATATTTCCGAGTCAGAGAGTAACACCTTCAAAAAGGCAATCTGTTACAACTGCTGGCTATCCACTAGAATATTTCCAGGAAGAGAGGTGAATAGACAGAGTATCTCTGTAAGTTTGGGATGAGAGTTTTGGTTCTGAGTATCTGAATTGATATTTCCTGAGTCTTGTCCTTCGCCAAGAGGGAAGTTTGTCCACGGGAAACTGATATTCCTAGAGGATATCCCCGTAAGGAACCTTGCATCACAAAATAGGTCCTTCATTGCACCTCATTTTTGTATTTATTTATTAAAATTAAATCTTAGAGGAAATTAATAATCAGGTTAATTATCACTTTAGATGAGCTTCCCAGTACACTTTTACCTTTCTAGGGAAAGGTAAATAAAGAAAACATGGAAAGAAAAAAGTAAAGAGTTTGATGGACAGGTGTTGGTGGTGTGGATTTTCTTGGACGCCAACGATGCAACGGTTGGCTTTCCTGGGGAAATTGGGATGCGTTGCGTCTGGTCACTTGCTAGAGGTCGCTCATTTTGTTAGAGTTTGTTAAGTAACTTGGTACAAATCCATCTTTTCCTCTCTGATCTGTATTGACAAGTGGAATTATTAAAAGTCTCAGTCTTGCCAGAAATCCTATTTCCCTTAAGGGCAGGTCAGTGGACTGTTGCCATGGAGGCAGAGAGAGACAGAGGTAGCAAAACCTTGAATGGATTGACTGAGAAGTGCCTGGGGCACCTGTCTGCTTCTATAATGGCGCGTCTTGAAGGTTTTCATGAGTGAAATGGGTAGGTTTCCTAATCATTCTCAAATCCAGACAGCCCAGCATTTCATTTTCCAGAGTGCTTAAACTTTGTTCACGCAGTTATTTTGTTGATCGTTTCCAAATGAATCCAGAAAGACCATGTTACCTGAAAACCCAAGAATATTATCGGTGTTAACTGGTGTAAAGATATTACCTACCGCATCAGGTTTGAGTGGTTTCTAGATTTATTTCCTATCAAGATGGTTAGCCGAGAACTTGATTTTAGTAACTGTAGATGAGGCGGGGAGGTGGGGGAGGGTACAAAAAGAGTGGTGGTAGTTAGCCACTAGCAATCCTTTCCTTTCTGATTCTTTACTTAATGAGTTTTAAAACATTATGATATAGGGGCGCCTGGGTGGCTTAGTCGGTTAAGCGTCCGACTTTCGCTTAGGTCATGATCTCGCGGTTCGTGAGTTCGAGCCCCGCGTCGGGCTCTGTGCTGACTGCCAGCTCAGAGCCTGGAGCCTGTTTCAGTCTGTGACTCCCTCTCTCTCTGACCCTCCCCTGCTCACGCTGTCTCTCTCTCTCTCCTAGAAATAAATAAAACATTAAAGAAAAAATTTTAAAACATTACGATATATAAGGGCCACCATTTGGTGCGTTTAATTAAGATGGTCAGGCCCAGTGTAATTTCTTTTATGAAATTTATTTTGAAATTGATGTACAGACTTGCAAGACCAGAACTGTGAGCAATAGAATAACAACAGTACTTAACATTGGCTCTGACATTTATAGTTTAGAAACCAACTTCAGGGCTCCTGGGTAGGTCAGTCAGTTAAGTATCTGACTCTTGATTCTGGCTCAGGTCATGATCTCACGGTTCGTGGGTTTGAGACCCCATGTCCAGCTCCATGCTGATAGCATGGAGCCTGCTTAGGATTCTCTGCCCCTCTCTCTGTCACTCCCCACTTGCACGAGAGCGCTCTCTCTCTCTCAAAAATAAATAAACATTAAAAAATATATAGTTATGGGGTGCCTGGGTGGCTCACTCGGTTAAGCATCAGACTTCGGCTCACGTCATGATCACACGGTTCGTGGGTTCAAGCCCCGTGTTGGGCTCTGTGCTGATGGCTAGCTCAGAGCCTGGAGCTGCTTCAGATTCTGTATCTCCCTCTCTCTCTGACTCTCCCCTATTCACGCTGTTTCTCTCTCTCTCAGAAATAAATAAAACATTAAAAAATACATATATATACAGTTTATAGGGGTGCCTGGGTGGCTCAGTTGATTAAGAATCCGACTTCAGCTTAGGTCATGATCTCTTGGTTTTTAGGTTCAAGCCCTGCGGTGGGCTCTTTGCTGACAGCTCAGAGCCTGGAGCCTGCTTCAGATTCTGTGTCTCCCTCTCTCTCTGTCCTTTCTCTGCTCATAGTCTGTCTTTCTCTCTCTCAAAAATAAATAAAAATCATTAATAGATATTAAAAAATATATAGTTTATAAACTAATTTCATATGTGAAGTAATTTCCCATTTTATCCTCAGAACAACTTCAAGTACATAGAGTAGCAATCATTGTCCCCATTTTACTGAAAAAGACAGAACAGCAGAGTGAGGAACCAACCTCAGATTTCTAAGCCCCAAGTTCAGAGTTTCTTAAACCTCCAGAGCAGTAAGGCCTCATTCTGTTCTTACTGCCCTGATTGCATTAAGCAAATCCTTGGTTGTCACCATGCTAAGTCAATTGATGCTAAGAATCATTCAATATTTACATGATCTGTTTTTAAAAATGTACCACTATTACTAGCTGTAATAACTAAGCTTTCTTATGAAGGATACTCTGCTGAATCAAATATCTGACCACAAATTTTCAACAGCACATGTTTATTCAATAAATTTGGCCAGCGGCATTAAATTGCATTTATGTTTTACTGGATAAAAATCTTCCATATTTTTGATAGAATAAAAGCACAGTTTAGAATATAGTATACCTTACCAGTTTATTCATTTCACTATTTTTTTTTATAATGGCCAATGTTAGGAAATAGCCTAAATGCCCATCACTTGGGGACCGCTTAGATGAATTAGGGAGCATCCATGTAAGGGTAAATCCTGCAATCACAGAAACGGGTAAGAATATTCATATGTGCTGATATGGAAAGATTCCCCGGAATTATTAAATGCAAAAAACAGCTTGCAGTATGGTGTGTGTGGTAAGGTTTCATTTGTGTAAACCAGGAGAAAACCGGTCTCCCATATGGTTTTTTTCTGGCAAAAGTATGAAGTATCCCTTGAAGCTACAAGAGTAAGTATCATTGGTTGCCTGTGGGGTGGGGAAGTGGGTATCCGAAGGGAAAAAGAGATTCTTCCCTGCTACTCTTTGAGACTCTCTGAATTTTGAACTGCGATCAGTACAGCGTCCTGTTCAAAAAATTAAATAAGAAAAAAAGAATGCAGTATGTTTTAAATTCACATATGTTAAAGCAAACCCTGAGTGAAACATCATCTTTTTTTTTTTTTTAAATGTTTTATTTATTTCTAGGAGAGAGAGAGAGAGAGACAGCGTGAGCAGGGGAGGGTCAGAGAGAGAGGGAGTCACAGACTCTGAAACAGGCTCCGGGCTCTGAGCTGGCAGTCAGCACAGAGCCCGACGCGGGGCTCGAACCCATGAACCACGAGATCATGACCTAAGTGAAAGTCGGACGCTTAACCGACTAGGCCACCCAGGCGCCCCGACATCTTCTGTACTCAAGGCATCACCTACACACATGCAGAGACAGAGAGCAAGCAGTTCCGGCCTCTGGACCCAGGCTGCTTTTTCCACCCTTGGCACGGGTCCCACCCCCATCCTGATAGCCCCCCTTTCCCTTCATTTCTCCCTTGGGTGGTTAACAAAGAGCCTATATGCAGCAGCCTTTAACTAAGGTTGGGGACCAGAAGAGGGTAATTATAGCACAGGACCAAAATCGCCAACTGAAGACTTCGATGTGACTGTCCCTGGAAACGGGCTGGCTGTTGCCTTCTCACTGGCCTTGCCCCCCTGGGATCCACCCAGCGCCCCCCCCCCTCCCATTTTCCACGCTGCTCCACAGGGCTCCTCCTCTGCTCTCTCAAGCAGTTCAGACCAACTCCCAGATTCCTCTTTGGTTTCTGTTTGTCTTCCTCTGAAACCTTGACTGACCTTTTCCCAGTTAAAGGGCCTTGAGCCTGGTTAGGATGGATGTCCGCCTCTCCAGATGAATTGCTTCAAAGAAGAACCATCCCTCCCAAACCCCAATCCACTTTTTTTTTTCTTTTTGAAATAATTCTCTTCTTTGCATCCAAGGCGATCCTCTCCTTGTTTATTTTGCTGTTTCTACCCTACGAACCAGTCAGCCTGCCAGAGATTTTTGGCCAGCGGTGACCTTGCATTTCCCTCCACCGCCCTGGAGCAGAGAATGGATCTCCAGGTCTTGCTGACCAACAGAGGCCACACAAGTCAGTTGAGCTCAGACTGAATGTTTTCTCTACACCACCCCTCCCCTCACCAAGTCCCACAGTGGTGCTTAAAAGCCGGGGCCCTTGATGACTTTCTGTTCTTAAGAATGTTGCTCTTGCTCTTGTTGTTTTCATGTTGGAAACACTGTGATTTGCTTTGTCTGTGGGACAAAGTCCAAATTGCTCAGCAGGACATTTGCAGCTTGTCTGAGCCTGGGCTGCCCTGGAAGCAGAGCCTGAGGCAAGGGTTTGGTATCTTGGTAATACATTCTAATGAGCAGGAAGGAGAGGTCAGGAGAATTAAACAGATGAGATGCCAGTGGGAATGGACTTGGTTGAGTTGGGCATCTTCTGAGGAGCCATGAAGAATTGCTCCTAAGAGGAATCGAAGGGGTGTGTGCGTGCGTGTGTGTGTTTGTGTGTGTGTGTTTACCACTTCCTGTCCTCTGCTGGCTGACGGGTGCTGGTGAGCCGTCAGGTCCCGCACACACCAGGCTGTGCATGTGGAGAGCCAGGTGGGCGCCCACGGGTGTCCCAGACAGCCGTGTCAGAGAAGCCCCAGATGGAAAGCAAGAGGCGAGGACAGGCGCTAACAGGCTGCCCTGGAGAAGGCAGGTGCTGCAGCCATCCCTGGGGCGGAAGGTGGTGAGGGACATTCAAAAATGGCTGGAAACGCCCATTACAGTCCAGCCCCACCTGTCCCAGCCTGTCTCCCACTGCTGGCCTCCCTCACAGGCCTGCAGTCCGACCCCATGCCTGCCGTCTGAAATGCCTCCCCCCACCTCTCCCTGATCTGTCAGTTCCTGTCCCTCCTTTAGCATCCGGCACAGACTCTCCTGTAAAAGCTGCTCCTTCACAGACTCTAAAGGAATCACCGCCACCACAAGACGGTAATCTTCCTGGTTACTTAATGTGCTGCAGCCTAGGGGCTTGATGAGCTCAGTGGTTCTCAAAGTATGGTCCTCGGGGACCGGCAGCGGCAGCACCCGGGAGACTGATGAGAAGCACCCCTGCTCAGGACCCCTCTGCCCCATCACTACTGGGGTCAGGAACCCTTAGGGTGACGCTTGAGTCTGGGCGCAAGCAAGCCCCCACCCAGGTGGCTCCCTCACACACCCCGTGCCACACACTGCTGTTTGGATGCCTCTCCTTCAGGAGCGGTTGACCTGTCCAAGGCCCAGGTCACCCCGTGGTGAACTCCCCAGCTCTAAAGCCCCACCCATGAAGGGCTCAGCAGAGGACACACAGCCCAGTGAACAGCCGACGGCTAACTGTAAAATGGAATAGACTATCACGTTCCGCCTGAGGACTGTGTATCTCGAATATACCAAGAGGCATCTCACACTGCCCCCTTCCCTCTGGGCAGGCTCCTTCCTCCCTGGGCTGATTTGACTCCCCAGGAGGCAAGGGAAAGCCAGGCCCTGGAGGAAGAGAGTCCACAACAGGAAACTGAGGCACCCAGCTCGTTAGTCAGGAGTATTTCAAAGACATCTCGAGGTCGTGCTGGCGTGGATGGGGGAAAAATGCTTGAAAGTAACCTGCAACTTAGAAATTCTCTTAAAGTGAAGATCTTTGAGGAACGTAAGTCATACCTACAAAGACGTCTCTGTGAACGATTGAAAAGTGAAAAGTGAATTCAGATTACAGTTAGTCTAGAAGGTGTCCTGGCAATCAGAACCAGCAGGAAACGGAAGACATAGTCACTGGGAATTTGAGGAGAATTTGATTAACAAAGGATTTTTCCCAGGGTCTAAGAATGGAGGGAAGCAGTTACCTCCCCAGGGCTGACGGGACCAGAAGAAGGCACTGGGGTTACTGGTGTCTGATGAGAGCTGGAGGGGGGTTTCCCACAAGAGGGGGACTCGCACAAGAGAAGGGTTCCCTCAGAAGGGGGGCTTACATAATTGGAGGGCTTCCACAGAAGGAGGGTTCCCACAGGAGGGAGACTCCCATAGCAGGGGGGGCTCCCACACAGGAGGGGGGCTTGCACAGAGGGGGGATTCACAAAGTAGGGGACTGTACAGGAGGGGCTCCCACAGCCCACCATGGGTACCCAGCGAACTGCCATATCACCCAAGAGGGAAGTTGTAGGGGAAAAATAACCCAACTTTTCTCTCTCTTCTACCATTTGATCTCCTGCCTGTACCTCCCATTGGACAAACTGCACCTGAAGCCATAGAGCAAAGATGCCGGGGAGACAGTCTACACGAGTCAGTCTCTTCCCACCATGGCTAAAAGCAGGACAGAGAATGAATTGAGGAAAGGGAGTAGAATACGGCAGAGAGTAACCAATGCAAGGAGTGAATGCAGACCAATTCCACCGCTGTGTTAGCACTGTTCTAATTACTATGTAAAGTTCAAGTTCCCACGCCATAATTGGCATTAATGCAAGATAACGAGGTAGCTCTATTCCTGGACGGGCTTCTCAACTGTGACATTGTGGAAAGGATCTTGGTTCTGGAGGGCAGACAGGCTCTGTGGCTTTATTAAGGACAATCGATTCAAACATACTATTGCTCATTGCCTTTCACCAAGCCAAAGAAAGAGCCTGAATCGTCCAAGTAGAAGCCATCAAGGAACTGAAAAGATCCTCTCACATTCACAGGGTCTGGAAAACCTGTAGATCTGCCCCACAAGAGGTCCTTTGGAAACAGTATGTAACTGACATAACCAGTCTTTCTCAGGAGCAAAGGATAAATGAAGATGAGCATAAGTTAGCTAGTAAATGTGACAGGTAACAGTAATGACTCTTCCTACCTCGCACAGAGAGTCATAAAATAGAATGGGATATAATGCTATAAGAATGGATTTGAACTTAGATTACATTTGCTCATGAAACCAGGTTTTACGGAGCATTATTTTACATTAGAATCCCCTAATGGTGTGGAATTTATCACGCAGTCTGAAAAATAGTTGATTTGGCTAGGTCAGTGGTTCTCAAACCGGCTGCAGCTCAGAGTTACCCCAGGAGCTTTAAAAAAGTACCTGTGTTTGGCCTCTCCTGACTTCTTGAATCAAGGCCCCCACCAGTGAAATTCAGGCATCTCTATTTTTAAGGTTCCCCGGGTGATCCTAAAATTCTCATCCCCTGGTCAGGTAGAAGGTGGGACAGGAAGTAAAGGCTATCAGAGACTGGGGGGAGACTTTTCTCTTAGGGATACCTGTGCCACCTGCCCTAATGCTCCCTAAATGTCCTAATTTTGATGTCCGTATTCATTCTCTGCCTCTACCTGCACATGAAAAGTCCTCCATGAAAACGCTTTTAAGATAGTAAACCCTTGGGGCGCCTGGGTGGCTTAGTCGGTTAAGCGTCCGACTTTCACTTAGGTCATGATCTCGCGGTTCATGGGTTCGAGCCCCGCGTCGGGCTCTGTGCTGACTGCCAGCTCAGAGCCTGGAGCCTGTTTCAGTATGTGACTCCCTCTCTCTCTGACCCTCCCCTGCTCACGCTGTCTCTCTCTCTCTCTCTCTCTCTCCTAGAAATAAATAAAACATTAAAAAAAAGAAAAAAGATAGTAAACCCTGGTGAAGTTGACTCTGCTCCTTTTTTCCTGGTTCCTTTTCCCCACACATTGGCTAAAAATTTTTAAAACAGTTTTTATAATGTTTGTTTATTTTTGAGAGACAGAGCACAGGCAGGGCATGAACAGAGGAAGAAGGAGACAGAATCCAAAGCAGGCTCCAGGCTCTGAGCTGTCAGCACAAAGCCCGATGCGGGGCTCAAACTCACAAACCACGAGATCATGACCTGAACCGAAGTCGGACTCTCAACCGACTGAGCCACCCAGGTGCCCCATCATTGGCTAAAATTTAAATGATGGGGGAAAATGAATTGGAATAAGTTTAAAAGAAATGTAATGAACAGACAAGGGAAAAATCAATGCCTCTTCCTTTTAAGCCAACTGGTGTTTTCTTAGCAGCAAAATTTATAGGACTGTGATCCTCAACTTTGCCTGCCCAGTGGAATCTACTGGGGAGTTTTCAAAAATACCATTGCCTAGACCACACACCCCCAAAATCAGATTTAACTACTGGCAGAATGCCTGGCATCTGGATCGTAGATGCTTCCGGTTGCTATAGAAGAATAACTAAATCCACTGGGTTTCTCTTCAATCAGAAAGCTGTACTTTTTTACCAATTCCTCACTGTCAGTGATCTCAAGGTTAGAAATTTACAGGAACAAAAAAGAAAGTTATCCTGATGCAGTGAGTATTTGTTAGAAAAAGATGGGCCAAAGCCTCATTCGTCCCCATCCAACATCTCTAGAATAAACAGCTCGTTTACAGATGCAGCGTCTGCTCAAGTATTTTTGTGTAAGCAGTGCCATCTAGTGGCTGACAGGCGAGTGACATGCTGGTGACACTCTCGAAGGACTACACTTAACAGATGTGAGAGTGATGAGCAAGAACAAATTTTCAACAATGAATTCACTGAATCGTTCCCACTTTCTCAAGGTTTCATAGCACAAATCAGGAGATGCAGTGGCTAGGGGATACCTTTTTGTAGTTCGTGCTCAGTCTCTGTGTAAGCAGGTGGGCAGCTCTGCTGGCTGGGGACCCTTAAGCGTAAAAAGGTCCCAGTGATCTGATTCACTGGGATTCCGGTTTAGATGTGCCCAAACTTTTTGGCTTTTTTATATCCTCTTTAAAATTTCTGAGAACCCCCGAGAGCTTTCATTTATATGAGTTGTATCTATTGATATTTACTGTATTTAAAAGTAAAACTGAGGAAAATGTGAAATAGTTCTTCTTTTAAACATAACCATAATAAGTTCATTGAGTGTTTACGTAAATGACCTATTTTTGAATGAAAAATAACCCCATTTTCCAAAACAAAACAAACACTAGGAATATTGGCCTTGTTTTACGTTTTTGTAAATCTCTTTAGTGTGTGGTTTAACAGATAACACATGGGTTCTCACATCTACTTTTGTATTCAATCTGTGATGAAATCTTTTGTTTGAAGTGTAGGAAGGAGCTTTGGCCTCCCACAGACCTATGTCATTGAAAAAAAGGAACAGGATTTTTTTTTTTGGTAGCCATTTAAGGTAAATCAGAGTTTAAAAAAAAGACCAGGGGCGCCTGGGTGGCTCGGTTGATTAAGCGTCCAACTGAGGCTCAGGTCATGATCTCATGGCTTGTGGGTTCAAGCCCCATGTTGGGCTCTGTGCTGACAGCTCAGAGCCTGGAGTCTGCTTTGGATTCTGCCTCTGTCTCTCTCTCTCTCAATCTCTCTCTGCCCCTCCCTTGCTTGTGTGTGAACTCTCTCAAATATAAATAAAACATTTTTTTAAAAATAGACCAAAACTTAACAAATGGTAGTTTCTTAAAGACTAGTCACAATGTCAATCAGTGGATAAGACAATTGGTAAAAATAGTTTCGAAAGCATGAGATCTCTGAAAGTATCTTGAGGTCCCTCACACTTTGAGAACTGCTGCTGTAGGCAGATCCTCCGATGGATGAAAAAAACACCTTTTAGAAAAGTTTATATTTGTAAGTCTCCAGGCAGGTGTTCAAGGGGAATCAGTATGCCTTTTGCATCACCTTTGACCGTGGGCGGTAAAAGACGCTGTGACCTAGGGCTGTTCTCCACTGGCAGAGACTGCTGTACTCCCCCTGATCATGACCTCAGAGCTCTTCCCTTTGGCTGTCAGGGCGGGAAGGGGCGCTGGACAGCGCAACTGATCCTGGACCTGTGTCATTTGAAACCGCTTTCCAGGTGATTCTGCTGTATACTCCCAGTAAAGAACCACTGACATGGTCTTGCTCTCTGCCCTGCAGAGATGAGAAATGGGCCCAAAGCTCAAGGTGACATGGTGACATTGAACACCGGTGGGACAAGACACAACTTTAGGGAATCCCAGTATTTTCTTTCTTTGGCCTAGCACAGGGCGCCACCCTCTTTCTTACGCCTCCAGTGTTTCTCCTTCCACCATCCTGTGTCTCGCTAGTCAAAACTCAGCAGTCTCCCCAACGCCACCCCCATGGTGAGTAGCTGTCACCATTGTCACCTAGAACCTAGGCACCCTCTTCGGGAAACTGCACCCACACCCGTCTCCTTTCCCACGTCCAACTTAGGTGCTTCTGGTGGAGTCAGACCCAGCCTCTGAGCCCCGAGGTGGCTTTGTCACTCAAGGCTGATCTAACGGGTCCCATTTCCAGGGCGACTACGGTTGGTTCAAAGGTGGGCATGCAGTCAAGTCAGAGCCACTGAAACCAATAGACTTTTACTGTGAGTTTCAAAAAGAAGGCCTGCTGCCCTTCTTTCTGCTGGGTTGGATTCAGCAGGAAGCAGTCTGGGTGGTCCCTTCTCTGGGAGTGAGAAAGTGGAGCTGGAGGGGAGGGAAACTGAGTCCTCAGAACTTGGTCTGTGCCTCTATCATACCTGCTCCTGGATCCTGCCACCTTCGGTTAGATATTTCAGTCATGTCGGTTACGTTGGTCAGTTAATTCCCGTACAGCTTTTTAGCTGTGGGAACGGGAATGTGTGTTGAGTTTAGATGTCTACTGTCTTTGTGGCCAGAAGAACAGAACGCCCTCTTTTATCCTGCACTCACTGCTCACCTTTCTTGTCACCATCATCGAGAAAGTGAAAGCTCTAGTCTTCAAATTCAGGTTCATTTTAATTTTAATTGCACAGTCCACACTATTCTTCTTTAACATGGTGATGTTCAATCAGAAAAGGGACCATCTACTGTTAACTGAAGTGGGTAGGAATGTCATACCTGGGTTACCAGGTAGACGTGGGAAATAACCCAAAACCTCTTGTGGAGTGTATCTCTCCATCTCTCGCCTTGTGATTCCGCCCTGAGCATATCTCTAGACCTCCTAATAATTATAGGCACTTAATAAGATTAAGGCAGTATGCTAAAGAGTCCTAGTGAGCTCTGATAACCCAGACTTATCTATTTGTGATTTTGCCAGGAATTTTTTTTTTTTTTTTTTAACAAAGCAGAAAGAAACACAGCTCCATCTACAGTGTCGGACTTGGCCAAAGAGAGCCTCTATTGAGCGCAAGACCCTCCAGGTTATTGGTAAAATAGGAGACATAAGCTGAAAACCTATAGCCCCTCCCCATTTTTTGGAAGGAAAAAAAGTCAAATATCTATCTGTAATCTTTATGAATTAAAAGCTTAGTCTATAAGAATTTGTGGGGTTTTTTTTTTTTTTCCCCTCAGGTTTGGGGAAGAGGAAGGATTTTGCTTCCTGCATAGTTTCCATTGACATTAATGGAAATGAAATGGTCAAGACTACATCTTGGGTTATTTGATTTCATTGCCTCTGGAACAGGGTGCAGAACTGGCATTACTCATTTCTCAATAATGAAATGTCTGGCTGGGGTTTTATGATGGTGATTTATAAATATCCCAATTGGTTTTGTCTTTCTTTATACATAAGCACTTTGAAGTTTCCAGAAAGTTAATATTTTACTTTGTACCTAGTCTCTATTTATGAAGCCAATGAAGCCCGACCATCCGAAGAATAAGTTAAAGTTTACAAGTGCAACTTTTACAGTTCTCATGTGACTTGGTGGCTTAAAAAAAACAAAAGCTATTAAGTCAGTTCACTGTCACTTGCACTAGATCCTTCGTTAACACTCAAAGTGAGAGTCAGAAGTAAGACACATAATTAGGAGCTGTGCACGTGCCGACATTCCTTTAACAGAGTGAGGATAGTTGTGTTATATCACGTGGATGTAAATTACATAGAACACAATTCATGATTACAAATGATTTCCATTATTTATAATCCTGAATGCTTTTAGGAAAGTTACAATGACAAAAAAAAAAAAAAAAAACAACCACGCCAAGTTTACACTTATCAAGCATGGCATCGTTTTTAATCCATTGTAAACTGATAATATTTCATTTTGCTTGATAACAACCTTCAAGTCTCGGGTTCCCTACTCTTTATCAGCAAGAAGCAAGAAAACCGAGGTTTGGAGGGAACCAGTGATTTGGCCAGAGTCGGAAAACTAGTAATGTGCAAGTCCCAGAACTAGTTACTAGTAACTAGTAGTGGCTTGTTTGACCTCAAGGCTTCTGTCCTTTCCACTCTCCCACTCTGACAGAGGAAACTAATCTGCTTTGTGTCTAGTTTTAAAGCTTCTGAACAGAGCATTGTATTGGGAATTGTTTCCCTCTTCAAATATCAGTTCTTCGTTCTCTCTGTGGATGATTCTAATCGTCTCCTGCTCTTGATGAACTTGTTCTTATGAAGAAATATGTATGGCTGAGGGAGGTCCTTAAGAAGAAAAGGGCTCATTATAGACAAGCGTGGCTCTCTCTGTGATTTCTGAAACAACACCCTTGTGTGCATCTTTAGCCCCGAGTTATGTGAGTTTAAAAGGATTTGGCAGTATTGAAAAGCTCTAGATACTTTCACTGTATCCCAAAATGACGACTATGATCTGCATGTTTTCGGTGATGAGCATCTCACTTCTCCTCACGTTGGGAGAAACTGGGGTGAGAGGAAATTGAATCCGCAGTTACCCTCATGGATGTTAGGAGGGAATGAGAGACCCAGTTCCCCCTCATGGTAGTTGTGAAACGCCGGCTGAGTTCTGGGGGTGTAGAATGATGACACGAGTTTGTAATGAACTGGATTTTTTTCCTCCTCCCGTGAGTAAAATGTGGAAATCAGTCGGGCTGTAAGGAAAGGAAAGAAACACCAGCATTTGCTGGGCATCTACGAAGCCCAAGGGCTATAGGAGTGCTTTCAGGCTGTCATATTCCATCGTCATCGCAGCTCCGGGAGAGAGGGATGGGGGGGCCATCCTTGGGGTGGCATGCATGACCTTAGATGACCTTGTCCCCTTGCCCCGGCACCCTGCGTGCCGGGGGACACATCTTGCCCTCATCTACTTACTTCTTCCTGTGAGCTGTGTCCCAGAGGCCGGCACGCTGAACCCTTAATGCGTCCTGAGCAAACCAGCTGACTCCATGCCCTTCAGCATTCACCTGGACTCTTCCCCTCTACAGGGCTCCACCCCTGCTCCTACCCAGCCCCCCACCTTGACTTAGGGAATGCTACCTGCCTTTCCAGCGCGAGCTCAAGCATTTCCTTACACGCAATGTCTTCCCCAACCCCACCCAAGCCTTCCGGGCATGCCTTCCTTTGGCCCCCTCACTGTGACTTAGATATAACTCTGATTGCACTATTAGTAATAATGATCAGAGTGTTATGGAGCACCTGATCTGTGCCAAGCACTGTTCTTCACCCAGCTGGCCAATCACACTTACCAGGACCAGCTCGGGATGGGCCAGGGTCGCAGGGACAGTAAGTGAGCCCCCCCCCACACTCCCAGGCCTGTGCTAGAGCAATTAGGGAATAGAGCAATTAGGGAAGAGGCGTGTTCTCTTTCCTAAGAGGGTCAGTTGAGCAGTTCCAGCCTTGGTCTATGAGCCAATACGTTGCCCTTTCTTTTTTGTTCTAGTGCTCGTTTGGGTAGAATTCCTGTTTCCTGCAGCCGTAATAGCTCTAACAGAGTCCCAAAGGAAAGCGGGCCCATGCTGGGGCGGGGGGAGGGGGAGGACCTTTTAGACAAAGGAGGAGTGTGACTTGGCAGACAAGAGGGTAAGGTAGAGCGAGGGAGGCTGATGAGATGGGTGAGCTTGAGAAGGGACGCACAAGCAGGCTGAGGAGCCTGGACTTGGTGCCTGAAAGCCTCAGGAGCTACCAGAGACGTAAGTTGAGGAAAGATGACTTCATGTCAGCAAGGCAGGGAGATGCCAGGGGAGTGAGACCGGGGCAGCAGAGGAGGCAGAGGTGGGAAACTGGCACATCTACAGGTTCAGTCACAAAAGCCAGTAGCTTTTGATAGTAGCTGTTGGCAAGCGTTTACTTGCCAAGTTTTACCATTTTTAAACGGCCGACCTGATTCTCAAAGCTAATGATCATCCTATTCTTCCTGATTTCAGGAAGTCTAAGTGTGGGAAATGGTTTCTCACAAGTTTCCCAAGGCTTGGGGGGGGGGGGGCGGATGGCAAGGGGAGAATGAGAAACCCATTACCACACTTCTGCACATCAGTGGGGCCCCACGGAGCTGCACTGGCCCAAAGGGCTTATCTGTTCAAGATGTGTACATATTTGCTAATTGAATGAGTGTTTGTTTGCCCCTCATTCCATTGTCCATCCACAAAGAGAGAAATAAAATATGTGCCTTTCTTTAAAAGCTGTGGACTTTAGAAATAATCTGTATTGAATTTGGTAATAAATTAAACATATTCATTAACCTGAACTTCACAAACCCTGACCTTTAATACCTACAAAAAATTTTACCAACTAATTAGATAGTTTACAGCATATTAAAATGGAAGTGGCTATTACTTGAGAATAAAGGTTTTCTTCCAATTCAACGAGAGTGTGTATACAGCTAGAAATAGGGTAAAAAGAAGTCAGCAATGTTCAGGCTGCTGATCACATTTTCTCTAATCTAATGGTTCTCAGATTTCAGCGTATGTAAGAAGCCCCTGGAAAGTGTGAAAATACACAGATTTCCAGGCCTCACCTCCATTATTGCAGATACAGGAAATCTGTGCTGGGGCCCAGCTTCCCAGATGAGGTTCCTGATCCAGGGACGACACTTTGAAGCCACTCATCTAATCAGCAGAGTAGGACTGTTACTAACTAGATAAGGTAACTCTGGAAATAAGGCAACATGATAGTTGATTAATAGTGTATATAATTATTAAACACCTAATAATTATCTGTTACATGTATTATTAATCAACTACCATGTTGCCCTAGTTCCAGAGTTGCTTTATATATTATATAATATATTCTTATTCTGTATTAATATATTATATAGAATATATACTTGTTGAATATCATGTGTACAGTAGTGTGTGTGTATATTCCCAGTATTCTTTTTTTTCTAAGTGTATTTGTTTACTTTGAGAAAGCAAGCAGGGGAGGGGCAGAGAGAGAGGAAGAGAGAGAATCCCGAGCAGGCTCTGCACCACCAGCACAGAGCTTGATGAAGGGCTCCAATTCACAACCCGTGAAATCATGACCTGAGCGGAAATGAAGAATCAGATGCTTTGGGCGCCCGGCTGGCTCAGCCGGTTGAGTGTCCGACTTTGGCTCAGGTCCTGATCTGTGGTTCCTGAGTTCAAGCCCCATATCGGGCTCTCTGCTGTCAAGACTGTCAGCACAGAGCCCGCTTTGGATCCTCTGTCCCCCTCTCCTTCCCTCTTCTGCTGGGGCTCTCCCAAAAATGAATAAATATTAAAAAAAAAAAAAGAGTCCGATGCTTCACTGCCTGAGCCACACAGGCGCCCCTCCTAGCATTCTTTTACCCACTCACCTACAATATAAGCAGGTGCTCTCCAGGTAGTCACTGCTTTTGTGTGACACGTTTCCCTCTGTCATGAAACTCTCTTTTTTTTTTTTTTTTTAATTTTTTTTTTTTTTTTTTTTTTTTTTTTTTAAATTTTTTAATGTTTTATTTATTTCTAGGAGAGAGAGAGAGACAGCGTGAGCAGGGGAGGGTCAGAGAGAGAGGGAGTCACAGACTGAAACAGGCTCCAGGCTCTGAGCTGGCAGTCAGCACAGAGCCCGACGCGAGGCTCGAACCCACGAACCGTGAGATCATGACCTAAGCGAAAGTCGGACGCTTAACCGACTAAGCCACCCAGGCGCCCCTGAAACTCTCTTTTTTGGTGGCTTCCAAGGGGCATCTCGCTGCAGCGAGGGTGCGGCACAATGGTTAAGAGCATGGGCTCCAGGCCAGTGGCCCTGCGGCCCCTGACAAGTCCCTTAAACTCCCTGTGTCCTCGTGCCAGAAGAATTACACCCGCAGCCTCACGTTTCTCCCTTCATCGTAACCTCTGAACACCCATGCACATGGCGGCCCCCGTGGCGTGGCTCACCGTGAGCCTTTCAGCCAGAACGTTCTCCACCTTTCTAACCTGCCCACGCTTCTGCCACGTCTGTGGCTTTCATCCCAGCCTGCCTCCCTCCCTGCCTTCCGACTCTGCACCCGCTGGCACAGAGCAAGCCCTTGGCCAAGGGAGGGCCCGTCCAACTGGCCTTGGTGCCGTCCCCAACCGGCGTTTCCTTCCTTGCACCCTGTTCCGGGGGGCCCCAGCTGTCCTCTGCTGGGAGCTGTTACATGCTGGTCTCCCGTGTGCTCCATTATGGGCATCAGAAAGGGCTGCACCTCTTGAGCTCGGCCACCTCGCGGGAGGAGCTGCAGCTAATGGACTTATGGACTTTACTGGGCACTTCATCAGTGTTTGTTGAGGGGAGGGAAGAGAAGGAAGGAGGCAGGAATTTTCCCACACCGTTCACTGCTAGTGTAACATTTTTACCATAACTTTTGAAATTAGAGGAAAATCCATTAGGTAGAATACCTAGGGGTGATTTAGGTCAAACCTTATGAAACTGTTGATATATTTGATCATTTTCTACCACAAATGAGGCAATTTTATGTGGCTCAAACCAATATCTATTTAACATGAGTGCTTTGATCCCAGTAAGTATAAAAAGTTAAACTTGCTCAGCACATACTCAATACACTGAATATTCATTATTAAGTCTACGGCAGGGAGCCTGAGGGACTGAAATCCTGGGGTCTGAAGGGCCAGACAGTATGATTCATCTGAGTAATAGTATCTGGTTGGCACTAGGTGGCAGTTCTTTTTAAATTTTCTAGGAACTGGTGACTCTTACACCATTCCTGTGTGTGTGTGTGTGTGTGTGTGTGTGTGTGTGAGAAACAGTTATAGAAAACCCAGAATCAGCTCTCAGGGTCAGACATCTTGAGGGTTTGTTAATTTGACCTTCTATGAAGGTCAGCTTGAGTTCATGTCTCTCAGACAGTAATTGCCATTCTGCCACAATCACTATAGGCTGATCCACAGCCAGCCTGAGACCCCCCCCCATCCCCCCTACCCCCGACACTCCCCCTCCTTCCCCTGCCACATGGTTGGCGTTGCCAGGCCACTCAGGAGATTTTCAGTATGTTCAAGGGCGGACTCCCCAAGTTATAAATTACCCCCGCCTTCCTGCCTTTGGGCCATTTTACTGCCTCTTAGAAGCGTCACCAGAGGAAAGGCTCCGGAAAGAAGTGAAATTCAAGGCAGAGCTGGTCAAAGGTTTTGTGCAAAGAGGAAGTTGAGGCCGCTGGTTAAAAATCGGTGGGTTTCAAGTCGCGGTGTTCTTGCCATCCTAACCACACGCCAGGCAGGTGAGGATTGGGGACAAACAAAGTTCATTAGTGACCATGCCTTGTCCAGCTTTATTTCCTCTGCTCCAAAGCGCCCTGTTTGACAAGAACATTCTAACACAGAGAAGGTGACCTAAAAATCAAAAATAGTGGTTTGTGGAGAAAGCCAAAGGGAAAAGTGCTCAGAAGCATGTGTGCATAGAGCGGGAGCAAACGTCTCTGAAGACAGGTACACACCTGTACATCACCCCACTTGGGCAGGTGCCGGGAAAGGTCATCCCAGTGGGAACACCCACGGTTTGGACGAGAGCGCCCTGTCCTTGCCACAACCACATTGGAAAGAGGACAGCTATTTGAAACCTGGCCAGTAGTCTGATCTTTTCTTTCGGAAGGGGAGACCCGAAGAACTTTCCGAAAGCAGGCAGACCACTTTCTCAGGGAAAACGCTGTCAGACAAACACAGAGTTTGCAGTCAAATGTTTGGTGACTGCTAACGTGGAGCCTACGCAGTAGGGAAACATTTTTATGCCCCATATGGACATACAGTTCCCTGCTGTTGTAGAAAAATGGAGAGAGTTCTCCTTTGCAATATCTGTCCTCACTTTTGTTTAACCCAACAAGCATTAAATAAAGGTCAGGGTTCGCATCCGTACTCTTTGTATACGTTTCCCAAGTGAGGATTTTTTAAGTGGCTGTTCCTTCAGGGCTATGCTTGCTAACCTTATTTTAATCATGGCTTTAGCCCTTCCTTGTTACAGATCATTTTTTTTTTTAATGTTTTATTTTTATTTCTAGGAGAGAGAGAGAGAGAGAGAGAGAGACAGCGTGAGCAGGGGAGGGTCAGAGAGAGAGGGAGTCGCAGACTGAAACAGGCTCCAGGCTCTGAGCTGGCAGCCAGCCCAGAGCCCGACGCGGGGCTCGAACCCACGAACCGCGAGATCATGACCCAAGCGAAAGTCGGACGCTTAACCGACTAAGCCACCCAGGCACCCCGTTACAGATCAATTTTTAAAAGAATGGTGTAGCGTGAAGCTGGGAGACGGAGCTGTGCCATCAAGAGCATGGGTGGAGGAACCACACTGCCCAGGTCAGATCTTTTCCTTCTGTCTGTGTGGCTCAGGGTGTCATTGAACCTCTCTCAGCCTGAGCGTCCCCTTAGTGACGTCATGTATGTGAAACACATTCAGGGACAGCAGATGCCCCCTGCCACATGTGCTATAAATTCCAGCCACTGGTATCCTGCTGGTGTAGAAGGCAGTTCCAGAATCTTCATTCAAAACTGAAGACTTTGAGTGATATTTCCTACATGGTTAAGATCAAATTTAAAAAATATAATGTTTATTTATTTTTAGAGAGAGAGAGGGAGGGAGGGAGGGCGAGCCAGAGGCAGAAAGAGACACAGAATCTGAAGCAGGCTCCAGGCTCTGAGATGTCAGCACAGAGCTGGATGTGGGGCTTGAACTCACAAACCTCAAGATCATGACCTGAGCCAAAGTCAGATGTTTAACTGAATGAGCCACCCAAGAGCCCCTAAGCTCAAATTTTAAAGTCATTTCCATGTTTGCTAGATGGCTTTTCTCTGGCTGTCGCTAAATGTAACTGACTCTTCAAAGCTAGAGAAATAGCGTCAGCCAAAACTATCCTCCACAAATAATAAAAAGAAGAAGAAAGAGAGGAGGAGGAGAAGAAACATTAAGGGAGGCAGGCTACTTCACCTAGTTACTGATGTTTTCAAAAAGAAATATCAGTTTAGTAAACTGCTTATTTTACACATATAAATGCTATGGAGTCATGTAGTGTTTCCATGAGATGTTAAAGTGATTAGCTGTGGTCACATATTTCCATTTTACAAAGATGAATAGGTTTCTTTTGTGCAAGACTTCTCAGTAGGATTGTATAGGAAAAGAATCTCCGAGAAGGATCAGAGGGCGAGTTGTCCTCATCCTTATTTCCCCATAGGCCCCTTTCAATGCCAGGTGTCTTTCAAGACCGATGCTCTGAGAACAGGCTTTGGGAAAAGTGGGACCAAAAGGAAATAAAAACTAGAGGCAGCATTCCCACATACAAGGGTCTGCTTGGTCACTCACAGTTATGGTTCCTTCTTACACATTTCCTTTGTGAGTGTCACCTCCTTCTTTGATCTGCTGTAGGTGATGTTTCTGACATTGGGCTGTCCATACAAGGCTCCAGCTATCAAAGTATCAAACAAAATGTTATGGACAAGATCTTACTATTGAAATGGGAGCACCAACCGAATGCCTTAGTTCCCAGGATCATGGAACTTTGGCATGCAGAGGGGAGAGAAGAAAGCAATGATTCTCACATTTAGTTTATGCTGATCACATACCAGCCCAGGGATGGGCGCACTGTACAAAGTTATCTCACTGGTAGTTGCTGTCATGCACGATGCATGTTTCCCATCAAGATCAAGGGGCCAATCTTTCAGTTGTGAGTGTGTTCCTGACGGAAGTCCTCTGCTGAAAGAAGGGGCTTTACCCGATGCCCTTCGGGGACAGCCTGCCACCAATGACATGGCAACATGGAGGGATAGACCTCAGTTTCCTTGCTCCAATTCAGGACAACCCTGGAGGACCAGAACTCCCTGGGTCAGGGATTGAGTCATAGCGGCCAGTGTCTCCCCTGCCCAGTCCTGCTTCCTTCCCCTGTCCCCTTCCCGTATCGATCCCAAGTGTGCTCCCCCATAAACATTCTGTGTCTTACGTCCACCCCGGAGTCTGCCTCCTGGGGGAACCTGGCCCACAACAATCTTACAGCCTCAAATCTCAGGTTACCTGCTGTAGGTAGAAAGTAATCATGCCGTCTTCTTTTTATTGAATTTAATGTCCATCTCAAGCTTCCATTCTTCCCAATAGTGATTCCTTGTAGACTTTGTCAATTCAGGGATTCCCTGTCTCCTCTTCACCACAGAGTTACATCTTCTTTCCATGGACCCTGAGAGCTGTCATTTCTCTGTGCCAGCATCCACCAAGACCTGTCCACAGGTTTGTGGTCCACACCCCATTCACAGCTACCTGCTTTCTGGCTAAGCTGCCAGTGCCCTCCCAGCTGACACCCCTCCCCCCTGCCATCACTCAGTGCCACATCCTTGCCGCTTGCAGGGCAAGTGAGAGGGGGCATCCTGTTGCCTCCCACCCCTGCTGGGCTACCTGGGGACAATGTGATGTGGCTGAATCTGCTGCTATAGAAATTGTTCTCATGGGGGGGCAATGTGCCGCGTGTTTATAGTTCCACTGTTTAGCCTGGAAGGTTCCATCCAAAGTAAGCAATTTAGATTTGTACGGAACATCCTGGGGAAAAAAAAAAAAACCCACACAATTATTTTTTGTTGTCCCTGGGTGAAAAAGGCCGTCACATGTGTTCTCCTTGTGCAAAAATAGATTTTAAATTAGTTCCATACAACCTTCTACCTTCCTTTAACGTAATTTATTGAGCACCTTCCGTTGGCTGGACCTCCTTTAAGATGCTGGAGACACTGTGGTAAACAATACAGGCACGTCCCCTGGTGGAGTTTAGAATCCCTTCCCCCTAGAAAACTTTTGGAAGGCATTTGGTTCCTGTAGAACCCAAACTTCCTCAGCATGGAGGCTACCAATGAGGTGGCCCTTGCCCTTCATTTCCCCTGTTGTGATTATGTGAGATCTCACTTGCAGTGACGCTTTCCCCGGGGGCATCAACACTCCCTCCTGCTCAGCTGACTGTCACAACCAATGACTCTCTGAGTAGTCAGCAACCTTGAATTTCTCCCTGAATTGGCACTCCACAGGCCACATCTGGCTGACAGACGTGTTTTGACTGGTTTGCACATTGTGTTTAAAAATATCTTAATTGGGGAGATTTTACAAACTAACCTGGATTTCTAGTTTCTCTGTTTGAAAAAGAAAAGAGGAACCCAAATACCTAGTAGTCCAAGGTTAACAGCCTCATATGGCAGTACAATCACTGCAGGTTAGAAGCCCCACGCCCGCCCCCCCCCCTTCAGGGGGAGCAGTTTTGTACAGTTTGGTCAATGAGCCACCTTCCCTCCTCTACTGGAAACAGGCCACTGGGGGCCTTTCCTAGAAGATTTCACCTTTACATTAACAAAGACTGACAAAGCCACATCCTGAGCCTTTGATATTGGCCCCACTTAGTATGGTATTTACCTGACTATCCTTTGCACGATGCTTTCCACCTTTATTCAAAGATTTTATGAGAAATGGTCATAGGATACTCACTCGTTATTATCTGTGATATGGTACACTGTGTCACACACGTTATAATGACCTTTCTGATAGTCATTAGCACCCATATGAGATATATCTTGTTCATGCCCCTTTTAGGCAATAAGAGGAGATGCACCTTGGCCCCCTCTTGGAGCCTTATGGCTCTTCTGGCCAATGACGTAAAACAGGAAATGATGGGTATCGTTTCCAGATCATGATATTGTCTGCTGGTTTGAGAGCCTCCCAGAGCAGTCTTTCCTCCTGATACAGTAACTGGCAACATCTGAGTTGCTGCTGCTGCCAACCCCATTCCCCCCGAAAATGAGACATGGAGCAGAGTCCCCAGCTTAACTAAACAGTAGAAGATGTGCAGCATGAATGCGAAATCGATCTTTGTTGATACAAGTAACTGAAGCTTGGAGATTCTTTTATTGCTGTAGCAGACCCTAATCTATGTTGAATGATACAGCCCACAGATGAGATTTCTGTTGGAGAACTCGGAAAATTCTTCATTTTCTTGGAAACTGGTTTTCTTTCACCTTATGGACCCTAGAATCTTCTCTAGCTTCTCAGTCTCAGAGCCATCTCCTATGGGGGTGTAGGACCTTGTGACTGTGGTGGGTACTCTAACTTTTTCCCCTAAGTTTAATCTTATTTTTTCTACTTCTTATCTTATAGTAAGGAAGCTATTTTTTTTTTTTTAAGGAAAGAGTAAGGCATAAAAATAAATAATGGTTTCCAAATAGTTTATTTTCAAATAGATCTATAGGTCTCCCTTAAAAAAATTTAGTTTGTGCTAAACTTAAAAATAAAGGCCCTGAGAATGTGCTGCACACATTTCCCAGGGTCTGTCCATGAGAATGGTGTTGAATTCTGGGATTTTTGAAGACTTCTTTGTAAGAGTGGACCATGAGAGAGGTTAATGGATTATAGGACTTTGACATTTTTTACATCAGAAATGGCGCCTTAAAATATGTCTTCGCTTTTCTGTGGCTTATAATAATAAACTATTATGGATTACTAGTTCTAAAGTTGCCCGTGGTAGATTGAAAATATTTATAAGGAAATATGTGGTTTGGGTTTTTTTCTAATTCACTTTTATTTTTGTAGGAAAACTTGCTCGTACTTAGGACTATCTGTCACTAGTTCCTAGGAATAGAGACAAAAGAACAAGGTCATAGTACTCTGCGACGGATACAGTCTCTTGAGTTGCTCTATTAGCTTTCTATTGCCTTTCACAAATTACCATAAAATTAGCAGCTTAAAACACTCCTCTATTAACTCGCAATGCTATAGATCAGAATACAAGCAGACATAACCAGGTTCCCTACTTGGAGAATTGGAGGGCCCACAGGTGATGTGGACAACTGGGTTCTTACCTGAAAGCCCTGGGGGAGAATTTTCTTCTAGTCTCACTCAAGTTCTTGGCTGAATTCAGTTCCCTGCAGTTGTGGGTCTGAGGTTCTTACTTCCTTTGCTTGCTGTTGGGTGGGTGTGGTCTGTGCCCCTAGAAACCATCTTTATTCCTTCTCAGACGGCTACTCCATTCTCCAAATCCATGGTCTTTGTCGCACTTCACACCAGAAAGAGAAGGTGTTCTGCTTTTAAAGGAACATGATTATCCACCCAGATAAGTTCTCTATCTTAAGGTTAATTAATTAGTACCCTTAATTACATCTGCAAAATCCCTTTTACCATATAACATAATCATGCAACTCAACGCCATGTAATATAATCCAGGAAATGACATCGGGTGGAAAGGTCACGAGGCCATCTGGAATTCTGCCCACCACACCCCCTGACTATTGTATCACCTCTCTTCTATAGCATTCAGGGACTCCTTTGCACCTATTAATTTCCTACCATCTCTCATATTTTCTGAGCAACCCCAAACGAGCTGCTACCCATATTCGGTTTCAAGGAAGCAAGTCATTAATACAAGTCTGTATTCATTACCCATGGCTCTGTTGCTTGTCTGGAGTGTAAGTGGGAAGCTAGTGCTGGGAAATACTTAGGTAAGGGTAGTAGGTAGAATGGTGAGTTCTGGGGCCAGACTGACTTCCTGGCTATATGACTTTGAATAACCCACTTTACCTCTTGGTGCCTCAGTTTCCTCACCTCCAAAATGTAGACTAGAAAAGCAACTGCTTCATAGGACTGTTATGAGGATTGAATAAGTTAAACAGAACCTGGCTGAGGGTTTCCATGACAGGAGTTCATGTTTCCATTGGAATAATTGCGAACTGTGGTAACGCATTAATCCCCAAATCTTAGAGGCTTAATGCAATCAAAGCTAATTTCTCACTTGCATTATGGTTCAGGGGGGCAGTTTCTGATTGGGCAGCCTATCGTGTAGTCAGGCAGGAACTGAGACTCATTATATCCTGGGTCTCTGTCTTCCTCTAAATCACTGGGTCTCAAAGTTATCATCCAAGGACCCTGTAGTCCCTGAGATCATTTCAGACTATTTCCACAGGGTCTCCCCTTTTCTAGCTGTTTCTCTGTGAAAGTCTGGATTTTTTTTGTGTGTTCTCCAACCCAAACAACACAACAGATGGACTATAGAAGCACATGTGAGAATCCAGCTGTCTTCTATTAAGTTAGACATTAAAGAGAGTTGCAAAAATGCCACTTTGATCCCTAGATTTTGGGGGGAAGGGGCCAATATGGTTAATTTTCATAAAACCGTACTATTCATATCAACATTTGAGGTTTATAGTCTTTATATGATTTATTTTTGTATTTTTTACATTTTTATTTGTCTATTTATGTTGTTGCTTATTTTTTCATGAACTAAGTTCCTTGGTAAGTCTTAAAAGATGTGACCCACAGAGGCAAAAGCATTCTGGGTCCTACATAAAAGGTTAAGAGTGTAAAGGGTTCTGAGACCAAAAATTGGGATCCAGTGATGTAGATCATAGGAGAATCTTCCATTCTGTTGGTGAAACGAGCTCAGAGGATCACGCTGGGAGGTGTCTACTGGCCGATCTTGGAAGTAGCACATTATCTCCGCTCATATTTCATTTGCTGGAACTCAGGAACATGGCCACACCAAACTAACGAGAGGCCGGGGAATGTAGCTGGCTCTTGCTCAAGAGAAAGCTGAAATGGGTTTGGTCACCACCTCAACAGTCTTTACCATGTTGGATTATTCATCAAGGGTTTATGTATCATAAGCATCTTGCTTAGTGTTTTCCAAGAGCAATAATCTCTGTCTAAACATACTCCGCCAGCTTCAGAAAAATTCAGAATTGTAACAGGAGCTGATTTTGTGCCTTAGCAGTGTAGAAGTTGGCAGAGACTTATCTGAAACTGCAATGCATACACTTGGCCAAAGAAGCAAAAAGAAGAGATATCAGTCTTTTTAGAACCAAACCCAATCAGGTGATTAAACAATAACAGTGAAATGTTCTGTAAACACTTGTGATCCCTTTGGAAACTAACAGCGAGGGAGAGCTGGAGCTAGATTGAGAGGTTCCTTTTGTTTTGTTTGTTTTTGGCTCGGTTTTTGCTTTGATATGTATTACCCCTCACACAAAATCTACTTTATAAGTTGGGAAGTTGATGACCTTCAACTACCTATGTCTTGGATCAGCTGTCTCAAGCTTTTTGGAGCAAAGCATGAGTTGTGTACACACACACACACACACACACACACACACACACACACCTTGTCTCAGGGTTTGGTTGCCTGGAGTGTGTGATTGGTCTAAAACTTTAAAAGCAAGACTTGGGTGGGTACTAGTAAAGCCTTCGACAAAATAGTAAGGTGGAAATTGGATTTTTAAATTTGTTATGACTAGATTACAGTTAGAAGTTTAGATTTCATGTACATTTAGAAATTCACATCTAACATTATAGCATGTTTTTGTGATGTCTGTGAATTTTGTCATATATGAGAGGCCCTGATATAATTGGCATGTTGTATAACGATTTGTATAGCCGCTTCTTTGCTTTCTTATATCGTTTGTGCTATAATTTTTGGAGGTAGAAGACCTTAGGAAGGAAAGTGAGCATGCTATTCCTAGGAAAGAGGAAATCTACCTGAAGCTTCTCCCCTTTGTGAAATCACTTCCGTTGGCTTTAGAAAGAAGCAAGCATTGCTTAAGATAGGAATTTTAATATTTTCTTAGTGTTCGAAGATAGCACTTCTTTGTAAGTAACAGAGTCCAGCTAACAGATTTACACCAGACAGTTACTGTTTCTATAACAGAAAGGCCAGCATATGTGGTCTTAGGATGGATTGGGCCAATGGTTTCATCTTGGACCCAGGATCTTTTTATTCCCTGTCTGCACACCTCAGCACATGGACTTTCTTCTCAATTTGGCCAACAAGTGCATAACAAGGTCACTGTTCTGTAGCAGGTATCACGTGACAGTGGCCAAAGCAGAAGGCAAGGGAGATGATAGCCAACAGGGCTTCTTCTCCTTTCTTATTTCACAGGAGAAAACCTCTCCCCAGCACTTCTGCTTTCTATCTCACTGACCAGCTCATGCCCCAGGCCCCCCTGTAGACCAGTCATTAAGAAAAGGAAGCAAGATGCCAAAAATGGCTTGGACCAGTCTTGGTCAGTTCTCTGGATCCGGAGAACATTGCTGCCCAAAACAAATCAGGGTCTTGTTGGCAAGGAAGAAGAGGGGAAAGCCGCTCTCGGGCAGAGGATCAAGGGGGTCTACCCCAGAAGGGAGGCAGCATAAGAGCGCCTGCGTGCGAAATGAGCACAGCTCACAGAAGATGATCAAAGTGCAGCTTCTCAGTTAACATCTTTACAGTTGGGGACATTTTTCTGCTGCTCCTGGATTACAGCCGCCAAGCACCCTAATGCTTCTGGCCACTTGCAGCTGATAGAAAGCCCTACCATCACATTCAGTCTCAAAACACAGTCTTGTTTTCATAACTAGAATTCCGGATGTTGAATAATTACAGAAAATCCAGATTTGACATAGAGGTAAGCCTCTCTCCCCCTGAGTTGTGGTTGACAGAGAGGATGCCGGCTGCCAGGTAAAGGGTCATGATGAGCTTTTCTCCTTCTGTGTTCCTCTTGCCAGATCACTGCCCCGAGGGTAGGGATGTGGAGAAGTGGGAGAGCTCTTACTTGACTGGTACTATCATAAGAACGCTTCACACCCATGGAACCTGGTGGGCACATTTATGGGTTCTTAGGAAGTTGCCCCCCTCGACACCACCCCCCCAACCCCCGACTGCAGCTGTTGCAACATGGGTGATGCATAAGTGACCATATAACTCCTCTTCCAAACCAGACAGTGAAAGTAAGTGGGAACAGGGTGGGGACAGAGGACCATTCATAGTTTTCTGAGGCCAATAGTTAAGAACTGGGACCATCAACTCTCTGGGGCAATGAAGAGAAACGGTCAAAGGGCCATCTTAGCAAGGCACAGGTGTCTCCAGGGGCCATCCTCATCAGCCCCTGCTTTGCCAGCTGTCTCCTTCACCAAGAACTCTCTCTTTAAGTTCACTTCACCTTTTAGATGATCCCAATGGCCTGAATTTGAAAAACTCCTAGATAACCCTCTGCTGTGTGACCCAACTCTGGTCCACAGGTAACATCTACCACTAGCTGCCCTGAGTTAGATGGAAATGCTGTTTCTTCCCAGATAGCTCCCTCTGATGTCACCCTGTGGGCCCATAGCCACAGATCTCACCTTCAGATGGCCCAGGTAGCATCAACATCTGTTAAATACCCCCTCTGTCACTGCAGGATTCAGGGGGTGTGGGACTCACAGCTGAGTTAGCCCAAAGCATCTCTTCATGAGTCCCTTCCCGCTATTTAATAATCTTCCATTTTCGTATTCTACTGGTGTGCATGGGGAGGGGAGGGGTAGTCTAAGAGTTATGAGCTGGTTTTTACCATTTCCTTTGACTCTCAGCCTTCAGGCAGTGTGCCCTACTTGGAAATTCCCCATCTATTCCTAAGGAGAAATACATAACATCACCACCCAGAAGCGTGAATTGTATGTTTTGCTATAATACTCTGATATCCCCAAGGCTGTTGGAGTTTTATAGGGCTGCAAGTTCCCTCAACAAATGGCCCCAGGCTAACCAGTTTCCTAGTCTGATGTTTGCTGGTCACCTCCTGTGGTCAGCTACCGGCTGACCGCCACTGCCCTTGCCTCATAAATTCATTGTCTAGTCCACTGGCCAGGGCGACCCAGAAAAAAGTGAAGCTTTTCAGGTCAGCCAACTAAAAGACTGTAACTCAGAAATCTACGTTTTACTCACCCTCTAAATCAGAAGTACAGTGTATCTCCTTTCTCAGAGCTGCTATCGCCTGTTTTTCTTTTGTGCTCTGGGTACATGAAATTGTTTGGGTACATGAAATTGTTCGAACTCGAAGCACCTCAGAACTGAGGCATAATCACAACATGATACTTTACCCGAATTTTGCTAAGGCTTTTGTGTATGCAAATGGGCATTGATGCATTCATTCTGCTCTTTAACTGGGAAGCCTGTCGGAAGAAATGGAAGGGCCATTTGTGTGAAGGTGGGTGTGAGAGTGTGAGTATGTGTGTGTACTGGAAAGAACCAACCATATTAGTAAATACATATGGAAATATGATAGATTTATCTGTACCTGTCAATCAGCTGGACCAATATTTAACTAATCTTTTTAAATTGGAGAACCAAAGACAAAAAATGTAAACTGATTTTATAACAGTCCCGGATAGTTTGGATTCGCTTTGCATCATGGGTAATCCTCATTTATCTCTTCTTGTTGTTGTTTTGTTCACGGGTAGGGTATTTTCAGCTGCTATCCCTGGCCTTTTAGAATATAATTATGTTTTTCTCGTGAGCTATAATTTGGCTGCTGCAACCAGAAGAAAAAGGCTTGTGTGGAATCAGAGCTAACAAGTGGGAGGCTGTAGCTCTGACATTCCTCTGTTGGCTGACAGCTCTGTAACTCCCGAGTATATAAAAAGACATTCCAGAAAATGGTTACCGAAAAGAATTGCAGCTCTTGCACAGATATAGTTTTTCCATCAGAGAAACAGCTCTTACTGGCAGACGTGTTTTATTTAGTGCCACTTCTTGTATTTAGTGTTTAAGTCAGCAAATATTTATTATGCGCCTCTGGTGCCGAATGCATGGGGCCGCGTGCTGCAGAGGTGGAATTTTTTAAGTATACTTTGACTGGCACAAAGTGATGTGTACGCAAAGTGAAACTCAAGCTATAGTTGACTTTTGTTCGGTGGTTTGTAATAGAGTCTGGAAACCCAAGAAGGACCTCTCCAGGATCAGGGAAATTCTTGGAGATGAAATGAGATTAGGAAGATGGGTAGAAATGGGGAAGATGGGGTCGAGGGAATTTGCAAGAACCAAAGTCATCGATGGGGGAAGCACCAGGTTATTTTCTTTGTGTTGACCATAAATGATCATTTATACTAGGGTGACTATTTAACGCCTATCCAGATTTTTAGAGTGAAATGAGACATAATTAGCAGGAGTAAACCAGAAAGAAGTATCCTAGACAAATCTAGATGTAGGATCTCTTGATTTAGAAGAAACCTTACAGTTCTCTGTTAACCCCAGCAACCAAAAGAGATAAACTTGGGTAGCTTCGCCTATGTGTGCAGCAAGCATTAATTCAACCCTGGGGATATTTCTTCTTTTGAAGACTATCAAATCTGGCACTCTTTTTCTCTGGTAACAGGAGAAGCATACTAAGGTAGATTAAGTGGTTGGAGTCTTGCGCCATACCGGAAAAGTCCCTGTGGCTTAAACTCTCCTTGGTAAACGTCTGCATCCTTTGCCCTCCCTCACCACACCAGTCAGCTATGCGCTTCCATTTATTTTGGGGGCCTGTCTCCATCCCTGAGAGTTACTGATCATCTGGAACCCATATTCTTTTCCCTAAAATACAAATCCCTGTATCAGTTCCTTAGGGATGTGTAACATAGTTTCAGGAACTGAGTGCTTAGAACAACAGAAATTTATTTTCTTAATTCTGGAGGCTAGATGTCTATGGCAGGGTGCTTGCAGGGTTATTCTCTCTCTGAAAGACCTAGGGGAGGATCTTTCCTTGCTTCATACAAGCTTCTGGTGGTTTCTAGCAGTCCTTAACCTTCCTTGACTTGGGAACACATCACTCCAATCTCTGCCTCCATTCACATGCCTTCCTCCTGGTGTGTTGCTCTGTTCCAATTTCCATCTTCTTGCAAGGACACCACCAGTCATTGCATTAGGACCCACCCTAATCTGTCATGCCCTCATCTTAATTTGATGACATCTGGAAAGGTCCTATTTTCAAATAAGGTCACAGTCACAAATACAGGGGTAAATATATATTTTAGGGGGGCCACAGTTCAACCACAACAGACTTAAAGGCATCATCCTTGTCCTCAGGAAACTTGCCATGTACAGTACTTGGAAAAGAGGTAAGCAGACTAGAATGAATGAATGAATGAATGAATGAATGAATGATAGAAACCAGGAAGTATATCCATCTGTCCAATTTTTTAAGGGCCGCATGAGAGAAACCAAAAGCGAGTGGTCTAGGAGAAGAGAGTGACTCCCAGTCTGTGATCCAGGGACTGACAACAGCAGCTTTGCCTGTGAACCTGCTAGAAATGCAGATACTCTGCCCCAGCCCCCAACCAGACCTACTAAATCACTACTCGGAGGGTAGGTCCCAGCAATCAGTATCTTCACTCCTCCACATGACTCTACTGCAGGCAAAGGTTAGGAACCACTGGTCTAGAACTTCAGAGAATTGACGTTCCTCAACGCTGGATAGATAAGACTTCAGGCAACACCCAAGGAAGTCATTAAGCTGAGAGAATTCATGCACACTTCTCTAAATCCTACCAGAAGAGCCTGCCACATATTTTCAGGTTTCAGATCATGGTGAGGGCTAAACATTGGGTTGTTTCATTCTAGGATAGAGTGAATCGGTCCAGCAGAGTAACTAAGTTGTGCAATGAAGAGGTCCTCTCTTGCTAGGTTCTGCTTGCCCTAAAAATATAGCATCTATATTGCGAGAGCAGGTCGTAGGCCAAGCTACGGAGAGAGGCTCAAGTTGGAAACCACTCGGTGATGTACCTCAAGACTTCATATTCCTACCAGATCCTGGGGATCTCCTGAAAGGACAGATTCCAACTTGGTGGGTCTGCTCTGAGTCCATGATTCTGAATCTCTAACCAGCTGCCATTGCTGGTTAGCTAGCAGGTCCAGGGATGGCCCTGACCTTACTATGTCTTTGAACAGTAAGGCCAAGCAGCATGTGAAGGACCCGACTATTTATTCACACTTCTTTTTTTTTTTTTTTTTTTAAATATTTTTATTTATTTCTAGGAGAGAGAGAGAGACAGCGTGAACAGCAGAGGGTCAGAGAGAGAGGGAGACACAGACTGTGAAACAGGCTCCAGGCTCTGAGCTGGCAGCCAGCACAGAGCCCGACGTGGGGCTCGAACCCACAAACCGCGAGATCATGACCTAAGCGAAAGTCGGACGCTTAACCGACTAAGCCACCCAGGCGCCCCTTATTCACACTTCTTAAAGTGGGTAAATTAGCTTTGAGATGCCTGGACTTGTATTTGAATATTATGTTTAAATATTGAATTTTGTGTATTATATTTGAACACTGATGAAAAAAGCTATCAATTTTTAAATGCTCAGTAGGCGTTTGTAAGGTAGAGTTTGACCTCAGAGTTTCATTGCAAC
The DNA here is from genome assembly GCF_003009895.1 of Hyaena hyaena. Lineage (NCBI taxonomy): Eukaryota > Metazoa > Chordata > Mammalia > Carnivora > Hyaenidae > Hyaena > Hyaena hyaena. The sequence goes on from NW_024080672.1 coordinate 3,978,539, forward strand.
CAGTGCCAAGTGAGCACGTCCCCAATGTCCCCCACTTGGCTCTGTGAAGGGCAGCCTAGCCCTAGAATAAATAGAGTAAATAGAGGTACACTGGATGGTATTTGGTCTCATGTGCTCAGAAGGGTTGTGTGTGGTACATACCATGTAAGATACAACCAGAGGATGTCTTCAAGTCCCCCAGAGAGACACTACGAAGAATAGCATTTGTCCCCAAAGTTGTTAACCAGCTTTATCTACACCACCCGACAAGCTTCTAAGACGTATGATCCTCTCTTCAGTGAGCAGAGGGAGGAGACTTGAATAAACTACTTTATTTCAAGTGGATGTGCAAAGCAGTAGGTTTCTATGTACTGGGCTCTCAGTACACAGAGTAAATTGCCAGGATTTCAAACATTTACGGCCCAATCCCAACTTTCATTTTACTGAAAAGCACTTCTAATCTGAACTTTGATTTCTGATAGTTGCTTTTTGTAAAAATTAATAATAATAAGGTTTACTCTTTTTCCTCCTGTTAACAGGGTAATATCTACTCACTCGGTAATAAGTAGAAAGTACAGATAAATAGAAAAGACCGTAGTAAACGTTTTTCTATCCCACCACATGGAGATGCTATTTCTTTCCAATGCTTACATAAATAGGAATAATGTGTTTGCTCTATCCTTTAAAATGGAATTTAAATTTAAAAAGAAATTTTATTTTTTCTTGCAAACTAATTTAAATATTATGTTTTCACCAAATACAAACCGTAGAATACACAATTTAAAAACATTTGCTGAGCATCTGTAACCTGACCTTGCACTATTTTCATCCACCCAGCACTTAAACCATTTAAAAACCATAATAGATCACAGTGGCTTCTTCCCGCTAAGGAGCTTAGCATAAATTCTCTCCTGAGATCAACCTTTGTTTATAAAAAATACCTTGTCAGGTCATTTCTGAAAGGGAAAGCTCTCAGGGAATGGTCAGAAAAGGAAAGAGGCAAAGTAGAAAGCTATCTTTAAGTTTTTAAAAAATATATATATATACATATATATATATAATATATACATATGAAAAATATATAATGGTTTTGGATCATTATACATAGAGAAGGAGAGCTTGGGTGCCTGGATTGCTGGGGGCTGGGGGGTAGAACAAGAAGTAGAGCCTCAAGGGGGTGTCAAGGCCAATAAGAATGGCTCAAGACCTTCAGAGAACACAGATGTCTAATAGTTCTGAGTGCATTCCTAGGAGGTGCTTTAAAAATGCTGCCTCCGTCCATCTCTTATCCCCACTAAACTTCAGTAAAATCTGCCAAGCATAGTTTTTAGACTAGAACATATAGAGAATAAAGGAATTGTAGAAGTACTCTAGCATCACCAGGGCACTTCTAAAAATCCTGATACCATGTCATACCCCCGACCTATTACATCTGAATCTTTGGGTAAGGAATAGAAACAATGGTAGTTTTTTAAGCTGACAGGGTGATTTCAGTGTATACCCAAGGGTTAAGACTCACTATTCCAGGTGAACTCTTCAGGCCAAGATAAGAGTAATAAGGATTAGATTTGCCTGCACACCTAAAACAGCCATAGATAGGTGGATGGATGGATGGATGGATGGATGGATGGATGGATGGATGGTCGGTCGATTGAATGGGTTGGTAGATAGATAGATAGATAGATAGATAGATAATTAATGGTTTTTAAGACACTAGACATCAGACAACAAAGGACAGTGTCTGAAAACAAGCAAGGTGAACCCTATAACTGCCCCAGCTTACTGTCTTGAGAGAGTTTCCAGGCAATGGTAAAAGGAGGAGAGGCTCAGGTGGAACCCAGAGGACTTTCTGAGACTAAGAGATGGAACTGAGAGTCCAGGAGGAGCAAAGAGCTAAGTTCACAGGACAGAGTAAGGGAGATGAGAGAACTGCACAGTGAGAAAGCCGGATTTCTGGCCTAGGTCCCACAGAACATTCAGCAGGTATCAGTACAGCAGATTCAACAGCATCAGGACATGCATGTGAGGAAACTAGCCGAGGCTAAGGCGAAAACAAGGCAGAAGGATCAAAGGAAAGAGTGTGGCTGCTCACGCTGGGCCAGGAATAGTGGCTCTTTCCACCGGCCAGAATGGAAAGTCTCACAATCCATGGGCAGTGAGTTGAGTACTCAGGGTATTCCTGCCTCAGGAGTGGGGCATAAATAGACCTAGACCTAGACCAAGCCCTGTACCAGATGGACCTAGCAAATCATAAAAGCAAGACACAAAAGGACCAAACTCTTTCCAAGTAACTTCGCTGTGTCTGAGAACAAACCTGAAGACCATTTTTAGGAATACTAAAATATCCAGCACCCAGAAAGTAAAATTCAGGATGAGTGCCATCCAGTAAAGAATGACAGTTCTGGGAAGAGACAAGAAAACATAAATCGTAATGAAGACACTTATCAATCCAGAACTATCAGATATTTTTTTAAGTTTATCTTTTTTTTTTTCTTTTTTTTTTGAGATGCAGGCAAAGTGAGTGAGCAGGAGAGTAGCAGAGAGAGAAGGAGAGAGAATCCCAAGCACACTCCACACTTTCAGCATGGAACTCGATGTGGGGCACGAACTCACGAACTGTGAGATCATGACCTGAGTCTAAACAGAGAGTCAGACATTTAACCAACTGAGCCACTCAGGTGCCCCCAGAACTATCAGAGATATTAACGTGACCAGATAAGGACTTTAAAATGGGCATTACAACTACATTCAAACTATATTCTATATATTCAAAAAGTTAAGTAGAGAAATGGGACATATGAAAAAAGATCCAAATCAAACTTTTAGAGGTGAACAGTGTAACACTTGAAAGGAAAAATACACTACACAGTATTAACAGCAGAATAGAAATTACAGAAGAAAAAAAATCAGAGAAATTAAAGACAGAAATATAAACTATAAAAAAAACTTTTTTTAGAAGATAATAAAGCTTCATTTGTAGGATGACTTTTAAAAATCTGATATATGTGTTATTGGCATTCCCAAAGAGATAAATGAGAAAGAGAAGACAGGTAAGAATCTTTGAAGAAATAATGACCAGAAATTTTCCAGACTTGATGAAAACTGTAAACGCAGGGATCCAAGAATTTCAACAAACCCCAAGCACCAAAATCTACACCAAGGCACATCATAATCGAATTGCTCGATTATGGTGAGCTCAGTCAGTGGAGTGTGTGACTCCTAATTTCAGGGTTCAGAGTTTGAGCCCCATGTTGGGTATAGAGATTACTTAAAAAAATCTTTAAAGGGCACCCGTGTGGCTCATTCGATTAAGCATCCAACTTCGGCTCAGGTCATAATCTCACAGCTCATGAGTTTGAGCCCCGTTTTGGGCTCTGTGCTGACAGCTCAGAGCCTGGAGCCTATTTCAGATTCTGTGCCTCCCCCACTCACATTCTGTCTCTCTCTGTCTCTCAAAAATTAATAAACATTAGAAAAAAAATTTTAAGTCTTTTTAAAAAATGCTCAAAACCAGTGGAAAGAGGGAGGGATTATCCAGGAACATGTGGAAACTTTTGGGTGATAAGTATCTTCATTTTCTTAAAAGTAATGGTAGTTTCCCAGATGTATGTGTATGTTTGATCGGTGCTACGAGTGGTAAGTAAAATATTTCCAAATTATACACTTTAAATATGTGCACCTTATTGTATGTCACACACACCCAATTAAATCTGATCTATTTTAAAAAGTAAAGAAACAATAACTCAACCCTGGCTACATATTAAAATCAACTGGGGAACGTTTTAAACATGTGAAGCTCTATCCTCAGAGGTTCTGGTTCAGTTAGAATGAGGCCCAAGATCTATATTTCTCAAAGCTTGGCAGACAGTTCTTATTGGCAAGCTCTTTTGAGAAAGACTGCTAACAGGGAATTTCAGAAACTTCCCCATTAACCTGATCCAGGGACTAATGACCTTCGTTCTGAATAAGTCGCTTTAGATTTCAGGGACGTGGCCACCAGATACCCAATGTTAATATCTGAGTTCTGGGTTTCCTGTGTCTAGACTTTACTTACAGGCATCTCATACCTTATTTTATTCAAAGATGGGATTCTGACAACTTTCTCCTTGTTTTCTGAATTCTCTGGGACTTTTTTTCCTTTGCAGAACATAAACTGTATCTGATACTCCCAGAAATGCACAATGTCATGGTCAAATTGGGCCCTTTGGTTTTAGCATTAAGAAGCGATTCCTTAGAAGCATATTGTCGGTATTGTGGGTCAGGAATGGTCTGGAACGAGCCACCTGAGGCCTTTTAAACTCTCTCTTCAAGAAGCACACAACAGCTTTATCTTAACTATTTTATTAACTTTTACTTTGCATTTCTGTACCTACTTTGTCACTTCTCTGCTTCAAGCCATCCCTCACCAGTCATCCCACCCCTAACTTCGAGATGTAATCCAGTCTCCCTCGGGTACCCTGTAAGGGTGTACATGATCTAACATGAGCCTGCCTCCCTCCTTGACCCTCTAACTTTCAGCCACCTTCATGTGATAGGTCACCCTCTAACTCACCTCCATGTCTTCACAAACCCAGTTCCCTTTGCCCGGAACATTGTCCTGGACTCACTCTCACTGCCTGGATGTCTCCTTCGTATCCTTCAGATCTCGGGTGAGACATTGCTTGTTTGGGGAGGTCAGGGAGGTTTCTGGACTCCCAGGGCACACTACATCTCCCCCACCGTAGCTGTCTGTTTGGCTCTGAAAATTATACGTGAGTATATATTTTATACACAACGTATTATGTAATTTATAATTATGTAATTTATGTAATTTATAATTTATATTCCATTTATGTATAATATGTTATATATAAGTATGGATTATTTAAATACAACTATATTATCATTGCCCATTAACTTCTGTTACTCCACCTTGACTGTAAACCCCTTTGAAGCCAGGCACCCATCCTAGCTTCTGGCATATAGCCTAGACTGGTGATCTGTAAATAATGCTAAATTTGATAAAGTGCTGGATTGCACCATATCTTTTATTTTTTAAGTTTTTTAATGTTTCTTTATTTTTGAGAGAGAGAAAGACAAAGTGTGAGCAGTGGAGGGGCAGAGGGAAAGGGAGACACAGAAGTGGCTCCAGGCTCTGAGCGGTCAGCACAGAGCCCGACGTGGGGCTCAAAGTCACGAACCATAAGATCATGACCTGAGCTGAAGTCAGATGCTCAACCAACTGAGCCACCCAGGTGTCCCTGGGTTGTTCTGTATCTTAACTTTCCTGATTTACAAATCAGTCTGGGCCCTGAAGTTCCCAGTGAAAGCCAGGCATGGGAGCTTCATAGGACAAGAGATGCTGGATAACTTTGCAAAGATCTGTTTTTTTGTGGTAACATGCTTAGCAGAATAAACCCAGACGGGAAAAATAAAATTATTCCCCATTATTTCAAACAAGAAGTGACGCAGCCCACTTGAGAGCGCTGGGAAAAAATAGGAGTCTCTAAAAAATTAAGTTTTATTAGAATTAGTTATTAAATCCAGTGAGTGTCTGAAAAATAACCTATGTGCCGAGAAACCTGGTTTGGAAGGGTAATAATGGAAAGCAAATTCGAAGTAGTCTTTAAATCAACAGAAATGGTTAAACATCTTGTGGTGGAGAAGAAGTCAGAATCTGTACTTTGGGCCTAGAACAGGGATAAATAAAACATTGTCTTGTAAATAACATTTACAATGTTGTCTTGTAAATAACATTTTATTGGAACACAGCCACACCCAGCTGTATGGACTACGATTTCAGTATAGATGATGGCCGTTTTCAGCCTTCAGTAACAGAGTTGAATACTCCTGATAGGACAGAGACCATATGGCTTGCAAATCCTAACATGCTTCCCACTCGCCCTTTGCAATGGCTGGCCCTTGGCCTAGGAATGAATGGGACTACTTCCATTCATTTGGAATCCCTTACGGAGCTCAACAATGTGTTGAGCACAGTACCCGGGCCCCAGTTAACCCAGATACACACTAGATGTGATTACGGCGGTTAGGCACTGGTGAACCGATGCTGGGTGCAGCTAAAGCTACAGCTGCCCTACAAAAGCAGGAACACAGAAGTTCCTGGCATGTGCAATGGTTTGGGCAAAGGCCAAGCAACGAGAAAAGGCCTACAGGTGGGTGGCAACCTAGTGCTTATTCTGCTCTAAAGAAAACCACTCTTGGGACATGTTTATATCACTTCCTTTTCTCTACCTCCAGAGAAAATGATCGAGGGCCAAGTTCAACTTGTGGTTAGTCAGTATTCCACTCTGAGTTTCACGAAGTGGCTTCCAGCATCTTCCCCAGAGGATGTGGTAGAAGTTTAAGGAATTGAAGGTGTATATTTTACTTCTGTTGGATGGATATCTTTAAGACAAATAGGAAGGTTCGTTTCGTCTGTTTGCGGTGCACACGTCTATTGTGAGCACGATCATGTCTCCTCACAGTGAATCCCTGCAGGAAGGTGGAGAGTGTGAGTGAGTGGTCAAGGATGTTGTGGTAGCTGGGATAATGGCCCCAAAGATAACAAGTCTTTTTTTTTTTTTAATGTTTAATTTATTTCTGAGAGAGAGACAGCATGAGCAGGGGAGGGTCAGAGAAAGAGGGAGACACAGAATCTGAAACAGGCTCCAGGCTCTGAGCTAGCTGTCAGCACAGAGCCCGACGCGGGGCTCGAACCCATGAACCGCAAGATCATGACCTGAGCCGAAATCGGACGCTTAACTGACTGAGCCACCCAGGTGCCCCAGATAACCAAGTCTTTATCCCTAGAACCTGTCAATTTTATCTTAATTTGGCAAAAGCGTCTTCATAGGTGTGATTAAATTAAGGATTTTGAGATGAGGGGATCATTCTGGATTCTCCAGATGGACCCTAAGAACCACCACAAGTGCCTTCATAAGAGAGAGGCAGAAAGGAATGGCCCAGGCAGACACAGAGGGGGAGTCAGTGTGAAGATGGAGCATGGAGAGATGTGAAGATGCTAGAATGATACAGCCACAGCAGATGTCAGCAGTCCTGAGAAGCTGGAAAAGGCAAAGAAAGGCATATTCTCTCTTAAAGGCTCTGAAGGGAGCACAGCCCCTTCGGAAGCCCAGAAAACTGATCTCAGACTTTGGCCTCCAGAACTGTGAGAGAATACATCAGCATTGCCTTCAGCCACTGAACTTAGAGGCATTTGTGACAGCAGCCGCAGGACATTGGTACAGATGAATTCATCAGATGAACAGTGTGCGTGTCATTATATTACGTTGTGTGCCATGGTAAACTAGCGGGACAGAAGCGGAGCCCCCCGCTTTTCCTTTCTCCATGCAGGTAGGGACAGATGATAGATAGTACAGGTTACTGAGCTGAGGTTGAAGGGGAAAAGCTTGGAGCAGAGAGGATCGGTGAAACGATGGCAGAGGCTGGGAAAGAAAGGAACTCACCGGGGCTTTAGATAACTGGGCAGAGATTCGTGTGGCTCAGCTTTCCCCCTCTCTGCTTGATTTTATGTGTTTATAGGTATTTTACATATTCATAGTTATTTTATATATTTATATAAATCTTAGAGACATATATAAATGTATACATAAAGTAATAGAATATATTCAATATATAACATATAAATATGTATTTATAGTTAATATAAATTTAACTAGTTAAATTTAATTTACATTTAACTAAATTTATTTATAGTTAATATAAATATGTATTTATAATATATAAATGTATATTATATATATTTTTTTATATATACTTATATATATTCACTTGTTTAATATCTGTCTCTTCCTACATGACAAGATAGCTTCCATAAAGGCAGAAACTTTTTTTTCTGTTCTGTTCACTATGTCCCCAGTTCTGAAAACAGTGCCTGGAACCTAATAGGTACTCAGTAAATAGCTCCTCAGCACTTAAATGAAATCAAGGCAGATAAGATTCTGGATTAACTGTTAGCTTGTAATCATGTTGAAACCCCAGAGAAACCCCTGATTAAAGAGTGGTAGGCGGCAGGTGTCTGTCTGAGAACCATTTGTCACCAGTCCTTGGCGACATCGGTACAGGAGAATAGAAGCCTCCAGAATTACATCTAAGTGCTTTTTTAAAAATCCACCGATTGAAAAAATAGCATAGTTGATAAAGAGCTACTATTAATTCAGTGCTTTTAAATGAATTTGCATTGGTATTAACCACAGCATTTTTACCTCATTTTAAAATGGCCACATATGTGAGGTAGAGACAAAGACTTGATGGGAGGGGAGCTGTATTTATTCTAAATATAGATAATTCTCCAACCACAGAGTAATCATGAACCCCTGGGAGTCTGTAGCCCAAAGGTTCAAAGTTATAAGCCAACCTCCAGGAGGAAACCAGGGTGCAAAGACATTCCGTGATTGGCCCAGGGCCTTACGATCTAGTCAGCGTCTGGCACAGGACTACACCTGGGCTTGTATCCCACCCAGGGAACAATTTCAGTAGCCACTGACACCACCATAGATTTCTTGAAGGTCATCTCCTAGGCAACGGGGTGTGTGCTCATAGCTGAATCTGGCTAAAGGAGAATGAGGGCCTCACTTCCTGTGGAGGACAGCTGGGCAGTAAGGACATGGGGACACAGGGTTGGCTTCATGGGCGTGAGGCCTTTGCAGCCTCACAGGGCCCGGTGCTTAGAAGGCCGTCAGTTGGTTTAGGGGTCTGCTGTCACCTTCTTGAAACGCTTAATCTTTTTTGAAAAAGGGGTACACGTTTTCATTTTGCACCGAGCCCCACAAATGACATAGCTGGTCCTGTCTGGGAGAGACGGTTTGGATTTAACTGCGTTTTATTTCTAGTTCGCTTCTGATCTTGTTCTGGGGATACAGGCCCCAGTATTTCCCTTCAGGATCAGGCAGACCGTTGGCTCTGGCACCAGGGGACTCGGTATATACCAAGGCTGAGGCTCGGGTGAGGCAAGGGAGGGGGTAAGGCACCTAGCTGAAGGAGGTCCTCACTCTCGGGGCTGTGCAAATGTGAGGCCAGCACCTGAGAGTGTAGGCCGCTTAAATTTTGCCCCACTTGCCTCACCCTGGTCCTACTCTGCCTGGGCTCCGTCTGCACCGTACCATCCTCGCCTGCTTGCTTTGTCTTCGACAATGAGTGTGTGCCCCTGCGGTCGCTGAATTTTCACCAACTGGATCAGGTGGCCCACAGAAACCTCGCCTATTGACTTCTTGGATTTTTCTGAAAAGTGTTCCTTATTTGTTCAGTCTTCGTTGAGGCAGACGTGGAATTCCTCGTGCTCTGTAAGACTGGCCACGGTTGGCTGGTGCCTGCTCTCCTGCGTAAATGCAACTTGATATAAAGCTGAAGGGTCAATACCATGAAACATTTGACGGGAAGAGCGAAAGAGTAGATGGCACCGGTGGGTCACCAGAGAGCAAGAGCAGTGTGGTGTAAAGTCAGAAAACCGTGGTTCTCATCCCGAGAACCTCCCAATTTGCTGTGTGACCTGGGGCAAACCTTCGTGCCCTCTCGGCCTCAGACCCTCCCCTGTGAAATAGAGTAAAGCTATCTCCAGCTCCCGTGATAGGGATGATAACTGACACATCCAAACATGTTTTGCAAATTATAAAATAGTTGTCGACACTAGTATTCAGTTTCATCTTGTTTTGCAAGATGGGTCCATTCTGAGTTGCCAGCTTCCACCCACCAAGGTTAGGGGTGAATTCCTCAAGGTCTCATGATATAAGTTAGGCCTCAGGATAGGCTTCCTTGAGGAAAAGAAGAAACTGGAAGCCAGCCTTGGCCAGAGAAGAGAAAATGGAAAGGCCCATGCAGGCTGCACACACTGCTAGATGGAGTTTGGTTCTAGGAGAGGAACGTCCCCCCACCCCCAGTTATCTCCCTTTTCGTGGGGTGAGTGTGAGAACAGTTTTGTTAGTGGGGAGATAAGGAAACGACTTGGGCATCGGGCAGTCTGGATTTGGGGGCCAGTTGTTTACAGGAATTATCTGGAAATGCAAGTTCTCGGCACCCAGGGACCTGGGGACCCATGCAATGTTATTACCCTGGAGGGTGGACGCCGCTTGTCCCGTGGGAAGCTTGGGCACAGCCTCTGCCGCTATGAGAGAGTTAGGATCCCACTCCCATGACCCAGACACACTGGGGTGAGCACTTAGAGGCCTTTTCACACACCCTGCTTCCCTCACAGGAGCATCATGACATGAGGGAAACAGACCGTCACACTAACTCCAACGTTAAAACCTAACTAGGTTGGAGCACCTGCGTGGCTCAGTCAGTTAAGCATCCGACTCCGGCTCAGGTCATGATCTCACGGTTTGTGGGTTTGAGCCCAACGTCGGGCTCCATGCTGACAGCTCAAAACCTAGAGCCTGCTTCAGATTCTATGTCTCCCTCTCTCTCTGCTCCTCCTCCACTTATGCACTGTCTCACTCTGTCTCTCGAAAATAAATGTTAAAAAAATTTTTTTTTTAAAAACCTAACTGGGTCATGTCAGGGTTTATTGGTGATCAATTTAGATTTCATAGAGAGATCAGGATCTACCCAGGCTAAATCCAGATTTGTCCATTAATGAACTATTTTAAGAGGATTCTATATAAAAGACTCACTGGGACCTTTGGCCTAAAATGCAATCACAGTGCATTCCCTCGAGTTAAACTTCTGTTCCCTGCCCACCCAGAATGTTGCCCCTACTCCCCGCTTCCTTCCCGGCCTGAAATCCCACCCATATAAGCACTGCCATAGGGGCACGGTCCGGCCGTGGTGACACGGTGCGGCGACCACACAAGTAGACAAATCAAAGCGGCACAGTGTGCATTTTGCACTAAATGCTCTGACGCCTAGTGGAAGAGCAACATGAGAGAGAGGGTCAGGGACACTTCAGAAAGGAGACGACAGTTCAGCTGTATCATAGAGGTTGAGGAGGATGTTTGTGGACAGAGAAGGGAGGTAGACGTGCTCAGCATAGGATGCAGGGAGCAGAGATGTCGTACTTCAGATGAGGTAACTGTGAAGCGCTGGGAACAGTGTGTGGCACATAGGAGCCGCTCAGTAAGTGGTAGTGGCGGTAGTGAGATACTCAAGGAGCTTCAAACACTCAGGATAGACAGAACACAGGAAGGGAAGGTCTGGAAACGAAACTGAGGAGGTAAGTTGGGGGATCTTTCTTCAATAAGGACTCTGCACAGTCTGCTAAGGGAGTTAGACTTTTTTATTTGTAGAATATTTTAGCCAACGAATTTACGTGCTCTGTCATTCAGACACTCATCGTTGTCTCCGTGGGAATGGTCTAGTTTAGGACACATTAACAAACAACCCTGAATATCGGGGGCTTACAGCATCGAACATTTCTTTCTTTTGAAAAAAAAATTTTTTTTTGTTTATTTTTGAGAGACACACAGAGTACAAATAGGGGAGGGACAGAGAGGGAGAGGGAGACATAGAATCTGAAGCAGGCTCCAGGCTCCAAGCTGTCAGCACAGAGCCTGAAGTGGGGCTCGAACCCACAAACTGTGAGATCATGACCTGAGATGAAGTCGGACACCCAACCGACTGAGCCACCCAGGTGCCCCGAATATTTATTTCTTACTCATGTTCCAGACCCATCACAGTACATGCCCAGTACTGTCCTTTTTCTTGACCTCTGCTTCCAGCTTCTGTCTGAAAGAGATGTTCATCGCTAGTTCCGTTTCATCAGCTAAAGGAAGTCACGTGGCTATGCCAACATCAAATGGAACAAAGGAGGGCATTCCTACATGGTGATGGGTACGTGGCAGCGCCCATTTGTCAAAGCTCACAGAATGGTGTGCTTCAAGTGAATGAGTTTTATTGTGGGTAACTTCTAGGTTAACAATTCTGACTTTAAAATACACTGGTGTATTTTTCAAATAGCCAGCTTTAAAAACATATATTAAAATCACGATCCAAACCACTACCTTAAATAAGATTTGATCTCTGAAAAGTAATTTTATGGATTCCCTTTAGAAACACCATAACCTGTGTTATGCTGCTACATGTTTAACAACCAGGAGTGTTTTCCCTCTGGGAGAGGGGAAGGAATCCTGATATTTGCCTACTAGTGTTGTGTACATATTCTTACCACGCTGGCTCCCAATATGGCATCACTGAATCCAGCTACGAACGGATGCACACAATTTGGGCTAATTCTAGCATGCCACTAAAAATATTAAAATATGCTATAATTGAATCATAGCATTATAAGATATTACAATAAGCAGCAATATCATGATCGCCTTCCTGACGTTCCAGGATGGCCTTGTACAAATTCTCAGTTTGCTAGGAATGCAGAATTAGTCATAATAATGATAATAATGCCAATTAGATACTGCAGTTTTGAAAAAGAATCTGGTAGAATCATCCATTTAAAGCTAGACGGGGCCTTAGAGATTATCTAGTCACTTCGCATATGAGGACGTACAGGAAGTAAAAGGCATGCCAACTGGCTGGTGGCAAAACCAAAGCGAAAACACAGGTTCTTGACTTCCTATTTCATATCTGTGTGTGGTTTTCCCCATCACTGCAGGAATTCTGGGAGTCCAGGTTTTGAATGGGTTCCATTGTTCCTAGTCCGCTTTCTGATATCCATCTTACAAGTATTATTTTTAAAAGCTTAAAACATTCAGCTCAACTGTGCCTGAGGCAAACAAGGGGCAGGGATGGGGGGGGGAGGGAGGGGGAGTAGGGAGGAGGAGTGTCAAGTGTTATTTGATAACTATTGGATCCAAACAATGCACTTCACCCCAAGAGAGAATAGCGGATAACCTGACACCTTGTCTGAGGGCTGTGGTTCCCCTCCAGGCACATGGGAGCCAGGTTTCTTGGGTTCCCCTGACTGTGTGCTGCCCTAGCCTTTCTCTGCCCCCCCTCCCCTTTCACCCACATTAGCAGGAGCAAGGGCAGCCTTGTGCTCAAAGCAAGGCCCCTAGACATTTTCCCATCTCAACTTACCTTTGGGGTAGCTGAGAAGAATCTTCAGGAGAATGAATCCATTCTGCAGGTCTCAGGGTAGATTCAAAACCCATAATGATAATAAAACTCTATCATGATAATGACTATTTGGGGGCGATGCCAGACTTGTCCCCAGATGTATTTCAGTCTTGTGTGACTCTGGTCGTACACTTTTTAAATGCCTTTCTCTTCTTTCTCAACCTAACAAATTCTTGCTCTTCCTTCAAAGTCCATCTCACTGTCCCTTCCACTTTGAAGACTTTTCTTATCTTGATCTTGGAGTACCTCCCATCCCCCCTCTAAATGTTTTACTCCTTCTACCCTGTTCCTGGAACCCTTCATACCTATGTTTTCTATAGCTTGTATTATAGTGCTTTGTGATTATTTGTATGTCTGTCTCCTCCACTAAATCAAGTATTTGCTCCTTGAAGTCAAGACCTATGTCTCCTTCATCTTTCATTTCCTACAGCCCCATAGTGCCTGGCCTAGACCATAGTAGACACCAAGGAGAGAGGATGGGGGAGCAAGGGATAGAGGGACAGAACAAGGATCCGTCTGGACTGAGAGCAAACACCCTGGGAAAAGTGAGGTTTCCCTGTGCCCATTCATGCCCTGAGCATGTGGTGCCATGACTGTGTACCCTCAGGGAGACAAGTCCCGACCTTATTGTGCACGATCATCATGAGGCTCGTTCATTTAAAATGGAGATCCCTGCCTCCCCTCCCCTACCTCAACTCTGACTTACAGATGTGAGAAGGGGGCCAGAAATGTGATACGTTCTTTAGATGGCCCGCAGGACACTTTTGCAGAGCACCGGTCAGATGATTTCGAGAACGCAGACACGGTGGAGGCTGGGGAGGGTGCAGGCTCTAGTCCACTGTGCTTACAGTGCTGTAGACAGTGCTCCACAGCATGTCCTGTTTCTCCAGAATCACAGGGAGCTGGAAGATCCTAGGGGAGTCATCTCTAAGCCAACCCAACTCCCTCACGCCACAGTCATACAGAGGTAGCACTGGCATACCTCTTGATCCAGGATATGTCACTGACTTTGGCTCGTTAAGGGAACAACAGTATTTGATTCTGGGTTATGGAATAGCCACCCGGGTCCTCGTACTAGTGATGGTCTGGCTCAGCAACATGAGATACGGTGCGGAGCTCAAAGACCTCTAGCAAAGCAGGTGACTGTGCCCAGTGCCACTGCTGGAGCACTCTCTGGGCTGCCCTTGGGCCTCCTTCAGGCTGGCCATCCCGCCCTGGTCACAGCAATAACAGTGCTGTGCTCTCTTGTCAAATCATGCATACCCTTGAAGCTGCCACACACACAACGCCAGGAGCCACCTCTGTCTTCGAAGCTGAGCAATAACGGGACTATCAGTTCCTTGGAGAGGGTCATTCCCAGCATCCTCAGCCCCCGAGACCTTCTCCGAGCTCTTCACGCTCCTGCAGACGCACCTGAGCCAATCTCAGAACTGAACTCCGGAAAGATCTGACAAGGGCTGAGCAGTGCATGTCACGCTCACTCACATCACAAAGTATATTTGTTTCCCAGAAGACGATCATTTTACATTCCTGCTCATTAAGTTACTATAATTATACCCACATGGGGTATAATTGATTTTAATTTTCACTCTGAGGTAGCTCCAGGTTACAACCGTGAGTCTCTCACCTTGGAGAACTCTCTCCCTTTATTTAGCATTTAAATGAGTATCAGGAGGGAAACACAAGAAGTAATTATGCGGAGGAACGAAGTGTTGAGAGGGGCAGCTTTTGAAGTGGGTGGAAGTCCTACAGGACAGTGCGTGATTCCGGTTCAGTACGTGGGGAGTCAGCTGGGTGGCCCCAGGGAGGAAGACGCCCCGACGTTGATGAATTGTGCAGCGGTATTGAAGGACCCAGCCTTCTTCTTGCTGCATGAGTTATTCTCATGCGATTCTTGCCCACAGTTCAATAGCCGCTACTTATGAATTAACACATATTTTAAAAATCACACATAACCTGAAGTTTACAAATAAATGGTAGTAATGCTACAATTTCAGTTGCCCACATGTTTTTCATTAACAATTTGCATGTCATATTCATATAGATCCACCTTTAAACTTTCCAAGTTCAGCATCCTGTTATGATAGGTCCCAAAAGATACTGTGTATCTTCTCTGATTTGTGTTTAATTTCAAGCTTTCCCCATGATGTGCAGATAAAATGAGTGATTGTTTTCACAGGCTATGATTAGGGGTGTTTGTTGAATAAAATGGAAGCATAAGTCTCCATTTATTTTTGGATGGCAAAGAAGCTAGAAGTAATGGGGTATATTGGTTCTATGGGAGTTTCTGAACTCTGAGGCAAATTACGCAACTGAACAATTAGTTTACTAAGGAGACGCCAGTGTAGCTGATGGGGTAACGCATGTAAGCACCCACATGCATCACATAGGATTCTGATGTTAGCTGTCCGATCTCTGTTCTCCCATGGCCCCAATGTTATATAATTATCTGCTTACTTGTCTCCCCCGCATCCCTTTTAACTTTTTAAGGGCGTCCGTAGAACCAGTGCTGTGGTTAATACCTGTTGCACATTTGAAGATGAAAAGTGGTCTTGGCTAAGCCCTTGTTTTGGAAGTCAGGAAACTGAGGCCCTAACACATCAGGTTACTTGGCCAAGATCATAGCACAGCCAGGAAAACATTAAAAATAAAAACAAATGCATGTGTCATGAGCAGGAGACTTTTCAATCAAGTCAAAATATTTATCAAATGTCCCCTATCAGAGGTCTTAGTTTCCCTCAGTACCTTGGACTTATGAAAGGACTTGCTTTTAGTCTGGCAAATCCACCCAAGAAGACAAGTCATTTAGCCTTGGCCTTCCCCTTTGCCTATCTCATCTGCACCGTTCTTTGTGTAAAGATCCAAGGGTGTGACGAAATATCAGGAGTCAGGAGCGGACGGATGTAATGCCCAGAAGCCACATGTGTGAAATTCAACCAGTTAAGAATCCTGTTGCCTTGAATTGGACAGTGATTCTTTCACAAAAACTTCTCCCCTGCTTTTGAATTAAGTTACACTGACCTGAGAGGCGCCAGTTCCTTGTTCCCTTTCATGTGGTTTCACATTTTCTCAGGACTCTTGCATCTCCCATAGCGGTGCTTCTTGCCAGGAACATGGTGGATCAGGGGTCAAGTTCACCCCCTGGGAGGGCTCTGAAAGGCTTGGGTCCACACACTGTCACTTTTAAAAAATTTTTTCTCAAATATCTTTTCAAAGACTTGTAGGATTTTTATTTCTTTAACTTTTTAAAATTTTATATTAGAGAGACAGACAGAGTGTGAGCAAAGAGGGGCAGAGAGATGGAGACAAAATCTGAAGCAGGCTCCAGGCTCTGAGCTGTCAGCACAGAGCCCGACATGGGGCTCGAACCCACAGACCGTGAGATCATAACCTGAGCTGAAGTGGGACGCTTCACTGACTGAGCCACCCAGGCACCCCAAGGCGTATAGGACTTTTAGAAGAATCGTCATACTGCTTCCTTCATATGCTTTTTATCTTTACTTCTTTTTCACATGGTACTAATTCTCTTTCTCTTACTATGCCTCTCCCTCCTCTGGTTTCCCATGTCATTTGGACTTTTCATTTTTTCTTTTCTTCCATTTGAAAGGGGAATGTTGCCCTAGAGAAATCAGTCCAAGGTGATCCTTGCTAATCCTTCTCCTTGCACAGATCAAACTTCCCCAGGTCAGGTCAACTCCAGGTTCTTCCTTAGGTCAGACCACCATGGCTCACCCAGAAAGGCCCCAATTGCTTCAGGACATGAAATATCTGATTAATTGTGCATTGGGAGAGGGAATGAAGAATTCCCTTCTGAGGTCCATCGGCCAGTTCCAGGAGCAGAGCCCACTTCATAAACCAGCCCACAGCAGCAGGGACCTCTACTGGGAAAGCCATATACACCTGCCAGCCAGCGTGACATCAGCCTGCAGCCCAGGAAGGTTCTGGCTCACCCCACCTCCAGGCTCACAGACATCCAGAAAAGCAAGACCAAACCTCCAGCGCACTCACAGCATAGGAGAAGCCTCTGGAGGCATGGATATCCTGCATTCAGAATTCTTTCAATTTTACCACTGCAAGTAGTCCCCAGACTACTTGTGGCAGCAAGCAAGAGGCAGCAGCAAGAGGAAGACACCAGGAGGAGAGAAAAAAGGAGATGGAAGGAAAAGAGCCATCACATAATAGAATACACCAGGCAGATCAACTATGTCAACATTTACCCTCTGCCTCCTCCCTCTGTCACTAGGACACATCAGGTACAGTTACCCCTTTATCCAAACCAGCAGCCCCAATCTCACTGCAGCCGTTAGTGCTTTTAGAAGCAAATTTCTCTTGGCACATACACATTGGAACCACAGGGCATCTCTTAAAACTGTCAGTGCCTAGCTTCCTCCCCCAGATATTCTGATGTAATTGATCTAGGGTGGCAAGTAGATATCTGAATTTTCAAAGCACCCTCCGCCCCCCACACAAGTGATTGTAAGGTGTAACATAGTTCAAGAACCACTACATTATTGGCCAGCTCATTCCTAATGCCCATACCTCACAAACCCCCAGAACAGAACTTGGAGACGGCATCTACTTCCTCCAGGGTATCCTTACCCTATTGTAACAATAAAAGCATGGGGGCAAGCACAGATCCAGCCAATATTTATTGAGCAGCTATTAGGTGCCATCACCTGCGCTGGTAACTTGTTACATTTTGTCTTTAACCCAGCAGGTGCCCATTTTAAAGGCAAAGAGTTGTCTTGTGAGATAAGGGTAACCATCTGTCTTTATGATCTATGGCTTCCTGCTTCCAAGATGCTCCTCAAATAGAGTGATGGACAGGTACCTCTGTCCTCCTTTCAAATGTGAGAAAAGATGGTTTTACAAGGTCAGAAATGGGAGGAGCGGAGGTGGGAAGAAGTGAAGATCCCAGGGGCTCATTCCATACACATTGAACTAACACATTTACTATGCTGGGCAAGACCATGTAGAATTTAGGGCTAAACGGTGCCAAAGGAAAAGTGGTTACATAAAGAATGGTCTGAGCCAAGACAGACACAAAGGAAAGCTTCCTGGAGAAAGTGATGAGAGGCCCAGGGGAGGTTAGAAGGATAAACAGGAGTTAGCAAGGTGAACAAAGAGAAAAGAGGAGGTCAGATGGGATGGAATATATTCTAAGGGGTCCAAGTTCACATCTATGGCCCCAGCGTACTGGGATTTTATGCCTATACTTATATAAACTCAAATTTTAAGTTATATACATAGCAGAAGAATCTCTTAACTTTCAGGCAGTAAAGGTTTGTATTCTCAGGACAGTGACAGCTATGGAGATGAGTCAATACTAAGAATTATGCCAAGAGGGAGAGGAACTTTCAGGTGTGAAATACAGCAGTGCTGAACAGCAATGCCCTATATAGGTAAAAATTGCTGAGATATAAACACTTTTCTTTGTCTTTAAACTGCTTTGAATCAGAACAAGGACTGGATCTGATTTGACATTGAGTGCCCAGAGCCAGCACAGTGCCTGACACTTAGGGGGTATTTGCTTAATGCTGATTGATTTTTTTTTTATTCATTTGTTGGTTAATAGTTTGTTGATTGGATGGATGGATGGATGTTTGGATGGATGAGAAGGTGGAAGGAAGAATGGATCCAGGGATGAATCTGGCTAAATAGGTAAATAGGTAGGTGGGTGGATGGATGGTTGGATGGGAGAAGGGATATAAAGTATCTGGCACCAGATACTTTACATATTATATACACATATAACAAATTGTAATTACAGATTTCTATTATCCTATAGCATAGAAATACTTTACATATTCATTGAAACATTTGTGTGTCTATAAACTCCATGCATTTAACCTATTAAATTAGTGTTCTTGGAACCGTGTTTTTCTCACAGTGGAAAAAATTTACCAATTGTTTCACGTTGTTTTATTTGTACAGAGAAACTAAAACACAAGTACATTATGCATAACGCTTAGTACCATATGTAACACTGCCAGCAACCAGACAAGCAATCTCAAAGGAAGTGACACCCCCCCTGCAAGGCCCCCCCGCATCCCACACATGTATTGTTTCTCCTAAGGATCTTGGTCGTTGGTTTTTGGGCTTTTGCCGGAATGTACCAGTTTTTGGAAGAATACAGGAAAATCTTCAAGAGGGCAGTTTCCTATGGATTCATATTCTTTAAGATAAGTCATTTGGGGCTAAGGGACTGTTTTGATCCACCAAGGAGTTTAGAAAACAAGATGGGTGGATGCCAGGACCTTGTGCCTTGGGACTTCAGACTAACTGGCACCAGGGAGCTTAGAGGTCAGGGTGTGGAATGCTGGGACTCAGATGACACCCTGGGCCTTGTCCATTGAGACATCACAGCAACTTGGAGGGGCCCACAAGAACCAGCATGTCGTGGCCAATCTCTGCTGGGAGACAAACCTGAGAATGAGTGCCCAGAGGTCCTGCCTTGCCTGCCTCCTGAGGTGCACTTCAGGCCACCAGCCATCACCTGTGACCAGTCATCCTGTGCTTACCTTTACTCGTGTTTCCTCATCCACCGGCCCTGAATGACTCATCATGTGGAAACGAACGGACATACAGTGGCCATCCCTACACCCTCAAGTGTCACTCAGGGCCAGTTGGCCAAATCACTACCAGTCTTATCATGTGTGTGTCATTCAAGGATACGGCGGGGCCGCTAGCTATGTGTACATAAATTCCTAATAATCACACCAAACCTCTACTGAGCTTTTGTGGTGTTTGGGGCACTGCAAACTCTGTGCATGACCTGTTTTAATCCTCAGCACAATCCTGAGATTAAGTGTCCGGTATCAGCTTCCCAAACACCAGCATTACTATATACCCATCGGTCTTATGTGGCTACAGCTAAGTTTGGAAAACGCTGGTACTTCTAAACAGGAATGTAAATAGCCATTCTCTACGAAAGGGACACGTGTAGATTCTTTTTCATGCTTATTTAGCCATAGAACAACCGGAAGCAACTGATATTATAAGGAATACTAGTTTGAAAGCTGATGGATGGTAGAGAAGGGGGTCGGCACAAAATATGCTTCATGCCCTGTGAGTAGCCTACTAACAGTTGGGAAGAAGGCAGAAGTCTAAACCATCAGAGCTGGAGTTGGTGCGACTATTTTTGAAAATGGTTACTCATGATATACCACGGATGGCCTGGTGACTCCTGAAAGTAGCTGAGGGTGTGCTTTTGGAAATGTTCCCTCTGCTCCACAGTGCTCCAGAAAATTCTGCTATATCCCAGGAGCAAGGATCTCCGTCTGCTGCCAACACCCAGTCATAATGTGCAAGGCGAGGAAGTCGGCAGTGAGGATTTCGAGCCCATTCACAAGTTCACAGGCTGGCCTGCTCTACCGTGCATCACATTCCCCAGGAGCCCAAAAGGCTCTTTGCTCAGTGCGACGTGGGAGCCCAGACCCCAACTACCAGCCATGTTTCTATCCCAGGACGAATCTAAGTTCTTCCTCCATGAGGTTTGTTTTCTGCAAATTCACATCCTAAAATAGACCCTTCGTCCCGTGTTTTTCTTCTATCCGCAAAATATTTCAAGATGCAAACCTGGCTTTGCAGCATTTACAGATCTTCAATGCAACCTCCACCATATGTCATGAAGAACTGCCTTCGGTGATCAAAATACAGAGTATGCTTAGCTCTCTGGTGACTTGGTCAAAATAAAATGACCATATGTTTTTTCAATTGTGGCAGGTCAGAAAATTATTTTTTCGCCACATCTCATAAAGGTAGTCTTAGTTATACCCAGATGCCAACACTTTCCTAAAATTAGGCCTTTGAAATCATCACCTGCATAATCATTAAAGTTGACTTATTCATTAAATTATATGTGCGTACATACATATAAATGATGCCAGGCATGGATCTGAGCAATTTACAGCGTACAACTTAAATTCCACATTTAATCATCTACAGGGGTACCTACAATTATTATCTACATTCTACATTTGAGGAATTGAGGCACAAAGAAGTGAAGTGACTTGGCATAAAATCACCTGGCTGGGAAGGGTCAGAGCAGGAATTTGAACCCAAACAACTTAGCCTCAAGTTGACTCATAACAAGGAATTCTTATCAAGCAAAAACTCTTAACCATTTTTATTTTTTTAATGTTTATTCATTTATTTTGAGAGAGCGCAAGAGCAGGAGCAAGGGAGGGCCAAGAGAAAGGAAGAGAAAATCCTAAGCAGACTCCACGCTGTCAGTGGAGAGCCCAACATAGGGCTCAGTCTCATGAACTGTGAGATCATGACCTGAGCCAAAATCAAGACGCTTGGGGGCACCTGGGTGGCTCAAGTCAGTTGAACGTCCGACTTCGGCTCAGGTCATGATCTCGCAGTCGATGAGTTCAAGCCCTGCATCGGGCTCTGTGCTGACAGCGCAGAGCCTGGAGCCTGCTTTGGATTCTGTGTGTGTCTCTCTCTCTGCCCCTCCATCGCTCATGTTTTGTTTCTCTGTGTCTCAAAAATAAATAAAAACGTTAAAAAATTTTTTTAGAAAGAAGAACGCGTAGTTCACTGAGCCACCCAGGCACCCTAACCCATTACCATTTTTAGATGGTGACCGTGGGGTTTGATAAGCACACAGCATTTTCAACTGAAATAGCACATGGCCAAATACAGCGTTAGCTTTTTACACAGCTCTTTAAGAGATTGTGGGAAACCTTATAAAAATTAAAAATGGAGCCGTATTTCATTTTTATTCTGGTAAAACTGAAGTAAAAAATGTTAAATTAGAATATAGAAGCTCTTCTATCCTAAATCATTGACATATTACAAAATTTAAATTCTCATAGTTATATTACACATGTCAGGATATAATTTTATGGGCCCAAATAAGTTTATTTAGAGAAAATCTGTGTTGTACAACCATATTTATTCCTTATTCCTTTGGCTCCTGACTGTTACAAACAATAATATCTATGATAGAAACAGTGTTTTTATTTTTAAACCTTTATTGCTCTCGGCTCAAGGTCAAAATCTCTTCAGAGATTTAACCTAAATCATATCTTTTTTATGGAATAATGTTCTCATGTATTTTGGGAAGACTTTAATTCATATCAATGAAGTCCATTAAATGGCATGTTTTAGCCTCCACAGAGAGTGAATCCTTCCTTAATGCTTGTTAGGTGAAGAGTTTTCATTTCCAATAATGTTACTTAACTACTTACCATACATCTGAGAGTTTCTTTTTCTATTTTTAAAAATTTTTTAGTGTTTTTATTTATTCCTGAGAGAGAGAGAGAGAGAGAGAGAGACAGCGTGAGCCCGGGAGGGTCAGAGAGAGAGGGAGATACAGAATCTGAAGCAGGTTCTAGGCTCTGAGCTAGCTGTCAGCACAGAGCCTGACACGGGGCTCGAACCCACGAACTGTGAGATCATGACCTGAGCCGAAGTCAAACACTTAACCAGCTGAGCCACCCAGGCGCCCCCAAAGAGTTTCTTTAAATATAGCTATGAGATCCACAGAGGACTCCAAAACTTTTAAATTTATCCAGTTTCCAGTTATGTCTAAAATTCACCTAATTTGTTTCCTAAGGTAAAGACCTCCTTGTACAAAATGAAACTGGTACAAAATGGAAAAAAATATTTTTGTATATATAGATTTATAAACATATAATAATATATAAATATATATATATTTCTGTAGCAAAAGTTTGCTTTTTTCTCATTCCAATCACAAAGGTAACATAATTAAAGGAATTTTTGAAAGATAAAGAAAATATAGACATTGGTCTATTTCCTTACAGTGATTTCTGTATGAATTTGGATTTTTAAATATGTTTATAAGCATAGCAGATTTATAATTTGGTATCCTGCTTTTTTTACATAGCATATTTCATCCATGTTACTGTATATGCTTCACAAACATCATTTCTGCTTGTTGCTTGAGTGTCACACTTATTTAGCTCTTTCCTAAGGCTAAGCTACGCACAACGTATTCCATTTTTAGCATTAGAAATGACGCTGCTATGAATGCCATTCGGTATTGAGGGTCATTTCCTTAGGACAGATTCTTAGAAATTGAATTACAGAAACTTGAAGATAATATTCTGAAACTCTTGATGACATATCCAAATGACTTTCTAAGATGATTTTAACAATGTACATTGTCTGACCATGTCTGGCCTACATTTGATATACGCGTGCGCACAGGTGTGTGGGGGGGGTGGAGGCTTAGTTTATACAGCCCTGGAAAACATGAATATTGACCAGATCTGGTGTTGCATACTGGGAAGAGCTTAGACCTCCAGTCCGTGTCCTGACTCTACAATGAACTGGCTGAATGAACCTGTACCACTAACTGGCCGTTATGCTGTTTGTAAAATAGGAAGATTGGACCAGACCAGGCACAATCACTTATTTATAAACCTTTGTTGCGTGCTCTTGAGAGTTCTTTTTGCTAAAGAGGTTAGAAAATATGGATGCAGAAAATCCTTCGTCAGGACATTACCTCCTACTGTGGAAACAGAATCCCATGAAATTGAAGAGTAGGAGCTACAGAGCAGCTGTCCCCGTGTTCAAATCTGACTTCATAGTCACACAAGCTTGAATACTGGAAGCTCTCTTAGCTCAGTTATGAAGTGGGGATGATAATACCTATGTCATGAGACAGATTAAATGAGGCAATGGTTAATGTGCCCGGCACAGTATGTGCTCAACAGTTGTTAGGACTGTTGCTTTCTATGTTGTTGCTATTGTGATTCTAATCTATTTTGTAAGTTTTGAGTGGTGGGGAGCACATTGCAGAGACATGGCTTCACAAAAGAATATCGTGTGTTCCGAGAAGGGGTCCCAGGTCCTTAGCTTTGACGAAATGTGGGAAGCAGGAAGAGGCACTGCCCCTGAGCAAAGTCAGAGTCATGGGCCATGTCTAAGGTGCTTTCTGGTCCTGATAGGCTATTGTGGTCGCTTCACAGAGGTGGAACGGACGTCCCGCCCAAACTCTGGTTTGGTGTTGAAATTGATGATGCCTCATGCCCATCAAGGGGATTCGAAAAGTAGAATTACTCACATAATGAGGTTTCCTAGGGTGGGCAAGACAGACTTCCCAGCAGGTCTGAAGAGGGCTGGAGAGAGCTGGAAGGGACAACTGGCTTAGCATTTAGGGTGGTTAGAGGGAGACTTGTGTCGGTTTTGACTTCCCACTGGCATCAAGGGAGGGGGCCTCTGGGACTTCTGATTGACTTGAAAGCTGTCAGCAGTCAAATACTGAAAATGGAGTCAGACTGTATTACATGGGCTATGGTTTTATGAAGGACGGAGGAAATCTCAGTGGCTTTCTTCCCTTCTTAAAAGGGAAAATAGTCTCTCTTGACACTACCTCTCACCACCCCTTTCTGTTGCTGCTTCCCTGGCTCTCCACACTCCCCCCCCCCCCCCCCCCCCCCCCCCCCCCCCCCCCCCCCCCCCCGTGGAAACTGCCCTCATCAAGGTGATCACTCACTCTCCTGGTGCTAAATCCTCTGGTCCTGTCTTAGTCCTCATTGTACCTGACGTGTCAACAGCATTAGATACAATTGATCATCTTTTTTTTTTTAATGTTTTATTTATTTCTAGGAGAGAGAGAGAGAGAGACAGCATGAGCAGGGAGGGTCAGAGAGAGAGGGAGTCACAGACTGAAACAGGCTCCAGGCTCTGAGCTGGCAGTCAGCACAGAGCCCGACGCGGGGCTCGAATCCATGAACCGCGAGATCATGACCTAAGCGAAAGTCGGACGCTTAACCGACTAAGCCACCCAGGCGCCTCACAATTGATCATCTCTTTAGTCAGCTTCCAGGAGATCACATTTGCCTTCTCTTTGGCTTTGGTCAGTTCCTCCTGAATTTCCTGACCTCATAATAGTTGGAGTGTCCTGGGGCTCAGTCCGGGAGCCTCTGCTCTTCTGTCTCCACTGCCTTCCTTACTGTGAACCCATCTCCCCATGATAACTCCCAGGGGTATGTCCCTAGTAGGGTGTGTGTGTGTGTGTGTGTGTGTGTGTGTGTGTGTGTGTGTGGCTAGCTGCCTACTCCATGTTAAACACCCCAAATGAAGTTCCTGACTTTCTCCCTCACTTCTGCCTCTTTTGTGTTCTTCTTCTCATTCGATGGAAACTTTATCTACTTTAGTCAGGTCCCCAGACTGTGTTGTTTTTCTGGAGTCCTCTTTCCCTCTCGCACCTCACACCCAGCCTGGCAGATCATCCTATGAGCTCTGCGTTGACGAGCTATCCAGAATCTGACCACCCCTCATCACTTCCACTGCTCCTACCCTCGTCTGATCCACTGTCTTCTCTTGACCTGCATTTCTGCAGTAGCCTCCCAACTGGCTGCCCTGCTACCACCCTCGCCCTCCTGTGGTCCCCAACGCAGCAGGCAGACCAGCGCTCTTTAAATGTAATTGAGATCATAGCACAAATCCGCTCAAAGCCCTGTGGTGGTTGCTCTCTCCACTCAGAATAAAAATGGCGTCCTTACTCTCTGCCGCGAGGCCCCGGGTGCCTCGCCTCATCTCCTCGTAGATGCTACTCTAGCCACTCTTCGTCTTTGCTATTTCCTGAACATGCCAACCTCACTCTTGTCTTGAGGTCTTTGCATTTGCCGTGCCCTCTGCCTGGAACGCTCTTCCTCCAGGTACCGGCAAGTTTCACCCCCTCACTTCCCTCCAGTCTGTCCCCAGATGTCACCCTTTCAGTGAGGCCTCTCCTGACTATCGTGTTTTTAAATTGCACCCTCTGTCTCTAGCCTCTATTCTCATTTTATTTGTCTTCATAGCACTTCTCCCTTTCTAGAATAGTCTATAATGTATTTATTAGTTTTGTTTGTGTCTGTTCTCCAGGAGAACAGAGAGGTTTGTCAGTTGTTCACTACTCTATCCCATTGATGTTAAACAGGGCCTAATATATAATTGGTGTTTAGTAAATATTTGCTGAAGGGAGGGAGGGAGGGAGGAAGGAGAGAGATAGGGAGGGAAGGAGGGAAGGAAGTAAGGGGAGGAAGGAAGGAAAGAAGGAAGGGAGGGAAGGAGGAAGGGAGGGAAAAAAACAATGTCTGAAACATGTCCAAGAATACTTGTATTGCATTAAACAGAGAGCTGAGGTCCGATTGGATGTGGCCATTTTATACAGAACTGTCCTTCTGGAACATTGATGCTTACACATTAGCACAACGGCCTGTCTTCCCAGAGCAGGCAGTGACTGGCAGAAGTGTCTGCCTCGCCACACGTCCTCTGACATCCAGTCCAGGAAGGAGCCACAGGGTCATATACTTGGCATAAGGCCGGTCAACGCACAGCTATGAGGACCAGTAGTAGAATTTGAAAATCCCAGTCACCACGCACACAGGAGACCAGAAATAAACTTAGATTCACATTTGGAATGTGCAGGCATCTGTATTTTCAGAACTGCTTGGTGCATAAATAGCCGCAGGAGCTATATCGGGCAGTATCAGCTGCACAGCTGTGAATGGCGTCAGAAACTATTTTGTTTGGGTGATTGTTCACTGTAAAAGCTCGGTAGGGGATTGGGGATACTTTCTGTGCAATCGCAAAAAGCCATTTAATCGGAATCTTTGTCACTTGCAACACAGGAGAGTTCACTTGCAGAAAATAGGTGGTCAATTTGATTTTTTTTTTCTTTCAATAAAGGTGTGCCTTACCCCAATTGCTTACCAAAGAACCTGGTGGAAAAGTAGCCTGGGGTTCTTTGACACATTCTACTCTGCAAATTGCCATGCTATACTATGACAAGAAAATATAATTCAGCAAACCTACAGCCTCTGGCAGAGAGATATCAGGGTCGGCTGCATGAGCAACAGTGGCAGGGAAAGCATGAGAGAGAAACACACTTGAGTTCTACTCTATAGTTGGGGGCCATAAGCCAGAAATTGGGCATCCTTGACTTCTGTAATAAAACCCATGAGTCAATCGTTTTGAGCACCTACTTCTCCGGCCAGAACTGGGAAGGCACATGACAGCAAGAAAATACAAAGAAAAGGAAATGAAGATGGAATATGAGGAGAGAAAGAAACTAGCAGCTGAGAATTTTGTAAGAGCAGCTTCTCCCTTAAAATGTGCATGGTTTCTCTGGGTCTTAGTTTTACAAAAGGTTACCTAAAATATTCTGAAACAATTCTGAGGCACTTGATTCAACAAATGCTCCGTTCTCTCAAAAATAACCCTGCCAGACTTTCTGAAGTTTGGCATTTAAGAATCTAAGAGTTTTGAAGTGCTTGTTTAAGCAAACGGATTACTACACTCTGATGTACAACTCTCTTCTTCCCTCTTCCAAAAACTGCGCATAAAAACAAAGCAACAACAAATTACATGTTGAAATGTGTGAGGGGCTTAACACAAGCTAGAAAGTCTGTCTCTCACGCGGAGTACTTCCTGTGTCCACATCTAAGCAGTCTGTGAGACGCATCAGCACTTAGTCAAAACTGTTGACCTCAGCCTCAATAAAGCAGCTGGAGAAGCAGTACAGAAAGGATGGTGATTATAACATTACACACCCACTCAACCCAGGACGTATCCAATTATTTGTTTTCCTCCCCACAAGGTGCTTTGGTCCATTTTAGAGACCACACAGGTCCTTCACTTGGGGTGAATGTTGGCTGCTGTGCATGAAGGGAAATAGGTCATAAAAGAGGCAGCGAGACCAATCCTTCGGCCCTTTGTGTCTCTCGTAATGAGAGTGGCCATCTGTCCCTGGAGATGATAAGCCACCCAATGATAAGTTGAGCTATTCTTCACTTAGAATTTCTGGTTTTTTCCACTTACCAACAGGAATAGAGAGGCAGAAGATCTAGGATGCCACAGCAAAAACCATATTGCTTACCTCTTAAACACTAGTCCCATATATATGTATATCTATATGCATATATGCATATCTGCAAGATGCTATCTATAGGTATGCATATATGCATATACATGTAGATATGCATATATGTATAAGTATGCATATATGCATATAGATATACATGTGTGTGTGTGCATGTATATATTTTTCATTTCAAGCTGACTGAATGCCTGCTGCATTTTAGCTGAGTGTCTCTGGGCAGGACTTAATGTTCTGTGGTTTTGAAGAAATAACGTGCAGCCCAGACTCATTACCCAACTCCAGAAGCCCAGACCTATGTGTGGGAAGTGAACTGAGAGTCTAAGAAAAATATGAGAACATGCTAACTCTTGTAAAAATTGTAAGTCATTTTGATGGAAGACAAGAAAAGGAGAAAGACTACAAAAAATGAATATTAATTTTGCATGCAACAAAACTTTCATGAGTGCCAGGGTAGCATTGGTCTCCTGCTAAGTGCTAGAGATGTGTTAATAGAAGAACTGTGGGGAGTGCTCCATTTTAACGGTTTTCAAAGAGGTCCCTGGGAGCAGAGAGGGGAAATGAGTCTTTGTGTCAGTGAGCAGTGAGCCACCACCGCTGATCCACGACAACAGAAGTGTCAGGGATTCCCATTGGAAAGAAAATCAAGACACTGGATTCTATTCCCCTGGACATTACCTGTTAGGACCTCAGTTTCCCATTCCACCTTCCACATAGAAGAAAGATATCATATAATACAACGTACCCCACAAATATATGATGCTACTTTTAATATTATTCTGGTGCCAAACCTGGTTGTGTTCCTTAGGGCCTGACCCTGCAGGGTCGCCCTGCTTCCAGGGTCCCATCTTGTGACACCAGAAATCTGACAGTTTGGTCAAAAGAAAACCGAAAGAGCTTGGCACCTGGATTTCATTCATTCATTCATTCATTTTTTAAAAATTTTTAATGTTTATGTTTGAGAGCGAGAGAGAGAGATACAGAGAGTGAGTGGGGGGAGGGGCAGAGAGAGAGGGAGACAGAGAATCGGAAGCAGGCTCCAGGCACCAGCTGTCGGCACAGAGCCAGATGCGGGGCTCGAACCCACGAACCATGAGATCATGACCTGAGCTGAAGTCGGACGCTCAACCGACTGAGACACCCCGGTGCCCCTAGCTCACCTTATGCCACATCATGAACAAACAAACACAGAAATGATGACCACCAGTTGCTTCAGGCGTTCCAGTTGCATTCCAAAGTGAGAGACCGAGGCACTTCTGAATCAGGAGTAATTCGGGCAACCAGGGCAGCGGTTCTATAAACACCGCAAGAAGCCAAGTAGAAATCACTGGATACATATCACTTGGCCTATTTGCTACTTTCTCTAGTACTTGTGGTTTTTCATAATGACTCTTCAAGGTCTGTATTAGGATTACTACTTTACAGATGAGGAAACTAAGGATGAGATTCGTTTGGTAATCTGGCAGAATCCTAAAACCAGTAAGGGGACACACCAAGACTGAAACACCAACATAAGCTCATTTTCTACTATTACTACTGATGGGTGAGTATTGAAAATTCCTCCATAACCAGTGATGAAAGAAATAGGCATGATGGAATTAACACACACAGAAAACCTTCTGGTATTTCCTCTTGCCCTGGTTCAATGGCCTCTCGTGGAAGGAAAGCTTCAGTGTAGGTTGATCTGAACAGACATTAGTGTCTTGCTAGTTGAATTTACAGAAATAAAACCAAGTCCATGCATTTCCATAGGCATTGTGAAGAGGTCTTTGATATACGCTGTGTCAGCTAATCCCCCAACGGCCCTGGGAGCTAGGCTCTGATGCCATTTTACATATAAGGAAAATGAGATCCAAAACAGTGAAAATAGTGAGGACCAATATATATTAAGCAAGTGCCTTATGCCAGGCACTTTGCACATTACCCCACTTAATCCTTTCCTGTGAAGCCAGCATAGTGCCCACTATTTAAAAGAGCAGATTAGGGCTCAGAGAAGTTAAATGACTTGCCCCACATCATTTCAGTGGTCAGCAAAGCCCGAACTCTAATCCTAAGACATGCTCTTTTGTTTGTTTGTTTTGGTTTGGTTTGGTTTGGTTTTTATTCCAAGTGGTACTTTTGACATATTTTCTTTTTTTTTTTCTTTTTCTGTTTTCTTTCATAGTTTATTGTCAAGTTAGTTTCCACATAACACCCAGTGCTCATCCCAACAAGTGCCTTCCTCCATGCCCATCACTCATTTTCCTCTCTCCCCCACCCCCATCAACCCTCAGTTTGTTCTCAGTATTTAAGAGTCTCTTATGGTTTGCCTCCCTCCCTCTCCTTAACTATTTTTCCCCTCCCCTCCCCCATGGTCCTCTGTTAAGTTTCTCCTGTTCCACATATGAGTGAAAACATATGGTATCTGTCCTTCTCTACCTGACTTATTTCATTTAGCAAAACACCCTCAAGTTCCACCACGTTGCTACAAATGGCCATATTTCATTCTTTCTCATTGCCATGTAGTATTCCATTGTATAGATAAACCACATCTTCTTGATCCATTCGTCCGTTGATGGACACTTAGGCTCTTTCTATGATTTGGCTATTGCTGAAAATGCTGCTGTGAACATTGGGGTACATGTGCCCTTATGCATCAGCACTCCTGTGTCCCTTGGGTAAATTCCTAGCAGTGCTATTGCTGCGTCATAGGGGAGTTCTGTTGTTAAATTTTTGAGGAACCTCCATACTGTTTTCCAGAGGGGCTGCACCAGTTTACATTCCCACCAACAGTGTAGGAGGGGGCCCGCTTCTCCACGTCATCATTAGCATCTATAGTCTCCTGATTTGTTCATTTTAGCCACTCTGACTGGCGTGAGGTGGTATCTCAGTGTGGTTTTGATTTATATTTCCCTAATGAGGAGGGACACTGAGCAATGTTTCATGTGTCTGTGGGCCATCTGGATGTCCTCTTTGGAGAAGTGTCTGTTCATGTCTTCTGCCTGTTTCTTCACTGGATTATTTGTTTTTTGGGGGTGAAGTTTGGTGGGTTTCTTATAGATTTTGGATAGTAGCCCTTTATCTGATATGTCATTTGCAACTATCTTTTCCCATTCCGTCGGTTGCCTATTAGTTTTATGGATTGTTTCCTTTGCCGTGCAGAAGCTTTTTATCTTGATGAGGTCCCAGTGGTTCATTTTTGCTCTTGGTTCCCTTGCCTTTGGAGATGTGTTGAGTAAGAAATTGCTTTGGCTGAGGTCTAGGAAGTTGTTTCCTACTTTCTCCTCTAGGGTTTTGATGGTTTCCTATCTCACATTCAGGTCCTTTATCCATTTTGAGTTTATTTTTGTGTATGGTGTGAGAAAATGATCTAGTTTCATTCTTCTGCATGTTGCTGTCCAGTTCTCCCAGCACCATCTGTTAAAGAGGCTGTCTTTTTTTCCATTGGATACTCTTTCCCGCTTTGTCTAAGATTAGTTGGCCATACATTTGTGGGTCCAATTCTGGGTTCTCTATTCTATTCCGTTGGCCTGTGTGTCCCATCTTGTGACACCAGAAATCTGACAGCTTGGTCAAAAGAAAACCTAAAGAGCATGGCACCTGGATTCATTTCATTCATTCATTCATTCATTCATTCACTCAAAGAGGTGTGTGCATACAAGCAGGGGACGAGCAGAGGGAGCCGGAAAGAGAGAATCTTAAGCAAGGTCTATGCCCAGCTCATGGGCAGGGGCAGGGGTTGGGGGTGCAGTAGTGACTCAGGGCTCCATCTCACAAACCATGAGATCATGACCTGAGTAGAAATCAGGATTAAGATGCTTAACCAGCTGAGTCACCCAGGTGCCCTGACACCTGGATTTTATATCAGAGACTCACAAAAGTAAAATGACTAGATAAATAGATAGTGACATGGCCTTCTGACATCAAGATCTTTTATAGCCATGGACATTCATTCATTCATCCAGTAAAATGTAGTAAGAGCCTACTTTGTACCAGGTGTGAGGCCCTGGGGTCTTATTTGTGATGAGAGCACACACAGCACGTGATGTCATAAAGCTAGCAGTCTAGAAGGGGTCATGGATAATACTTTTCAAAGCATACTAATAGCTTATAGTTATAAATCCTCAAGGTGACAGGAAGAAAGGGATCGGAGGCAAGGCTAGAAAGGTGGCAGGGGCCTACATGGGCTCCTGAAGGTCATGGTATGGATTTGTGCCTTTAGCTTAAGAACCCATGGAGGTTTTAAGTAGCACAGGGGGAGGTGGGGGTGGGGCGGCATAGAAACATGATCACATTTTGTGTTTGAAAAGGTATCGATTCCTTGGTGGGCAAGGAGGGTGTTCAATAGCATTTACCACGTATGTATCTCCATCTTCTCTAACAATACCCTGTATTGAAGCACTGGGGATTAGTGCCTCAGTTTTCAATGCCAGGAGTATATTAGAATCTCCTGGAGGACTTTTTAAAAGCTAGGGTCCATCCCCAGAAATCTGGATTTAATTGGTCAGAAGTGGAGCTGGAGCATGGCTTTTGCGTGTTTGTTTGTTCCCAGGTGATTCTAAATATCATCAAGGTTGAGACCCGTAGGTTCCGTGGAAAGTGCAAAACAGGTCCGCAAAGCGTGGTCCTAACATCAGCATCGCCTGGGAATCTGTTAGAGATGCAGATTCTGAGGCCTGATCTACCACTGATGGAGTCAGAAAGGCCGAGGCTGGACCCCAGCAGTCTGTGGTTTAACAAGCCTTCTGGCGGTTCTGAGGCTGACCCCAAGGTAAGAAGCACTAAACTGTAGAGGGGTCACAGGCAAGAGAACCCAGAGCCTGGATCTGATTCTAGATCTAGCTGTAGAGTAGCCCTGTGATGAGATAGGAGTAGAGGCTCACAAATCATTAGACTTTCTGGCCCTCAGTGTCTCACCTGTGAAAAGAGTAGACCAGATTGGACCAGCCCAAAGGGGGTCTATGATGTTAAGGATCTATTACCTGGGCCCCCTAAACCCAGCAAAGTTTTTATAATGTACTTGTACAAAATCTATATTTTTTTTTCCTTTTTTTCAAGTCTTGTTTGAATTCTAGTTAGTTAACATATGGAATAAAATTGGTTTCAGGTGTAGAATTTAGTGATTCATCACTTACATACAGCACCCAGTGCTCATCCCAACAAGTGCCCTCCTTAATACTGGACAAAGTCAGTATTTCTATATAATGGAAATAGAATGTAATCATTGTAGTAAACTCAAAAAGCACAGAAAAGAATAAAGAAGAAAGTATATGTCAGTTAAAATGTCTTCACCCAGAGATAAATGTTGCTTTCCTCCAACAGTAAGGTATACTGGAGATATTCTGGTATGTTTTCTTCTGATAGTCTCTGTACATGTACTTACAAAAGTGAGAATCATACTAAATATGTTTCAAGAGCCTACTTCCTACATATTATATCAGGAGCATATCCCTTCCTCATTAAAAATTATTTTAATCATCTTCGTTAGTGCCTTTATGGTAGTCCATTACATGTTTACACCATAATTTAACCTCTCCCTATCTGAAGTGTATTCTCATTTCTTGATATTGTTATGAATACCTATCTCTTTACCTATGTACCTTTTCTACTTAATTCTTTGTCTGAAGACCTTCTTAAGAGAGTCCTGGAAATACAGTCATCAGATCAATATAAATGAGACATTTGATACGTTGCCAACTTTTCCCCCCAGACTTGAGCTACTTCATCCAGACACGAGCAAAGAATCAGAGAGCTCTCCTCTTGACTCTCACTAGCCTTAATACTATTGATTTCCATTTCCTACACCTCCACAAGGCAACAGCTGCCTATCGCTGCAGGCTAGCGTCTGCATCTAGGGTAGAGCTCAGGCTTTCTCCCTCCCTAGGGGCGACTCAGACTCAAGGGACAGAGAAGTGAGAGAGGCCCCAGGAACACAAGAGCTGGGGCTGGAATAGTGGAGACAGGCTCACCAAGGATGGATGGTGACATTCTCAATGAACCCTCCTTAAAACGCGGAGTGGAATTTACCTGAAGTCTGTGGAAGAATTGCAGATAGGTGATAAACCACCTTTTCTAGAAGTTGGTACTAATAAGGCAAAATGTTGTGGTCCCGGAAGTAGGCTTGCATAAGCCAAGGTGGGGGGTGGGGGTGGGCATTGGGTGGATGAAGTCTGAGGTTCCGTCTGGGTCTATGATGCGAGGTGACTAAAGTCAGCACAGAGGGAAGGGTATGCCTCTTTCTCGCACCCTCTTTCTCTCCCAGGCACTCTGCATGCACACAAGCACCCCCAAAGGGCTTCGTTTTCCCACATCTTACTGCCCACTGAGCCACCCTTGCCTCCTTGTCTTCCTCTGACAACCTTCCACTGCCTTCTTGTTACCTGATTCTTTCTTGGCTTCAGGATCCAAAACATAGAAGGACAGTGAGAGGCCATAAAAAATAGAATCCCAACCCTTATTTACAAAAAGGAAAAAGGAAGTGGTAAGCTTATTTCACTATTTATTTATAGTCCCACCTACTTCCGAAAGTATCTTAAGTAGTGCCTGCTTTAGAAGAAACCTCAGGAAAGACAACATTCTCCTCCTTAAAAACCAGAGCAGGTAACACCAGCCCTGGGAGTTGCTAATGATTAACAAGGGAGATGAGAGTAATTTGGGCATTTAACCCCTGGATGTTTTTAAATGTGGACATTATTTGAATGAGGCTGTTTAGAGGGTGATTAGAAGCATAGATTTAGAGGGCGCCTGGGTGGCTCTTTCGGTTGAACATCTGGCTTTGGCTCAGGTTATGATCTCACTAGTCATGGGTTCGAGCCCTGCATCAGGCTCTGTGCTGACAGCTCAGATCCTGGATCCTACTTTAGATTCTGTGTCTCCCTCTCTTTCTTCCCCTTCTCTGCTTATGCTCTGTCTCTCTCTGTCTCTCAAAAATAAAAGTGTTTTTTAAAATTAAATACATAAATAAATAAAGCGTATATTTATTATTTACCCAAAAGTACTGAAAATAGGTGTTCAAACAGAAACTTGTTAACAGCACTATTTACAAATAGTCAAAAGGTAAAAACAACACAAATCATTAAAAAACTATAATACATACACACAATAAAAATCAGTAATAAAAACCAGTGAAGTATTGATACACGCTACAGCACAGATATACCTTGAAAACATTTTCTAAGTGAAAGAAGCCAGACACAAAAGGCCATATATTGTATGATTCCATTTATATGAACTATTCAGAATAGGTAAAGCCATAGAGGCAGAAAGCAGATTGTGGTTGACAGGGGCCTGAGGAAGAAGGGAGTGGTGAGGGACTACTTAATGGGTATGAAGTCTCATTTTGGGTGATGGAACATTCTGGAACTGGATAGTAGTAATGATTGCAGAATATGATGAATGTACTTAATGCCACCAAATTGCTGAAGCGTACACTTTAAAATGGTTAAAATGGTCAATTTTATGTTATGTGCATTGAATCATGATAAAAAAATAAATTGCTCTTAGCAAAGAAAAAAGAAAGCACAGACCTAGTTAGCTGTGCCTGAGTTCAAATCTCAGCTTCCCATTTTCTCTTCTGTAAAGTGGGGATAAGCATAACAGTAGCTACCTCATAAATCTTAAATAAGTCAATGTATGTAAAATACTTAATACAATACCTGGCGCATGGGCAGCATGCTGTAAATATTTGTGTTATTAATCTAACCCAGCTGTTCTCCACTGTGGGCAGTTTTGCCTCACAGGAGACACTTAGCGATGTCTGGAAAGATCTTTGATCACCACAGTTGGGGGGGTTTCAGATGGCATCTGTGAGAAGAGTTAAGGGATGCCACCAGCTATCCTACAATGCACAGGACAGCCTCCCACAAGAAAGAATTACCTGGTCCCCAATGTCAGTAGTTCCAATGGAGAATCCCTGATTTGAACAGAGCATGTAGGGAAATGTGCTTCCTCTAATGACTGTGTGGATCAAAATAGGTCAGACCAAAATTTTTGTTAGAAAGGACTGCCCACCAAAGTGTGACGTGCCCACCGTGTATTGAGTACATGTATTAGTCATTCTGGGGGATATAAAAAAAGCCAGGGCACTGTTCTTGAGATACTTGGGTAAAGAGCTCTGTGTGATGGAGTTAGTTAAGAGGGAAGTTTTACTGAGAGACATTTGTCATCAGTTTTCCTCTAGTAGGAGGGTGATCGGGGTCATCCACACTACTCACAATAATGCTCACTCAAATGCCAACACTCTGGTTGCTTGTGAAGAGGCATCTTAAGTGACCAGTGTGTGGCTCCTTCACGTGTCTGAATAGGTCTTATGTTTGGGTGAATTGCATGGGACAAATATCTGAGAAACAAATCACAAATAGAAAATACAAATTACTTGTTATAAAGGCACAGATGCAAGAGAAGATATGAAAGTTCCTTATATTCAACCGTCATGGACCAAAAGGAAAAAGGAGAGCCATTTTCCCACGTTCTATTTAAAGAATTGTTTTATCAGATTCTAAAACCATATCTCTATATAATTAGCCTAGTTTGGGCCACAGAATCAGTTCTTACACAGAACGGATCACCATCAAAATGTCTTTGTGGGCCTGCTACAGCAGTGAGACTTGGGGAAGGACCCTAATTCCTTCTGTCTTTTTGCCTTTAGACTAAGGATTACAAGCCTTTCGAAGATATGCCATGCTGGGGCTCCTGGGTGGCTCAGTCCGTTAAGTGTCTGACTCCAGCTCAGGTCATGATCTCACAGTTCGTGGGTTCGAGCCCCGTGTCAGGCTCTGTGCTGACAGCCAGCTCAGAGCCTGGAGCCTGCTTCAGATTCTGTGTCTCCCTCTCTTTCTGACCCTCCCCTGTTCACACTGTCTCTCTCTCTCAGAAATAAATAAAGCATTTAAAAAAAAAAAAAAAGAGATAGGCCATGCTTTCACACAATCCCTGTGAATGACAGATGTCCTTTATGATGGGGCAATGGAAAGGAGGAGTCTGGTGGGGCCCATCAGGAAGGCAGATCTCTGAAAGTTCGGTCCCTGGAAACCACAGCATGGTGATGGGGGATCATAGGACAGGCAGGAGACCCCACCCCGTGCAGTCACCTTTGCACAGCTTTCTCCACAATGCTGGCTTCCCGTATGCATGGGCCCGTCTTGGCAACTTACAGTCAGTGCCTGGCAAGGAATTTTATTAGATACTCGTGAAGGTGAACTTGACATAGAGCGTGTCACAGGGACTTCTCAATAGGGCAGAGACAGGTATAAATCACTCTAATGTAAGATAGAAAGTGACAATGTGCAATAAGGAAGATGTGGGGAAAACCCTGGGGGGTTTCAGAAGAGAGCATTGGCTTCTGGTGGTGAGTTTGGAGAAGCCTTTGTGGAGAGGGTGGCATTGGGGTTAAAATGTGAATGTTTTTGAGCCCCTAGACATGTAAACTGATACTGGAGTATGCTAAAGAATGGAGCCAGCTACCCAGGTGAGTGTGTCAGGAGGAGGGTGTGCAGGATTTGTGGAGGGAAGTGGAGAGAAGTATGTGAGCTGGGTAGATTGAGATGAGCTCATGAACAGCCGTTAGGCCGTGGAGGATCCCTGACATTTTCTAAGCAGGTGTAACTGGACTACAAGATGGCTGTAGAGCTGGGTGTGCGGTATGCTGCGGGAATACCGTGGGGCAAGAACAGCAAGAGGGGGCAGGCTTGGCCAATTACTTTAGGTAACGCAGGACACAATGGCAGGAAGTGACAGTGCATCAGCTCCCTTGGGCTCCAGGACTTGGTGCTCGAGAACACGGTGCTTGGCACAGACACTCTGGGCTGTAGTCCCAGGCTGTGCCCCTTAAGCCAATGGCAGGTCCTTAGGCAAATGGCTTCCCCTCTCGGTGCCTCAATCTCTTCATCCAAAAACATGGGAAGAAAAGTCTTGTTCCTCATACCCATGAGCTGAACAGTAAATGAGTAAGCGCATCTAAACATCCTGAATATTGTCTGGCACAAGAATGATGTCGTGCTTGATAGTTCAGTATACAAATCGGTCCTTATTATCACCCAAGGTAACAAGGATGACCTGGAAAGATGCACTTCTGAACCAAGGTGGAAGACGGTAATTG
This sequence comes from Hyaena hyaena, assembly GCF_003009895.1. Classification (NCBI taxonomy): domain Eukaryota; kingdom Metazoa; phylum Chordata; class Mammalia; order Carnivora; family Hyaenidae; genus Hyaena; species Hyaena hyaena. The sequence continues at coordinate 4,016,443 of NW_024080672.1, forward strand.
TCAGGAATGAAGGATTATACAGGAAAACACCCGCCTTGCATGATTCTTCACAAGGCTGCTTGGAGGGGCTGGAGGGTGGCGCCATGCCTCAGTAGAAGACGGGATGGCGGACTGTACATGGACTGTACATCTGCTAATGGCCCGGCTGTCTGCACAGTCCTCGCTCTTTAGTTCCAACAGCATTGATTTCACTATCCGGCATCGGCGGCATTAAATTTTGTCGGCAGATCAGGAGTTATTCCCAAGACATAATGATTTCCTCACTGCTAAGTGGAGAGACCTGGGACCAAAAACTTCAGTCCCTAGTGAGACCCTCAAACAGATGATGCTTTAACAACCATCGGGAGCATCAGGCTTAGGCCCTAAAAGAACAAACATTGAAGATGTATTTAAAATAAAAGCAACCTTGATGTTTAGGTTTGAATTAAGGACTAGCGTCTTGTCTGCAGGCGTGCAGGGATTGGGGAGAAGGGAGACTGGAGGGTGCCTTCAGAGCAAGATGCCCTCCCTCTTACATTGAAACTCTGGCTGAAGGGGCACCTGGGTGGCTCAGTTGGTTAAGCGTCTGACTTTGGCTCAGGTCATGATCTCACAGGTTGTGGATTCAAGCCCCACGTCGGGGTCTGTGCTGACAGCTCAGAATCTGGAGCCTGCTTCAGACTCTGTGTCTTCCTCTTTCTCTCTGCCCCACCCCTGCTCATTCTCTGTCTCTCTGTATCTCTCAAAAATAAATAAACATTTAAAAATTAAATTTTAAAAATTCTTTTAAAAAAGAAACTCTAGCTGTAGATAGAACTCAGTGCTGAAATGTTAGGCTTTTTCGGTGTCCCATTCAGTGTTCAGAAGGTTCTAATACAGTGCATGCATAAGAATGATAAGAATGAAAATGAAGCTTCGAGTGCTAGGGCAGGGGTTTTTGTTTGTTTGTTTTGTTGTTTTTTTTTTTTTTTTTTTGAGGGAGACAGGCTTTATCCCTATAAGATTAAACAGTCATCAGGGTTTAAAGGTTTAATCTGCCTGTGTTCTGCCCAGGATGGGGCTCAGAGCCCCAGAATAATTGGATACAGCGCCGGGCTTTGAACGCGCGCGCGCGCGCGCGTGTGTGTGTGTGTGTGTGTGTGTGTGTGTAATGTACAAGCAAGCAAGAGGGGTCTCTCCCGTGGCAGGAGGAATAAAGCTGCCTGCCCCTGCTCCTCCATTGAGCCCTCAGTGGCGACAGGAGCCGGCTTCTGAGGACCGCTGTGCTCATGAATGTGTGCCATTGTTCAGGCACACGTCGGCCTTAAGAATTAGCACAAAACAGCCCCGTCTTTATTCAGATGCAGAGCCCCCTCCATCACTCAGAGCAGCCCTTCCAGGTCACATGCCCGAGGCCTCTGCAGACAGGACGCAGCTGCCTCAAATCTGCTGCCTAACATTAGCCGCGGTTCGAAAAACCTGATGGCTCGGAGCTTCGCAGGGGAAACGAGGAAGATGTGGGGTCCAGGCGCTCGGTTCTCCGAGGAACTGTGGCTAGAAAATGAGAAAAAATGTGCTGTGGTTCGGAAGCCTAAGCAGGGCAGGAAACGCCAGGAGCTGTTGGCCGTGGCCTTGGGGGTGAAGGTGGGAGTCAAAGGCAGTTTTCTTTGGCCCCCTCTCAGACTCTTTGCCTGTTCACAGATCTCGTCCCTGGTCCGAAGGGCCGCCCTCACGCACAACGACAACCACTTCAACTATGAGAAGACACACAACTTTAAGGTAAGCAAGCCTCTGCGCTCTTTCTTCTGCTATTACCAGGCAGGTGGGGAGGTACAGTTGATGGTTTCCGTCCCCTCTTTTGATGGTAAAGTGATGAGATGGCAGATTCCTTTGCTCTCCACAACCAGCTACCTGCACAAAGTTAAGACCGTCGTTTTGTTCAACCCAGAGACCCTAGACAGCTGCTTGCCTGATGCCGGTGCCTAGAAACACCTATATGGATGTTAACTGAGTCCTGGGGCACTCGGCCCCATTTCTTCTCTGTATCCCCATGTCCAGCGGGAGAACAGCGGAGCGCGCCCAGTCCCTGGCACTGGGAGATCTTCTGAGGAACGCCGAGCAGTAGTTTTCCACTGAGAGTAGCTATCAAGAACATTGCCGTCTCTGAGGCACAGGAAACAGTTGCTCATTTCACATTCTGTGTTTTGCCTTTGTTTCCAGGGATGCTAACTCCTTTGGTTTATGTGTAGACAGCTGTGAAAGCAAAGGCTGACACGGGATACCATCCAGTAGCTTTTGTTTGTGCTCTGGGGACAGAGCGGGGCACCCCGGCGGCCTTGCCAAGCTCCCCTCTCAGCACAGCCTTGATCGTGCTCACCAGACCAAACAAAAAGATATGGAAAGCTGGTGGGGGCTTTAGTGCATATTCCCATGTGTGTTTATAAACTGCAAATACCGCTGTCTTCATTTCAGACTAGCCCTTGTGAAAAAAAAAAAATAAGAAAGAAAAAAAAACCCCACAACGGCCTACCATCAGAAATCACGGCCTATTTCCTTCACCCTAATGTGTTTTCCAGGAAATGGCTGGAGGAGATTCTGATGCCAAATTGCCTGGCCGGGGATGTTGTTCAATGGAGGAGACCCAGTTAGAGGCCTTATCCCAGCAAATGGGCTGATGTTTAGACGTTGGAGAGAGTGAAGATGAAGGATCCAAGAAGAGAAGTGGGGGGTGGAGGGTTAGCAAATTGTAAATTGTCTTTTTTTTTTTTTTTTTAACTCGTTTCCTTTAGGACCAGCAGCCCAAGTAGCTGTTGAAGGAACTCAATAGCCCTTCATTAGAGGTGATCAGGGAAACCTATCTTATTCTGTCGATTTCCAATTCTTCGGAAGGACAAATAGGTGTCTCTTAAATATACATTTGTGTCTGTTGGTTTGTTTGCCTGCTGCTGTTTATAGAAAGCGAGGGGCTTGGGCACTTGCATGCTGTAATTGAGCTGAGGAATGGAATTATTCAGCCCTCCATATTTAGCGTGAGGCTGAAGAGTTGTATAGATCCTCACCGACGCCAAGGCTCTTGATATTTCTCCTGTTGCTGAATAGTGACAGGTCTGATGGGGAGTACAGGAATCCTTTCGTGGTTTTTTTTCCCCCTCTTTTCTGTTTTCTGTATTTATCCTTATTAATTTTTTTGCCTTAAGAACATGTTTTTCTGACGCTGGGCAGAAGTCCTGATTCTTTGCATCCTTCAGATGCACTACTATGGATCGGGAAGATGGATCTTCTCGGACTTGGCAAACTCTCTTCCTTCCTCTCGAAAATTCCAACTCATCTGGCTTTGAGATGCAATTGGAATTATGCCCTTACTGCGATACATGTTTGCATGGGGGTGGCTTCTCCCTCGGCATACTGTGGCTGGGCTTGTGTGTTTTGCAGCAACTAAATATTTGTTCAATTGATACTTCCAAAACTGATTTCAGTGTTTTAGTCGTAGATCTCTGAATGGGAAGGGAAGACCTTTGAAACAAAAAGGCAGTTGAGACTTATTTTCCTAAATAGTGCTGTTGCTAATACATGATCCATATTAATTATTTATCAGTGGAATCCGTCAACAGCTTTCTTCAGTGTTTGCTTGAAAAGCCAGTATCTATTTGGTGTGACCTCTCCTAAATTACAGCTATTGAGAGAAGAAAAGGCAGAGAGCAGACAAGTTGTTAGGAGAAGGTACACAAGGCAGACAGGAGCATTTATTTCTCTTTCGTGTTTTAAATAGACATCTTTGAGATGTAGCAGACCCTTGATCTCTGTGTCCGTTGACTATGGCTCTCAATGGTACTGCCCGTGCCACTGTCCTGAAGAATGAGTGGCAGGGCCTGGAGGGGGCGGTTCTCTCTGGCACTCGTCACCCCCCTCCCCCGCCACCCTCCTTCAGCCCTCTACTCACCCCCAACTAATTTGAAGTGGAAATTTTGCAGGGTCTTTAGACGAATACTCTGAAAGCTGGTCAGTGCTATAAATAGAGCAGTGGGTTTTTAGTAATCACCATGGAATCAACCAAACAAAGAAAAACTCTTATCAAAGGCCCCCTGCCATCTGCTTGAAATCAGCATAAAATTAAGACATAAAACACAAACTTGTGCTTTATGCTGACATCTAAGGAGCTTTATGCAGAAACTCTTGGTTTGTAGTTCGGGTTATTATTGGAGAGTACTACCCAATTGGTATCGCGTAAGAATTCAATACAAAGAACAAATAATCACGTTTTCACGGTCATCAGCAAATAAGGTCTGCTAGCCCCTGTCTGCGCTCTGGCCTAGGGGGTCCTAGGAGAGATTCCAATCTGCCTACAGATCTAAATGCCTCACCCCACAATGAGAGAGTTCCTGCCCCAGGGACATAGGGACTATGCCTCCAGGTAAAAAGCAGTCTCCCTCTCCTGGCTCTCTCCAGGAACTACTTGAAGAGGAATGAATAGGAAGTCCCACCCCTCTACAGGGTGGGAACGGACTGCCAGAAAGCCTCCCAGGCACCGCTCCCCAGTGCCTACCTCCTGCCCTTACTTTTTACACAAAGCATGTCTAGGGAAAGCCAGAAGTTCGCTCTGGGAAGAAAAGCGTTTGGAAGCAAATTAAAGTTACACTTCGTCTCCTGCAATAATTCTGTGCTTTTCAACACTGTATGCAGGTATAGTTGTTGCTCATTTAAATCCTAAGTTCTCTGGGATGACTTGCACATACTGGGAATCAGGAGGTATTTGTTGAAGTTACGAAGTCGATAGGATCTTCTCTGATATGGAAACCCGTTGCTACAGGAAGAAATACTCCTTTATTGAACCCATTTTATATCTGCATCTCTATTTATCTAGGAGACACCATCTCCTGTATGTAGAATAGCTCTCTTTGGGATGGTCTACCCTAATAACACCTGTGGCTAAGCTCCAAAATCTCCAGCCCCCCTACAATCTAGATACCCATCCTTCCTTCCCCACTTAGCACACTGACGACGTAGCAATGGCCAGCGTAGTACTCCTGGCCATAGCTCGACCTTTGGAAAAGAGCTTAGTTTTCTGAGTCTCAGTTTCCTTATGTGTAGAATGGGAGTGTGGTAAGGTTTAAACAATACATGTAAATCACTTATGGTCCGTGGCACCCAGTAAGTTTAGCTTCTATTATTATTTTACTATTCATCTTTTTGTCTCTCTCATCTCCTGTGCTTTAATGTTCAGCTTTCTCTGTCTCTGTAGTTCTTCTTTTGGTTTTTTTTTTTTAATGTTTATGTAGAGAGCGAGCGTGCATGTGGATGGGGGAGAGGCAGAGAGAGAGAGAGAGAGAGAGAGAGGAGAGAGAGAGAATCCCAAGTAGGCTCCATGCCTGCTGTCAGTGCAGAGCCCAACTCGGGGCTCGATCTCACGAACCATGAGATCATGACCTGAGCCGAAATCAAGAGTTGTACGCTTAACCGACAACCATCCAAGCACCGCCATTTCTTATTCTCTACCCTTACTTCTCCATGTCCTTCTTTCTTCTTTCCATCATCTGTTTCTCCCTCTCTCATTAACTACATGTAACAGAAAAATGCAAGCATGTTCTGGGCAATGGAAATGGCACAAATGAAACCTTGGAGTCAGAAATGAGCCAGGAGTGAACAGGGTGCAGGAAGAGACTAACAGGAAAGAGGAGCTCGCTTCACGTCTGGGTTGGACCACATCCAGGGAGGCTCACGAACCTGGGCGTTTTCTCCGCTCGGGTGCTCAGCCCTCACAGTGTGCACATGCACTTACACCACTCCTTCCTTCTACTGTATTCTCTCCCTCCACCCAAATATTGTAGAACCACTCTTCTCTCCTTATAAGTCCTTATAAGGACTATGGATAGAGAGCAGAGGTCCAGAAAATTCTTAAAGTTGAAAAGCAAGCCACTTGACCCCGCCTTACCCCACATTCCCCATCCCCTGTCCACCTCCCTGCCCTTTCCTCACCCCTCCCCTTCGATCCCTTCCCTGTCCCCCACCCATCCCTCACCCAGCCTCCTACCAGCTTTACTTTTCTCCATAGCACTGACCACTGGCATGGTACGTGTGTACTTGTATGCTTACCTTCCCCTTACCAGCCAGAAACACTCACCCCTGGGGCTACGGACAGGGGGTTTGGTCTGTTTTTCTTTTGCAGAAACCCCAGTGTCCAGAACAGGGCCTGGCCCAGAGCAGACTGTCAGTAGATATTGGTTGAAAGTACGTGTAGCAGACGCCTCAGGCCCTGTCTATCTAAGGCCGCACGTTCTGTCCCCACTGGTCACCCCACCCCACAGTTTGCCCCCGGGTATGGCTTATCACACTTGTGTTAGCTGCGTTCAAGCCCTTGCGGGTATGAGCCCTTGCCAGGGCCGCTAGAATGTGCCAGGGAGACGGACCGTACCAGGGTGTGCCAGGCCAGCCCCCCTGCCCCGTCTGGCCGGCGGCTCTGGTGGTCTTACCCACAGGGGTAAGACCTGCCCCGGCTTACTCTTGTTGTCCCAGCTTGTTGTGTGGCAACTCTCAAAAGTGGCCCAGTCTCCACAGAAGTTAAACGGTTTCTCAGTCTAGCGTTCCGCGTCCCCTGCTCCCTGTAGACCACGGCTGCCCCAGCAGCGCCAGCTCCACGTGCGTGTTCATTCAGCAGCCTCCTCCTGCGCACGCCCACCCGGGAACGCGCACCAGAGCTCAGGAGGCTGAGTGTGTCCTGCGGCCAGGGCCCCTGTCCCGGGCGCGGCGGCACCGCCACCCCGCCGTGGGGGTGATGTGGCCCATTCACGGATTCTGTGCCTTTCATTCCTTCCTGCGTCCTTATCCGTCAGCGGTCACTTGCTTTGGAACAAGACATCTGTGCTTTCCGTCTGCGAAGCCCTCCGTTGTCCTTGTCCTTGACTTCCTAAAACCGTGGGAGCCCTTCTGTGTCCCTCCTCTCTTGCCTGTCTCGTGGGCACGCGGTGGCCCGGCGCCCTTTGCTGCCCCGGGCCCATCCCCCTTCCGTGTGCCTCGACAGCAGGGACCGTTGGGTGGGGCACCTGCCGAAATCTGCTTCAGAAACCGTGCTGGGTTTTATGTTGGTGCTTTTGTTTATTAATCAGAAAAGGCTGTATGGACAGAATCGAGTGTGGAGGGAGCAACTCCGAGGCAAAAGGCAGACTTCGTCACCTTGGGTATAAAATGAGAGACTCAAAGCCCGACTGACTGGAAGACCTAGGTTTGGACCTATTGGGCTTTATGGAGAAAGCATGGTTACCGATCCCAAAAGGCTCCGAAGAAGAGTCGTTTTTATCTACCTCCTCCTCGAGCCTGGCTTCACCATTATAATTATGAGAAACTCCTTCTTATTTTCAACTAGTAGAAGCGCAGGAGATGGTCTTAAGTAAGAGGCTATCATTACACAGGAGGGTCTCTAGGAGCCCCCAGGGACTGCTCAGAACTCAGAAGAGGAAGAGAAACTGGGAGCACTCTCGCCTCTTTATTGTCCTCTGCTCTCTGGGCCTCAGCCTCCTCGTTTTCTCCCTGAACAAATCTGTCATGTTCCGCCTGGTCTGCGGAATAGGGCTGAAGGCGACTCCCTAGTTTATGTTACAAGATCAGCCGCAAAAATCCCATTCACAAATTTCCAGAGGGAGAACCAGATGAGCCTGACTCTCAGCGGGTGTCTGCCTTGCTCAGGTCACTCCCCTACGCACCTGGAGGGGGGTGTGGACTGTCCGGAGGATGGGAGTGTCCAGGTTACCTCTAAAAGGACAGGACCCTTCTGGGTAGATAGCCCGGAGGTGTCAGTTATCATCCTTTCCTCCTTGTTTTGAAGAATTCCCCTTAAAGTTTCACCTCCAAGTCCAGCGTCTTCTGCCGGGTTCTGCTTAAAGTAAATCAAGAAGCTACTCTGAGCCTAGATATTTTTATTAATATTAATATCTGCAAGCCTAGGCATTCTGCAGCCCGCCTTAGCCATGGTGCCTGACTGGGCATAAGGAAGAGTTTACTTTTTTCAGTTTATTTATTTATTTTGGGAGAGAGAGACAGCATGAGTGGGAAGGGGCAGAGAGAGGAGAGAGAGAATCCCAAGCAGGCCCTGCGCTGTCAGCACAGAGCCCGACCTGGGACTCAAACCTCTGAACCGTGAATCATGACGGGAACTAAATCAAGAGTTGGATGCTAACCGACTGAGCCACCCGGGCACCTCTAAGGAAGAGTTTTTATTCTTTTCGTTCCATCTTTTACGAAGCGTACCTGTCACTGTTGTGCCGTTTGGGAGCCAGGAGTAACCCTCAGTGAAACTGCGAAGTGAGCAAGGTTTGCCTCTGGCAGACTCTTCACCCTCTGCCCCTGGATTGTTTCAGTTGCCTCCTCCCATCGCTTGTCTGCTGAGTTGCCCCATCGAACCACCCTGCTTAGACCTGCCGGCTCCAGTTTCTAGATCCTAGCGGCTGCTTCTCCCTTGCTTGAGGCTTTGCATGTTTCTGATAGTCTCCACGTTATGGTCAATTTGAAATGTCACCTGACTCCTCACAAACCAACCTGGTAAGTTGCTCAGAACCCTTTCTTCTGTGACTCACCAAGAGCTACTATGGCATCACAGAGAGAACATGCTCAGTTTTTAAAGGGCTTGTTCACAAAAATGGCAGTTCAGTTAATCTAGTAGTCGTGTTTTAAATGGGCCCTCTTGGGGCGCCTGGGTGGCTCAGTCGGTTAAGCGTCCGGCTTTGGTTCAGGTCATGATCTCACAGTTCGTGGGTTCGAGCCCTGTGTTGGGCTCTGGGCCGATAGCTCAGAGCCTGGAGCCTGCTTCCGAGTGTGTGTGTGTGTGTGTGTGTGTGTGTGTGTGTGTGTGAGAGAGAGAGAGAGAGAGAGAGAGAGAGAGAGAGGTGGGGGAGAGAGAGAGAGAGAGAGAGAGAGAGAGAGAGAGAGAGAGAGAGAGGGAGGGAGGGAGGGAGAGATCCCGCCCTCCTCCCCTGGCTCACATTCTGTCTCTCTCCCTCTCAAAAATTAACATTAAAAAAAATGTTAATGGGTCCTCTTGAGGCCAATAGCACGACGCCTTTATCCAGTGCAATTTCAATGATGGCTGGGATTTCAGGCAAGAGAGGAAACAATTTTTGGACAAATTTCTCACACAGGTGAGGACCTTCTCGGCCTGCCAGGGTCTGAGTAAAATCTTATCTTCTTCCTCCTTGACATGTCTTTACGTAAATATTGGAACACCATCATTGTAGATCCTTGACAAACCATCAGAACCTGGTGGAAGATTTTGACAGCCAACCGAAGAGGGGCTCCTTGCTTAGGCCACACACCAGCGAAGTGGCTTGGCCAAGCTCTTCCACAAATGTAAATCATCTGCTGATGAGTCTGACCCATATCAAGTGCTTAGCTGTTATGAATTTTATATTTTGCTTTATCCCAAAGAACATATCAAAGGGGCTATTCTCCACGACTAAATGGCCGATTCTGGCATTTTAAGTCCAGAGAAATACTCCTTTTGTGTTTTGTGAGGGGAAAAATAAGAGCCCCAATGATCACTGTCCATATTAGTTGGGTCTTTTTCAAAGTTCTAGGATGAGGAAACTATTTAGATATGCATTTCTTTATTCAGCGAATATGGACTGAGAGCCAGCTATGTGCCAGGCACTGCCAGGTACAAGAAAGACCAGTGGAGACGTTAGAACGTGACCTCTTCTCCTGGGTGGTGTTTAGCCACAGTGATTTTGCTCCTCCTGGGATGTGTGGCAGAGACATTTCTGAACCTTCTAACTGGGATGTGCTCACGGGGTAGCTAGCAGAGGCCAGAGATTCTTCTAAACATCCTCCAATGCCCAGCACATCCTACAGGTCCTGACCACAAAGAGTTATCTGGCCCCAACATCAGCAGGGCTGGGGTTGAGAAAACACGCACTAGACCGTGGAGGAGAACTAGAGGCTTGGAGGGCAGGGAATTGTCACAAGAATATTGGTGCTGATACCTGGTAAACCTGAGAGGAAGTCAGCACAAGAATATGTCACTTTGTGCAGGGGGGAGATACCCGAAACACTTCGTGGCAATCAGTGTTATGGAAACTAAATCCTTTTTTTAAAGCTACGAGAACAGCTACTGAATAGACAGACTGGGGGTGAGTGATGCCCCAGTTGACACACCCGGCTCTCTGGCAACATCTACAGAGCAGGCTTCTCTGGGAAACCCAGTCTCCCGTCACAGACCGAGCGGTTCCCCTCGGCTGTTTCTCTTACATCTGAAAAGGTTCACTTCAAGGTCAGTATTTCATCTGATCTTGCAAGAGGGGAAGGTCCAAAGTTTAACCTAATTTCTCATGAGTTCAATGTCACATGATTACGAAAAAAGCAGTAGATGACAGGAAGAACCCTTGGCTGAGCCCTGGAGGCCAAGGGCAGCTGACCCTCCAGGTGACTATGGACAAGCCCTTGGGGTGACTCTGGGCAGAAGCTAGACTACATGACCCCCAAAACCCAGTGACCTGTAACCAGAAGTCCCCTCTTCTATGCTAAGACAAAGCTGCCTTTGACCCAAAGAGCCCTTTTAAAATCAAAGTAAAAGATAAAGTTCTCATTTAAAAAAAAATGTTTAATGTTTTTTTGAGAGAGAGAGAGAGAGAGAGAGACAGAGTATGAGTGGGGGAGGGAAAGAGAGAGAGAGAGGGAGACACACAATCCAAAGCAGGCTCCAGGCTCCCAGCTGTCAGCACAGAGCCCAATGCACAGAGCACAGAGCTCGCCAACCAGGAAATCATGACCTGAGCCAAGGTCAGATGCTTAACCGACTGAGCTACCCAGGCGCCCCCTTAAGTTCTCATTTTTAATACAAACAATAAAACAGCCAGCGAGTCCCTATCAAGGTTATTTTGCCCTGTGGGCACATTTCGCAAAGTCTGGGACATTTGTGGCTGTTCCGGCTGAGGGATGCTACTAGCATCTAGCGGGTAGAGGCCAGGGATGCCTCTAAACAGTGTACGGTGACGATTTTTCCAGCCCAAAATGTCCCTAGTGCCAAGGTTCAGAAATCTTGACGTACGCCGATGGACACGGAGAAGCAAACTTTCTCGACTGTAGCACATCCCAGATACACTTTCCGTGTCTTACAGTCTCGAACCTGGTCTGAGCTGATTACACACTTGGATGGGGGCTGCGCTGACCCATCAAAACATACTAGTTATGAAATCTCGAGGGAATACAGCCTTCCAGATTCAGCAGCTGTGAGACAAACAACATCCTGCCCATTTAGAGTCAAGTCAGGGGTACTCACCGAACGCCTGAGATTTTTCTTGACAAATCTGGCTCTTGTTTGCACTAAGTGGCCATTCCTGGGCCATGTGTCAAACATACCTTATCTCCCGTAATATCATCTTTTTCTGTTTGGTGTGGTTTTGGAATTCCAGGCAGACCATGCCCCGTATAATGGTCTTGGACAGACATTCTTCCTGTCTGGGGTATTTTCTTCCTGTCTAGGGTATTTTAGTTACTGCCTTAAAGCTGGCAAAATGTTCTTTTTTCTGAAAAGATATTCTTGAAAATCAATAAACTTCACAGAATGGAAAAAGCTGATTAGTGATTTTTCAAGATACGGGGTACTTCGTTGGGAGAGTAGCCATCATAACTCAACCCTAAATAAAATGCGTTCCGAGAGTGACCTCAGCGTTCCATATAGCCTGCTGTTTAGAGATTGCCCTTGCGGACCCCAAAGAAAATTGAACAATATATCAGCCATGAAAATAAACAGTGGCCCATCACAAAGAGGAAATTAGGCAGTGGGCCTAAAATAATGTTTAACTAACTTTACATTCCCCTCTGTCCCCATTTTGTCTTATTTCCGCGGGAATGTGTACTTGTGGGGACACAGAAGTTATTTGCTCTTCAAAAAACATCTGTCTGCATTTGTTTGGCTGGGGAAATGAGATCGAAGGCAGTGGGGATGTACTGATGGGAAAGCATGTTGGTAAATATGGCCAAGGCTCATAAGCATTAAATGCAGTTTTGATACGCACCATTTTTTAAAAATAGGGGTAAAAAGCGAAATTTTTGAAAATACTGATACAGCCTGTATTTTCCTGAAGCATTCATTAGGCTGGTTTCTATTTTGCCTCTGTAAAGTAAGCATTAGAGCTAGTCTCCTAATTACTAAATACACTCTTTTCTTTCTTTCCTTTTTTAAACATTGTGTTTTCATTTTTACCCCAAGGTGTGGAAATATTTCCCATGCAACTTCTTATCCACTGGAGCTGATGTTTCAGAAAAAAAAGTGTCACTCCTTTTTTGCATGACCTTTCATGCCCCCCCCCCCCCCCGGCTGGCCTTTGGCCATGTTGTTTCCTCTTCTTGGAATGTCCTCCCTAAGATGCCCGCCACCCCAGTCCGCACTACGTCCCCACCAGATTCCATCCCTCCTAGTCTGGTGAACTCTTATCCATCCTTCAGAACTCAAATATCATTTTCCCCAGACTTCTCAGCAAGAGTTTATTGTAATTTCTGTTATCCTGCCGTAGGACCAGTATTTATGTTGCCTGTTTATTCTTATAAATGAGACCCTTGAGTGCAGGGAGGGCTATGCTCCTCTGAGCCATCTGACTCTGTAAATCCAAAGACTAGTACGGCGCCAGCTTCAAAGTAGGCAGTCGACACGTAAGTATGAAATAGACGCGTGAATAATGAGTGGGTGGATAGGTAGAAGACATAGGAAATGACGCATCCCTCTGACCTCCTTCTCCCACTAATTTGTAAAGCCACTTCCAAGATACACCAGTTCTCCAGAGATATGTGATTCAGTGTCTGACCTTTCTGCTCTGTACTGCTGGTCTGTCTGTCCATCCTTCAGTGTTTTCCTTTTTTGTTACTATAGATGTCTTGATATATGGTCAGATGTATTTTCCTACATTCTTTAACTTATTCAAAATTATTGTGGCTCGGGGCGCCTGGGTGGCTCAGTCGGTTAAGCATCTGACTTCAGCCTAGGGCTCTGTGCTGTCAGCTTAGCACCTGGAGCCTGCTTCGGATTCTGTGTCTTCCCCCCACTCTGACCCTCCCCCACTCTCGCTCTTTTTCTCTCAAAGATAACACATTAAAAAAAAATAAAAGCAAAGACAAAATTATCATGGTTAGTCTTTTTGGCTTTTTTCTTCCATAGGAGTTTTAGAGCCTTCTTATCAGGTTTTGTGAAAAGTACCATGGAAATTTTGACTGAAATTAATATTGGATTTATAGATTTGGGGAGGATAATTTACATATTTATAGCATTGAGCATTGCTATGCAAGAATAGAGAATATCTCTCTTCTTATTTATGTCGTTAATGCCTTTAGTTATTTTCTAATTATTTTAGATTGTGTTGTAAATGGAGTCTTTAATTTCATTTTTCAATAAAATGAGTTATTTATGTATAGTATGCTTCTGATTTCTTTATATTGCTCTTATATTAAAGAAACTTGATGGCCTGTTTTTTTCTTTCAAGTATATATTTCTTTGCCTTACTTTATTATGCTGGCTAAATTCTGTGGATCATGCTCAAAAGAAGCATGGACAGCCTTATCTTTTTGCCGACTTTGAGGAAGTTATTCTAATATTTCATCTTTAAATATGATAGCCATCACGTGTGTGTCAGAGATACCTTTAATCAACTATTTTTAGGAGAGTTCCCTCTATTCCTAGTATGCTAAGTGCTGTTGTAATGAATGGACGTTGAATTTTATTGATGGTTGTGTTCTAATTTTTGAAATGACTATGAGGTTTCTCTCTCTTGTCATTGTGGTGAATTCTAGTGATGTGTTATCTACTTTAAATCCTGGAAATAACCCCCCCTTGGTATGACTTTTTTTTTTAATATAATGCCACATTCAGTAAGATTTTTTTTAAGATTTTGACATTTGTGGCCATAATTGAAATTGACTTATAATCTTACTTTCATGTTCTTGTATACTTTTTGAGTCAAGATTATATTAGCTCATAAAGTGAATTCTGGACCTTTTCTTCTTCTTTTTACCTCCTCCAATCTGGAATAGTCTATATTAGTTAGAGATGATGTATTAAATATTTGATAAAACTTAAGAAAATCGGGGTGCCTGGGTAGCTCAGTCAGTTGGGTGTCCAACTTCGGCTCAGGTCATGATCTCATGGTTCATGGGTTCGAGCCCCGCATTGGGCTCTGTGCTGATAGCTAGCTCAGAGCCTGGAGCCTATTTCGGATTCTGTGTCTCCTTTTCTCTCTGACCCTCCTCTGTTCATGCTGTCTGTCTCTCTCTCTCAGAAATAAATAAAACATAAAAAATTTTTTAAAAAAAAAAGTAAGAAAGTCATTTGGGTTCATTAACTATTTGAGGATGGATACTGTACTACAGATTCAGTTATTTGATGGGTATAATTAAATTTAGGTTTTTCCATATTATTTGGGATAATTTTTGATAATTTACACTCTTGAAGAAACTTATCCATGTCAGGAGTGCCTGGGTGGCTCAGTCGGCTAAGCCTCTGACTTCGGCTCAGGTTATGATCTCACAGTTTATGAGTTTGAGCTCCGCATAGGGCTCTGTGCTGACAGCTCAGAGCCTGGAGCCTGCTTCAGATTCTGTCTCCCTCTCTCTGCCCCTTCCCCCCCACATTCTGTGTCTCTCTCTCAAAAATAAATCAACTTTTAAAAAGAAGTATCCATGTCAAGAAAGAAAATTATCCATGTCACAAAACTTTTAATTTTGTTCATATAAAGCTAGTACACTCAAGATTTATATTTTATATCTTTACTGCATTTGCATTTATTTCTCTTTATCACTTGTGTTTTTCTTCTTTGTTATCTTGCCCAAAGTTTGCCTATCTTCTATATCTCTTTTAAAATCACCTTTGAAGGGCAACTGGGTGACTTCAGCTTAGGTCATGATCTCACAGTTAGTGGGTTCGAGCACTGTGTTGGGCTCTGTGCTGACAGCTCAGAGCCTGGAGCCTGCTTCGGATTCTGTGTCTCCCTCTCTCTCTCTGCCCCTTCCTGCTCCTGCTCTCTCTCTCTCTCTCTCTCTCTCTCTCTCTCTCAAAGATGAATAAACATTCAAAAAAATTAAAAATAAAATCAGCTTTGAGGTTTTTATATTCTTTTTTTATTTTTTCTTTCTATCATATTCCACAATAATCTTTATTATTTTTTGTTTTACTTCATTATTTTTCTAGATCCCTAAATAGTATGCTTAGCTTACTAATGTTAAACCTTTAAAAAAAGTTTCAACCTATATTTTTTAATACATGCATTGGAAGCTTCTCTACCCCGCAAGGAGTGTTTTCTTTGTCTTTCAATTCCAAATATTTTGTAATTTCTATTAAGATTTTTCTTTGCTGATTTTTAGAACTATTTTAAATTTCCAAATATACTGGGGTTTGGTATCTATTATTGATCTTTCATCTTATTGAATTATATTCAGAATATGGTCTCGATCATATCAGCTCTTTCCTGTGGTTGCTTTGTGGTCAGTTTGTGTAAATATTTCTTGCGTTTTTTTTTTTTAAACAGTACATATCCTATAAATTGTTGGATATGAGGTCCCTTTTGTAGCCAGTATGTTAACTTTACCTATTTGATCTATTAATTTCTATAGATAGATAGATGTTAAAAATCATTGATTATGGATTTGTCAGCCTCTCCTTGTAACTCTTTCCACTTTTACTTTATATTTTTTGAGACCATGTTGTCATGTGCATAACAGCTCAGGATTAGTTTATCTTTAGGGTAAAATTAAATCCCTAATCATTATATAATAACCATCTTTATCACTAATAAAGAAAGTGTACATTTTATATCAGGACATTTATTTGGGGTTTCTGTTGGCTAGCATTTTCCAGGCATGTTTTTTCTATCCCTTGACTTTGAACATTTCCACTACATTATGTTTTGAGTGCGCTTCTTGCAAAGGTTTTTTTCAATATCTGCAAATTTCTGTCTTTTATTTGATGTGAGAGCCACCGATATGTATTCCGATTAGAGATAAATAAGGATTTTTCACCC
The DNA here is from genome assembly GCF_003009895.1 of Hyaena hyaena. Lineage (NCBI taxonomy): Eukaryota > Metazoa > Chordata > Mammalia > Carnivora > Hyaenidae > Hyaena > Hyaena hyaena. Next base: position 4,032,387 of record NW_024080672.1, read on the forward strand.
CCTCCCTTCACTGTACTTTTTTATTGCTGTTTTCTTCTTTCTTCCTTTTCATTGGCTTGATCAAATCTTTATTTCTTTTTCCCTTGTGCATTTTCTAGATTCCATCCCACCCTTTTTGTGTATACTCCAAATTCTAATACATGTGTAATTAACTTAAAATCTTCCTCAGTTAATGAGTAGCTCTACTTACATACCCCAAACGATGAGGACCACAGAATGTTTTGACTTTTCAAAGCCCCTCCAATCTTCCAAGCCATTTTTTCACATTGTTTTTAAGTTCCCTGAAATTAGTCATCTTGTTATTGTTATATGCAGACAGAGCTTGATTAGATCGACCCCTCGTGCCAATTTCTTGCTCACCGTGGCTTCTTGAATCCTGTTCTTGCCACTAGGCTCAGTATGCTTCCTGTAGACCTGTATCCCCCATAGTATTTCTCTGAGTAAGGATCTGTGAGTGAACACTCTTGGCATTTGTCTAGAAAATATTTTTATTTCATCCTCACTCTGGAGTACAGAAGTTAGTTAGGTTGGCAGTCATTTTCTCTGAGCTCTTTGATGAAATTGTTCCATAATCTACTAGCATCTTTTTGCTGAACAGAACTGTTTTCATCATAATTGCTGTCCTTTGGCAAAAATAACCGGGGTAGGTTTTGTTTTGTTTTGTTTTGTAGGAGTTTGCTTGTCCTTTGGTATTCTGCAGTTTCTTTAGAGTCTATATAGGTTAGCATACCTTTTTAACTTACCGTGCTTGAGATTCAATTAGCTTTTCCGAATCCAAAGGTGTTGTGCTTTTACTAATTCTAGAAAGATCTCAACTGTTGCTCTTTTTGAATATTGCTTCCATGTATGACCTACACCCCATCTCTCAGTTTTTCAAGATCATCTGTTCTTCACTTCCCTCTGCTCTCCATTTCCAGCCTCTTATGCCTATTGCATCAATCCCATCAGCAAGGGAACATGCCCTAATGTCTCTCATTTTTTTATGAAGAAAAAAAATTCTCTTTGACCTCATATCTCCCTGGAGCTATTTCATTGCTCTGCTGAACATCGTAGCCAAATTTCTTGACAAATTTGCCTACGCATTCCTCCACTTCCACACCTCCCATTTATTCTTCATGTCACTTGAGTATGACTTTTGCCCTCACCGATGCCAAGAGACTGCTCTTGCCAAGGTTACCAATAACTTCGTGTGCCTGAACTTCAGTGTTCAGTCCTCATCTAACTGGATCTCTTCCTAGCATTGAATGTGGTTGACCACTCCTTCCCCCAAATACTGGTCACCTTTTGGCTTCTGAAGCCCTGGACTCTCTTGGTTCTAAGTCTTGGAGCACACAGAGACCTTGGGTTGAACTCTTACTTTCTTCATTTTCTACTCTCTATCCCTAATAGTTTTTGTCCATCTACACAATGTCAGTTACCATTTATTTGTCAGAATGGCCAAATGTATGCCTCCATCCCTTACTTCTCTGAGCTATTGAATTCTATGGGAATTCCTGCTCTCAGCACCTTTAAACTTAAACTGTCCAGAGCTGAATTCTTGAATTTCTCCCCAAAAGAGTATCTTCCTTGTCTCAGCAAATGTCATCACCATCCACTTGGTTTCTAAAGCTAGACTCTAAGAGTCATTCTCCGTCCCTCTTTTTCTCCAAGAGCCACAGTCAACATATAAAGTCTTACGAATTTTGTCTTTAAAATATACCTCAAAATCCCTCCACTTCCCAACTCCACCTCCAGCACCCTGATCTTGGACCTCCATCATTTCTCAACTAGAAACTACTACTGGTTTCTCAATCTCTTTCAAAATTCTCCCATCCATTTTCAACATGGTGGTCAGAATATCTTTTTTTTTTTTTTTTAATCCTCTTCCCACTTACAGTCCTTTAAGAGCTTCATATTGGACCTAGATTAAAAGAAATTGTATACTCCTTAATAAAACCTTCGAGGCCCTTTCCTACCTTCAGCCTCATCCTAGTTCTCACCCCTGACTCTGGTGTTCTGGCCACCCTGGCCTTGAGGTCTCAGTCATAGCAAACTCTTTTGCTTACAGGGCCTCCTAGCTTCCTTCTGCCTGGAATGTTCTCCAACCCTGCTGCCACCAGACTGGCTCTTCTCCCTTCTTCAAACTGAGCGAGGTCACCTTTCAAGAGAAGCCTTCCTGACCACTGTGGATAACACTGGGGACTCTCTTAAGTCTCTCTAGTAACAACCTTCTGTTTTCTTTTATAGCCCTTTCCACACATTTTATCTTATGGACCTTGGAATTTCAACAGTATATGAACAGTCAACTAACTTTGTTACCATTATTAACCACACCATCCCTTTAGTCTTTCTGGTAAAATATGAAGAATTGTTGGATTGCTAAACTTAGGGAAAATGCTCAAATACCAACAGAAGCCCTTACTGAGGGATTCTTTTAGTACCACGTTGAGTCCAAGCGAGCCTCTGAATGAACTCTGGCATCTTGGCTTTGTGAGGGTGAAAGCGCTCCCTGGGATAGATTCTCAGCATTCCTGCAAGGAGGCTTTGTCATAGCTGAATGTCCTTTCCTGACAGCACAGTTACCCATTTTTACTAAAAACAATTCTGAGAGGTGTTTTTTTTCCCATTGTTTTTCAAAGCAGAAATACTATACTGGGCAGTTTGCATGTGATAAACTGAAATACCAAAAGACTACTATAGGGGCGACTGGGTGGCTCAGTCAGTTAAGTGTCCAACTTTGGCTCAGGTCATGATCCCATGGTGCGTGGGTTCCAGCCCCACGTCGGGCTCTGTGCTGACAGCTCAGAGCCTGGACCCTGCTTCAGATTCTGTATCTCCCTCTCTCTCTGACCTTCCCCTCCTCACGCTGTCTTTCTCTCTCTCTCTCTCTCTCTCTCTCTCTCTCTCTCTCTCAGAAATAAATAAAAACATTAAAAATTTTTTTAAAATAACAACAAAGACTACTGTAACTTAGCTTCATTGCTTAGAAGACATGGTCATAAATTGTTTTTTGTTTTCTTTAACTGGTGCACTCTCTCTACAAGTCTGTGAGTTCTGGAAGACAGGAACTAGGTCTGTTCTGTTTCCCACTTTATGTATATCCAGTTACTGGCATATATAAATCAATAAAGATCTCAAAATGATGTTTTTAAAATTATATTTTATTTTAATTTTAAATAAACCCTACATGCAACGTGGGGCTCAAACTCATGACTCTGAGACCAAAAGTTGTATGTTCTGGGGCGCCTGGGTGGCTTAGTTGGTTAAGTGCCGACTTCAGCTCAGGTCATGATCTCACAGTTTGTGAGTTCAAACCCCGCATCGGGCTCCGTGCTGACAGCTTGGAACCTGGACCCTGTTTCTGATCCTGTCTCTGTCTCTCTCTTTCTCTCTGCCCCTCCCCTGCTTGTGCTTTCTCTCTCTCTCAAAATTAAAATAAATTTTTTTTAATAGTAAAAAAAAGTTGCACACTCTCCTGTTCAAGTCATCCTGGCGCCCCTGATGTTTCTTTCTCTCTCTCTCTCTCTCTCTTTTTTTCTTCTTCTTTTTTTTAAGTAGAGCCTTAGGGGCGCCTGGGTGCTTCTATTGATTAAGCGGCCAACTTCGACTCAGGTCATGATCTTGCAGTTTGTGGGTTCGAGCCCCGGGTTGGGCTCTGTGCTGACAGCTCCAAGCCTGGAGCCTATTTCAGATTCTATGTCTCCCAGTCTATGGCCATACCACCCTGAATGCACCCAATCTCATCAGATTCTGTCTCCCTCTCTCTGTGTCCCTCCCCTGCTCATTCTCTGCCTCTCAAAAATAACTAAAACGTTAAAAAAATTAATTAAAAAAAATAAAACTGTTGCTCCGATGATCATCTTCCCAAATGGTATCATAGTTGTCATCCTCGTATCTTTTTGTGTTCAGTAAAAGTAGTATACTGGCCTCCCAGTCTGCTAAAGAAATAATATTGTCTGCATTTCTTTTATTTGTTGATGAGGCTTAAAACTTTCAAAACCCTTAGTAATGTCTCATAATATTTTAATTTGTAAAAGTAGGTTTGTATGTCTCCAAGTAGACCTCCTCTTATGGAGTTTGGCCTACCATGGCCACGTCTGCTTTCAAGGAATCTCCTGGTTCTGTGTCTTGAAGCTCACTGGTATTAGAGAATGTGTTTTGTTTTGTTTTGTTTTTTAAATCATGCCTTACCACATGGTCTAGTCACAAGAGGACCTGTACCTGAATAACTAAAGATAAAACCATCATATTCATGATATTCAAAATATTTAATGGTGTGGGGCATTAACCAATGAGACTTGGGCCTTGGCCAATCAGAAAGGACTTTCAGTTTACACACGCGTTGGCCACACCCGGGCGTGCTGAATCCAGACCCTGTCTCTGAGGAAGGCAATTCTATAGACCCTATTGGTAGCCTTCATTTTCAGCCAACTCTTCTTTTTAATGCCTGGTCTTGGTTTTTGGGTTTTTGTGTGTGTTTTGTTTTGTTTTGTTTTTCTTTTGAGGGGGAAGTGGCTCAAAGACTTAGAAGCTTTTAATTTTCCCATAATCATGTCTTATTTATACCTGCCTGGATATTCTCCACATGGAGCAACTTTGGTCAAAAGGACACAGTAATTGAGTTCTGCCTTCCAGAACTTGCTGAGCTAAATGCAGGTTATAGTGACTGGCCCAGGCTATCTTGGGTTTGTCTACATGGTGCCTTGTTTGGGGTGGTGAGCATCTCATTCCTTAGCTGATGGCACGGCCCTATAATCTTACTGTCGCTCCACATTCCTTTGTAACTCTGGCCTAGGGCACGGTGGGCCGGGGAGGATTTTCAAAGATCAAAGCATATCTTTATTTTCTCTGGTCTGTTTGTAACCCCACCTCACTGGAAAGAAAAGGCCCAGGGAGGGATATTCACTCCCACTGAGGTCTCTGTTTCTTGACATCAGTTATGTATTTCATGTCTGAGGCCACCTGCCTTCAACTAAATGAATGTTCTCACATTTTTCTTCTTTTTGGATCACAGGTCCACACGTTCCGAGGCCCACACTGGTGTGAATACTGTGCCAACTTCATGTGGGGGCTCATCGCCCAAGGGGTTCGGTGCTCAGGTAGACACGGAACTTCCTGCATCCTTTTCCATTTACATTAAGCACCATAATGTTGAGCTGGCAGTCGTTTCTCCAGAGTTGGGAAATAGACCCAGATTAGCTCCAAAATCTAGCTTTCTGGAAGGTTTAAGGCATCTCTCTGCTTAACAGAGAGACTCTTTTAGGTGTCTGCTGGAATGAGAAGGAATATCTCATGTTTATGTAAGAAAAGAAAAAAAAATCCAAGCAAGTACATTTTCTTATGCACCTACCTGCCATCCAAAATAGGCAGTAGTCCTTAAGTAGTCCGATTCCAATGGAATTGCAAGAAAGAAAAACTATATGTCCTTCCCATCCCCACTTTACTACCAAAGGCAGGGCATAAACATAGACTGGTGAACATTTACCACACACCAGGCATTGTGCTAAGCACTTTTGCTTATCATGGCATTTAGCCTCATCAAAAGACCCTACAGAGTGGCAATTATTCTCCCTATTGAATAAATGAAGAAACTGAGGCTTAGGGGTAGTCATTAATTGCTCTCAGCCATGTAGTAAGTGGTGGAAAATGGATTCAGCTCCAGAACTCATGCTCAGTATTTTTCTGCTATCAGATGAGCAGTGCAGCTAAAGACCTGATTGGATAGCACGTATTTTCAAAGCACTTTGAAACCCTCATAGTTTTTCCACCTAGAACTGGACACACACACCCAGTGCTGACGCGTACCTAGCATAGGACACGTCTTACTACAAACAGCTAACGCAAGAGCCAGGCATTGCCAACTTAATGTGTAAGTGGGCTTCCTAATTCCGCTCCCCACGTTTTTTTCTGGTAAGCCGTTCCACCAGGAGCAAGAATAGCCTCCTGAGGTGTTCTGATTGGGTTTCCGCCAACACCATGTCTCACTTCTTCCCTGCTAGGGCATTTTAAAAATAATTCTTATGGAGCATTTAAAGTAAAGTAAGCTAATGACACAGTACTTTGCCATCCTGCCCATTTTGGTTCACAGGATTGTGGGACCTGAAATCCTTCCTTTGCTTAGAAAGGTCCACCTTAGCTTCTATTGTTTAGATACAGCAGTCACTGGTAGTCATACCTGGATGGTTCAAGTAGTGTTTGTGTGTGTGGTTTGATGCTACCTGCCCCCATCGGAGATCCAGGAGACAAACAGCAAACGGGCTCAGAGGCAGCCTCTCCAGGAATGTTCCGGATACCCCCACTTAACACTCACCGGGAGTTACAGAGCATCTCACGGCTCAACCACTGAGCAAAGTGGTAGACGATCTGAATTACTCAGTGGTCATCAGTTCGGGCTGTCCGGATTATACCTACCAGAAATATCCTAATTGCCGGTATTACCCATTTGAGCAGCAAATCAGTCCAAAGTCAATATTAGAAGAAGAAAACTCTGGAATTTGGATTAGCTGGGAATAGCAACTTTCTCTGGGATAAAAGGGTTTCTTTCTTCTTCTTCTTCTTTTTTTTTTTTTATAAAACATATTCTGAGGTTAAAATGTTAATACTCTCCAATGGCCACTGCTTGGCCTCATATTTCCTCTTGAACAGCAGGAAAACTCAAAACTGCTCATTAAAGGTTAGGAATAGACATCACTGCCTCTCAACGCTCTGTATTTTACATGTTTTAAATGCTTTTTAAATGAACTATACTTTATTTATAGCATCTGGACTTGTAGTCGTTTGCAAATACTGAATATTTTTATATGTTACGAAGCATCTTGCTTTTAATAAAATCTGTGTTTCACTCTACAGAAACACACTGTTGCTTCAGATCTTAAAATGAAATTTGTAAGGAAATTAAAAATAGGATTATCATGTAATCCAGCAATTCCCCTTCTGGGTCTATACCCCAAAGAACTGAAAGCAGGCACTCAAACAGATATTTGGACACCTCTTTTTATAATAGCATTATTTACAACAGCCAAAAGGGAGAAGCAACCCAAACATCCATCAATAGATAAACCAAATGTGGTGTATCAATACAGTGAGATCATAGTCAGGCTTAAAAAGGAAGGAAATCCTGTCCTATCCTGTCATATTAATAAACCTTAAGGGCATCATGCTAAGTGAAAGAAGCCAGTCACAAAAGGACAAATGCTAAGGATTCCACTTATATGGGGTATCAAAAGTAGTCAAATTCAGGGACACCTCAGTGGCTCAGTCAGTTAAGATCTGATTGTGGTTTCAGCTCAGGTCATGATCTCACAGTTTATGGGATTGAGCCCCTCGTCAGATATCATGCTAACAGAGCAGAGTCTTTTGGGATTCTCTCTCTCCCTCCCTCCCTCCCTCCCTCCCTCCCTCCCTCTCTCTCTCTCTCTCCCCCCCTCCCCCCTCTCCCCCCCTCCCTCCCTCTCTCCCTCTCCCTCCCTCTCTCCCTCTCTCCCTCTCTCCCTCTCCCCCTCTCCCTCCCTCCCCCCCTCCTGCCCTCTGTCTCTCTCCAACACCTCCCGCCCCCCAAAATAAATTAAAAAAAGAAAATAGTCAAATTCATAGAAACAAAGTAGAATGTGGTTGCCAGGGGCCAGGTGGAGGTGGGTCTGGGAGTTCGTGTTTCATGAATACAGAGTTTCAATTTGGGAAGATGGAAGTTCTAGAGATGGGTAGTAGTGACAGTTGCATACAATGTGAAGGTACTTAATGCACTGAATTGTACACTTAGAAATGGTTAAATGGTGAATTTATGTTACATATATGTTATCTCAACGTTTGGGCATTGTTCTGAATGAAATTTATAAGAACACCGTAAAACTTACTAGTGAAATAATATCTGGTCAGGCAGCCTTATGTTTTCTATCACATGTTTGCCATTTCTTTTATTTCATTCACATGTAGTGTGCACCACACTTCAGAGTATATACACAGATGAATTGAGTTGATCCTTATGATAATCCTAGGAGTAGGTGCTATGATCATCCTTATTTTATATATATAAAAAAAAAAGGATCCAAACAAGAAAATAAACCAATTCTCTTTGGTTCTGTTTGCTCAGATTTATATCCACTAAGTAGATCTATCAAAATATTATTGAAGTTTACTTGGGCTTTGTTGAATTTCTCATGTTGATAAAGCTAAGATGATTAAGAACTGTTTTTGTTTTTCCTTTGGAAGGAATATAGACAGAACTCTAAAAATTACATGAAGATCATGTAATGCTTTCCAAAAATTGTTTTTTGATGATTTTATCAAAGTTCAGATTTTCTCAAATCCTTAGTATGGTTAAGTGCTTTTTGTTATTGTTGTTAAACAGCTGATTATAATATTTATTATGTGTGTGTGTGTGTGTGTGTGTGACATATATGGGCTTTGACTAGACAGCACATCAACTTTGAACAACTTAAGCATTAAATTTTTATTTTCCAGAATATAGACTGGGAATTGTGTCTTGTCATTGTTAGAGAAATTCTGTCAGTGGATACCAGCTGCTAACGAGGCTTTTAATGTGTTCATTGAACTTAAAAGTCCCTTTTCAGCTTCGGATCTTGATATGAGATAATTACTCTAATTATCACATTATGTAGCATTGCTCTAAATTGTAAACTCCCAGGTACTCCCACCGGTATCTAGTTAGACATTATTTCTACCCACAGGTGTCTAAATAAGGCAAGTAGAAAGAAAAATGGCCCACCCAAACTGCCCAAGAAGGGGAAGGTACTAGGAACTATGGACAGTGCTCCAGGAAAGGGAAAGAAGATGCCAATGGTCATGGGTCCCAGAGACCAAAGATCAGAGATTCCTACAGAGAGAGTAATCATGTCTTCCACAAAAGGAGCATCCGGAACTTTAGGAAAACAACCTAGCATAAGTCCTACATGCCCTTTACGAGCCAAGATGAGCTCTAGGAATCCAAACCCACAAGTCCACAGATGGACCCAAAGGTTCCAGTCCCAAAAGAGAAACAAGAAAGCGCAAACCTAGCTAATCATCAGAACTAAACAATCTCAGTGAAATGTTCTATTCTTATGGCCCAACAACAGAAAAGGCTAGATGAGAAAAATGGAATTCTATAAGAGTTTTGTGAGTAAAGATAAGTCATACTCACGTGTGGAGAACATCACCCCCAAATGGGATGGATGTTCCAGAAAGATACAGCGAACCCTTGGGTGTTTTCATTTTTGTTTTTGGTAACATGTAATTTGTGCTGAGCTTTGACAAAAGGGCCGGGCAAGGCTAATGTGGCTTCTCTGTTTACAGACTGTGGATTGAACGTACATAAACAATGTTCCAAGCATGTTCCCAATGACTGTCAACCTGATCTCAAGAGGATCAAGAAGGTGTACTGTTGTGACCTCACAACACTTGTAAAGGCTCACAACACTCAGAGACCCATGGTGGTGGACTTATGCATACGGGAGATTGAAGCAAGAGGTTTGGAAAAAACTCCTTATTATGTGATCTTATTTTTACTGTTTCTTTATAGTGTTGTCAAGGAAACCTCCTTATAACTGTTAAATTGACTCTCCACTATTGATGTTGGGGAAATGATCTGCCCCAACACACACACATACATGTGCACACACACGCACAGAAATAAGCTAGCTCCAACCAGTGACATCAGTTTCTGTTTTGTACCTAAACCTTGCATGTATGCATTCAACATGTTTGCTAAGCATTTATTAGGTGCTACACATTGATATAATGTCACAGTTCTCACCTTCCAGAAATGGATACTGTAGTGTGCATAATCAGAGGGGTAGGGGTTCCGGGTGACTCAGTCAGTTTAAGCGTTGGACTTCAGCTCACTCTGACTTCAGCTCAGGTCATGATCTCACAGTTTGTGAGTTCGAGCCTTGCACTGGGCTCTGTGCTGACAGCTCAGAGCCTGGAGCCTGCTTCAGATTCTGTGTCTCCCTCTCTCTTTGCCCCTCCTCCACTCACCCTCTGTTTCTCTCTCTTTCTCAAAAATAAATGTTAAAGAGAAAAGAATCAGAGGGGTAAATAAATCAATATTGAAGGTGTGTGTATTCAAAACACCATGCAGTCACAGAAGAAAACATTTCAATGCTATTTGAGGACAGCCCAGAGAGGGTTTATGGCAGAGGTGAGGTCTGAATGGAGTCTTCAAAAGTGATCCCTTTAAAAAAGAAAAAAAAATGATCCCTTTAAATAAGTAAAAAAGCTATTGATCAACACATACATGTCCTACCATATAGAAATTCACTGCTAGTATTGGTTCTGTTTGTTTTAAAGAGGAAAATGAAATATTAAAAAGATCTAGGTAAAGAAAAATCAAGAACCCAGATAGAAACATTTCAATGAAGAGGTTTTTCATAGTATGACTGACTCCCATTTTCCTTTATGTGTACTTTGTTGGGCTACTCTGCAGTATCAAAATTTCAGTGATATGATGGATCAAGCCTGTTTGGGCAGAACTTGGATTGCTGGATGTAACTTGGATAATTAGAGCAGGAATAAAGGCCAGAGGCTTTAACCATTTTTGCCATGTAGGGACTCTGCTGTAGTTGGGACCTGTTATTGTATCCAAACTGGCTTAATATAATCTACACATATTTATGCATTGGCCAACTATCCCACTCTTTCCAAAACAAAACAAGAGAGGACATTATAGTTTGTTATCCCAAGCCTTATAGAGGAAACTATTCCCTTTTTCACATAGGATGAAAACTAGAGCTATTCTGTTACCTTAACACTAGCTCATTTAATCACAACTTGTAAGAAATGCCTTCTGTCTTTTGACTGCTGTATATGTCAGAATTCAGTGGGTGCTTTGGGATCTGGGGAAGGTATTGCTGCAGGGGCTGAGCTAGGTAAGAGTCGAGAAGGGGATGCCCTGCCTCTGGATGAGTAGCTGGGAAAAGTATCCCTGGGTCCTATCGTTTAGAGGGCACTGCAAGTTGGGGTCAGAGCATCAGCCTGTCCAGAGCCTGGACTCAGGACCTCAGCTTCTCTGGAGAAGCTGGTCTCATCCCACAGTGATCCTCATCAGAGGCAACGAATGCCTCGAGCAAAGTTACCGCCATGTCTAATGTCTGATGTGTCCATGGGGAACATCGCACTAAGCATGCCTAGTACAAGAGCTGTAATGCACAGATTAGGAATGTCCACCAGGGAAGCCACAGCGAAGGAATTGGAGCTTCAGGCAGTAGCATCCTGCACGTGTGAGCAGAACCAGGGAACAGGCTGGAAGAAATTCACATGACTCCCGTCCGCAGCTTTGCTACCGCCTCTGCCAAAGTCTCATCTCATGGTCCATCCAGTGCAAATTCCGTATTGCAAATGCTCTTTCTTGGCCATCTGTTTCTGCATGATGTCCCAAACCAAAAGGTCGTGGACATGGAGTTAGACTCCCAGCCCTGTCTCACACTCACTGTGGTGTGACCTTGGCCAGGTTGCCTGCTCCATTTGAATGTTTCCTCACCCATCAAGTGAATGGAATCAGTCACCTCTCATACGGTGGTTGTGAGGGTTAAAATGAGCTGATCCATATAAATAACCTAGAACAGGGCCCAACATATAGGACTCAACCTTCATTATTTCTTTTACCTTTTCTTAACATGACCACCTGTCCTAACTCCACATTCAAAGGTGTCTGTCTGGCTGCCTTACTCCCCACGTGTGTTCCCGTGCTGTCATGGAGACCCCAAACAACAGTGTATGCAACAAGCCAGAAATCCGTTCCTCTCCAGTAACAGTCCCGACACTGGAAGCAGACCAGGGCTAGGTGAGCAGCTCCCGGAGGGCAGGAGCCCAGGCCCTGCAACTTGGTGCTCTGTCGTCCTCGAGAGCTGCCCTTGTCTCAGGTGGCCACAACCATCCCGTCGGCGTGCCAGCCAAGGGCAGAGAGGCAGGCACGCTCTTTCCCTTCAAGTCTGCCACCCAGGCACAGTACACAGCACTTGTGCTTTCTTCACATTAGCCGGAATGTAATGGCCGTGGCAATGGATGCTGTTCTGAAAATGAAAGTTTCCACCACAGCAGAGGAAGGGGAGAACTGATCCTGCAAGGGGAGCTGGAAGCCTGGCAAACTCCAGTCTATCTTTCATGCCTTCCTTCAAAAACAGCTCTTCAGTAAGACCTTCTCCATGGTCTCTTCCATCAACAAACAGGCAGGGTTAGTCTTCACTGCATTGGGCTCCTGAGTGCCACCGTGTCCTCGCCTGTGTCACGTGCAGGTTACAACCACGGTGCGGCGTGCTCACAGGCACCGCTAACCAGAACAGGATGCCGCCAGTTCTCGCTCATCTTGTGGACCAACCCAGTTAATCAGTATGGCAACCTGGGCAACCATACTGAGATGCGTTCCGAGACTGAGTGGGGCTCAGTGGGAGATGCAGCTGAGGTCCGTGAAGAAGGTCTCTGATGGTCAGAGGGGAGGCACAACAGGATGCACGCCATGCATTTGTTGTCTCTGATGCAGACTCTTATATATGGCAGGTAGCATATACGTGATATTTCCCAAGTGAGAAACAGGAAAGAACATACTTCTATACAGCGAAAGTTCCTGTTATCAAGAGCTCGACACACTATTCTGCAACAGCTGTAGAAGCTTTTTCTCCGCTTATTTTTGCTGTAGCTACAGTTTGATAGCAGCTAGTTTCTTACGCGCAAGGTCTGAGATCTGACCCTCTATCCCTGTGGATACACTGGGGTCCTGGCGAGACCTTAGGACATATCTTAACAAATCACTAAGATCTAGGAGTAGAAATCACATCTTCTTAGCCCAAATATACAGCAATCAGGTTTCCAGAATCATCGCTCAAATTTTATTTTTCCACATCTGTTTGTACGATCCTTTATCTGAAGGAGTAATAATGAATGAATCAATCATGTTTAGTTAAGCATTGAACATAGGATCATATGTACGATGAGACAAAAAAGGCTGTAAAATTTAGATTGTTTCGGTAAAGTCAAGATAATATATGTCAGACACATGTGTCCGCGTATGTGTATATACCTAGCACCGTGCTGCACGCAGTAGGGCACATGGGTTAAGATGATGCTGGGGAGAGCATGGACTGCCACCTGAAGGAGTGAAATCTCATCCAGTCGTCTGATGAACAAAGGAAGCCGGAGGCCAAGGTTGGTGAGAATCTGAAATGGGAGCTCCCTTTGTGAAGCCAGGCAGGAAGACGACCAGATCCCCGAGGTCTCCACTGCAGCCCAAGCAAATAAAGACAGAGTTGCCTGGGAACTGAGATGGGCAGGCCCAGAGACAGCTCTGTTCAGTGTGACAGTGTGTGACATACAAGAGCACTGACTGTATTTTTCTCATTTATAGCACACCATGTATATACAGAATTCAAGCCATCTGTAGATATTTCAGGAAGCTAAATCTCTTTTCTCCCACAGGACTGAAGTCAGAAGGCCTTTACAGAGTCTCCGGGTTTGCCGAACACATTGAAGATGTCAAAATGGCATTTGACAGAGGTGGGCTTTATCTTCCTTGAATGCCGAATGACTCGTGCTTGGCGCCCTTTCTTTCGGAAGCACATTTTATTCATAGTGGGAATGGGTTTCCCCATTAGCAATAGCAATAGCTATATTAGCAATAGCTACTGAGAGCTATTGCTCAAGAAGCCACGGAATGATGGCTTTTACAGATCACGTAGTTCTTCCCCTTTCTGGGGGAAGTGTTTCCTTAAAAATTGTGGACAAGTGACTCTGTGTGTTTAAAATAGTTCTTGAATGGGCCGCCAGCATCTGGTGCCGTTATGACTCTTGATTTGGTTGCCCAACATTTATAGTCAATACACATGGCACCTCGTACATCCCCAGCTGAGGATCTAAGTGACGCTTCTCTTTCCCCCCAGAACTCCCAAGAACAGAGCGTATGGATGGGGGTATGCCTAACACTGAAACAGGGGAGGCTGGTGGAAGTTTAGGAAGTAACCACTTTTGTTGTTTATAACTGTGACACAGGTTCTCTAGGCCACGTTATCTTCTAGGTCAGAGAACTCGGGAGCTTGTTAAAAGCAGGGATCACCAGGGGCTGCCCTGGGGAGTCCCTGAGAAAGCTAGGTGAGCCCAAGAATCTATATTTATTAATTTTTATTCAAGTTATTTAAACAGAAAAACAACGAACAGCTCACCCATTTTTCCCAGCCCTCACCGCTTATTTCCTGCAATCACTAATCTGTTCTCTGTATCTATGAGCTTGGTTTTGGTTTGGTTTGATTTAGATTAGATACCGTGTATAAGAGAGATCATACAGTATTTCCTTCTCTGTCTTATTTCACTTGGCATAATTCCCTCAAGGTCCATCTGTGTTCACACGAATGGCAAGATTTCACTCTTTGTTATGGCTGAAAACTATTCTGTTATATACGTAAACCACATCTTCTTTATTCATCCATCAGTGGACACTTAGGTTGCTTCTATGTCTAGTGAACAATGTTACAGTCTACACAGGGGTGCACATTTCTTTCGGAATTAGTGTTTTCATTCTACATTTCTCCTGAACAGTCCAAATAATTGTAGTGAAGCCACTCAAAGGCTGGAACCCCTAGCCTCCTAGAGAGAACCTTCTCTCTGTAGAACAGCAGAGGAGGTCTCTGATGATCTGGCCACTGCATCTATTCAGGCTCATGGCCCATTCCTCCTCCCTGTGTACTTTATGCCCCTGCAATCCTGAAATGCACCTTACTATTTTCATGAACAAGTACTTTGGCTCACGTTGTTCTGTCCATCTAGAATGTGTTCACGTCTCTGCCTGGCAAACGCTTACCTATTAATCAGGTGTCAGTTCAAGTGCTTCCTCTTCCATGAATCCTCCCTGAGCACCCCACCTGACCTAAGAGTCTGACTGCCCCTTCCTGTGCCCCCCACCCCCATGTTTTCACATGCCTCCCAGCCTAGCAAGCTTCCCACTTCCTTGTAACTGTTGAGATGGATGCCTAACTCCCACTCTGACTAGAGCTACGAGAAGAGAATACGTGATTTTTTTGTCTTTGACTCACCAGGGCTTAACAGTGCCTAGTACATGGTAGATTCTCAATAGGTATTTGTTAAATCTGTAAGTAATGGGATCAGATGACATATCTGCTACGCTCACTGTTTTCTGTACATCGGCAGTTTTTTTTTTTTTAATCCTCGTACCAAATTTGATGAGACATTTGTTCTTTTCTCTATGTGAAAGAAAATGCTAATTGTCTCGATAGGATTGTAACTTTAAGTCAAAACATGTCTTCAGAGTGATGGTAAAAGGGGCACCTGGGTGGCTCGGTCAGTTGAGTGTCCGACTCTTGATTTTGGCTCAGGTCATGATCTCACAATTGTGAGCTAAAACTCTGCGTTGGGCTCTGTGCTGGGCATAGATCCTGCTTAAGATTCTCTCTCCCCCTCTCTCTCTGCCCCTTCCCAGCTCACATGCTCTCTCAAAAAGAAAAAAAAAAAAAGGTTAGAATACACCATTACCTATACATGAAGGAGGGTCACGGGTTCCCAGATTAAAGTCCTAGGGACAGAGAGGAAAGAGCCAAGATAAAAGAAACGTCATGAGCCTGAAAGAGAATTGAAACTGAAGATAGTCAACTATTATGTTGTGTCTGTGATCTTCAAATCCAAAGAATATTGGCATAGCTATATAAAAGCTTCTCAATTTTTTAAATTATTAGGTCAGATTAGATTGCTATTATACTATGAACTTTTGTGTCTGGAATATTAATTACTATGTTACATTTCTATTTAGCAAATTACCAGAGGCTGGGTCCAAAGAACGACTTTCAGTCAATTTCACTACCTTATTGGCTACACTTACTCTCAGACCCAAAACCACTTCCCGAACGTCTTTGTGTTCCTTCCTGCACGTCAGTGTTATTAGAAGCAAGAGTAGTCAGCTGGACTTGTACGGGCGCGTTGCATTCAATGTTGGATCTGTGTTTTTTCTTTATGGCCGTGCGTTAACTTGGCGAAATAGGTCCTAACTAGGCATTGGATCATTGATCATTTTTCAGATGGTGAAAAAGCAGATATATCTGCCAACATCTATCCAGACATAAACATCATCACTGGAGCCCTTAAACTGTACTTCAGAGACTTACCCATTCCTGTTATCACCTATGACACCTACCCCAAATTTATCGAAGCAGCGAGTAAGTATTGAGAGCTAATCTTTTATTCATACCAAATTGTTAAGTATAAAGCTTTTACCCTCAAGACAATTAAAACTCAGGACTGTTTAAGTTACTGCATGAGCACCTGCTTTGCCAAGTGAGGGCACAGTGACAGAATTCATAGAAAACCAGGCACAGTTCGCTAGCTGAGTGGAACCGGTACCAAGCCAACCCCTCAGTGGAGAAACTGGGCACCAGGCAGTTCTCTCTGCACATCATCGTCGCTTCTATCCTGGGAACCGGCACAGTCAGGGCTGTGCAAGAATGTGCACTCTTTTGCAGAAAGCAAGAATGTTTCTGAGTAAAAAGTCACATGTTCTTCAGTGAGGACTCTACAGGTTAGCTGCTTTCATCCATTAAGCAGACCCTCCATTGCTAATTGATTAAAGTCAGGCCCCACGTTTTACCCACCGATCACCAGATCAAGACCTCTCGCTAACATCCTCTAGTTTAAGCGTCTCATCTACCCGACGAGGCAAACCTCATGATCCCATTTCACAAAGCAGGAAAGCTGGGCTCAGAGAGCTGAGCTCACAGGGCCAGGAAAAGAACACCATCATCCTCAGTCTTCTTTCTGCCCACAGTTGCGCATTTAGTGTCTGGCACGTGGGCTGATTGCTGTCAGGAGAGAGGAGTGGGGGGGGTGGGGATGGGCAGTGGTGCTGCACTTTGCCCAGGAACAGATTGAGGAAGGAGAGGTTCAGGTGCTAGAATGCATGACACAGAAATCAAGCACACCGTGAGGAATTATTTATAAAAACTATATTTAAAGGTAAGTATACTCATAAGATGCCTGATGGGAACACAAGTGCACCTTCCCGGTCCAGCCTCCTGACGCCCACCCAGTGGACACTGGATACATGTGTGGTTCCCAATGTCCAGGCCGTTCTAGAATAAAGCAAGACACAAACAAATTGATGAGTTTAAGGGAAAGGTTACCTGCAATGGCCTGAACTTCTGTGACTTCCCCTCCATCTGCAATCAGAACCAACCAAACTTGTTACTTCTCTGAAAAGATTCACGTGTCAGCGCCGCACTAACGCCTTATGTGTGCTCTTATAGAGATCTCCAATGCAGATGAGAGGCTGGAAGCTGTCCACGAACTGCTGATGCTGCTGCCCCCTGCCCACTATGAGACCCTCCGATACCTGATGATCCACCTCAAGAAGTAAGCCAACACCTCCTTGATACGTCATCCACAAACGCCATCTGCCTGGGATGGTGAACACATCAGGAAGGGTTCATAAACTTTGTCCCCAACCCCACTGAGTACACAGACTCCTTTGAAGCGAACCATGCTGCCTTCCCTAGGCCAATCCCATTGGTCACTGCTCGAACCCTCCCTCTGTGCCGGGAGGGGCTCCATCCACTTTATTTATTTATTAATTTATTTATTTTTTTACTTTTTTAAGTTTTTATTTTTAGGGTTTTTTTTTTTTTTTTTTTTA